>NC_085049.1:54591355-54908284 GCF_963662255.1 Cinclus cinclus | reverse complement strand
TCTCTACAAGTAGTGACATCAGCTTCGGTTTTTAGAAATATAATCTGTCTGGTACATTGTGAAAAGGGGAATGGAACAGGGAGATGCTGATATATGCTATATGCTGGTACCATGCATAGTGAAGCAGCTTTACCTCATACAAGCACATGGACCTGAGAGGTGCATCGAGACACGTGCATCCTTGCCCTTTATGTGTGCAGCTGCTGGCTTGCAACAACAATAACAGTGTTTTGTCCTTGGTAATGTGCATGACATGAGCAAACATGTGATGGAACAAAGTGGAGCAGAAGCTGAGATTTAAATCAGCAAAGACTCACTTAGGTGCAAATGGCACCGGTTACTGCTTTGAACAACTCCCCCGATTACTGCATAGTTTGCCAATGTATCAAACAATAGATTTGGGCTGCTGATAAATAATTAATAAGGATTTTGTTGAGTCCTTGTCTCCCAGGCAGTATCACCATGGAGATGATCTGGCTTTTAGGATGTGAAAATTAACAATCTCCAAAACAATGGCATTGTGTCAACCTTACTCTTTCCCTGAAAGGGAGAGCTCTCAGAGATGTGTTAGCAGATTGCACAAGGCCAGGCACTAATTTTGCTTATACTCAGAGTGGCCTTTTGTCAGCTTTTCAGTGACTGCATGAAATGTTTTGTGTGACAGTGCAGAAGCTCGTTCTTAGAATCACACGTCCTGTATGATGCTGTTTAGTACTGCATCTGGCTCAGGGCTGGAATCTCAAGATAACTTTTTTTGTGGACACAGTGGACACAGCAAAGGTATAATCATGTGGTAAGAAGCTTACAAAAAGAAGTCCTCATGAGAATACCTTTTCAGAACCCTTTGGATGCTTCATTTCTCCATGGGAGTATCTGTTCCTTCTTCCCACCTGGAAGGTCCAGAGGCCAGTTAGACAGTTATTCAGCCTACCCCTTGCCTTTCCTTTTTCTCCTTTGTGCAGCCTCTGGAAGTGGCATTTCTATACAACTGCATTATCAGCATCCCCCTCCTTATCATTTGATTGCAACCACCTCAGGGACCACATCATTTTGTAGCTTTGTTTCTTTTACTCTTGGCTTGGTGATGTCTGGGCCAAGAGCCATAGGCAGAGACTCCCCTGGAAAAAATATTATATGATGCCAGACTTTATATTCTTTCTTACTTGGCTCTGGAGAAAGAACAATGTACCTTTTCTCTCCCCACCCCCCAACATCCTCTGCACTCCCTTTCTCTTCCTCCCCTGGTTGATCAACCTATTCTTTACCTCCACACCCCATTGGCACTTGGCACATTGCACTTCCCACCTTCGAGTCTCAAAGAAAGGAAGCAGAGCTGTGAAACTGGCTGGGCTCACCCACTTCCCATTGCTGGGTGGGAATGGATTCAGTTCACAGCTTTCAGAAAGGAGAGGTTTATGTGTATTTAACCTTCCTCTCCCTCTTCACCCAAAGAAAATAATTTTTAATAATTTTCTTTAAGCATCTTTTTTAACATATCACTCAGTGGGAGCAAGCTGGTTTCCCTTTTTCAGGGAACTTCCTTCTCTGTCCTGATGCTCATTTTTTGACTCTCCACAACACTATTGCAAGAGCCCACTGGAATTTGTTCAAGCACGGGTGGTATGTGCAAGTGCTGGAACCAGCTTAAAAGTCACAGCCTCTCTTGGTGGAAAAAAACAGTTCATATCTCACTATGGTCCTAAAAATAGCCTTGGTAGATAATAGAGAGTGGAAGATTGTTTTCAATGGGTCTGAATGTACTGCATGCAGAAATTGCTGGGGAAGGGTCAGTGGTTTGTGGTATTTAAGTAGTCAGACTCAGCTGCTTAAAAATCTGTGACACCACACTATGGCTAGTTCTACCTTTATTTATATTCACACAACTCAGCTGGAAACAAGGCAAACTTAGGTTCATTAGACTAAAACAAACGCATGAACTAACTTCCTGAAATCAAGTGAAACAGATTTTCACTTTGATGAAAATACCGCCTTTTTTTTTTTTTCTCAGCTGTAAATGTTGATGCCAGTAGTGACTCAGCAGACAAGGAGATTTGATATGGAAATGGGCACCTACTGCCTGCCATGCCCTCTGCCCAGATACTTAGACCTGGAGATACTTTTCTGTACACAGTGATCTTGATCAAGCTCTGTAAAAATAAATTCTACCCGTTTTGCTCTGCTAAGCAGCCAAGAAGCTTGAAAAGGAAGACAGGCATTTCTCTCAAAGATATGACTGAATGTACCGAAACCTTTGCAACTGTCATACTTTTGAAGTATTCATAGTTCAATTCCAGTTATTTGTGTGAAACAAAAGCAAAGAAGCATGAAGTGTGTTGGAAAATACTTCATAATCTCTCTACACCAGTTCAGAGAGTGAGTATAAATCCTCTTTCCAGCAAATGGAAACGAGTAATTTATTGCAGCCTTGAAGAAAGCAATTTATTTTTCTACGCTTCCTGCCCAGCACACTCTGCAAGCTGACTCACAGAGGGATGGGAAGCCAAAAGCTGTGCTCCCTCTTTTCTATCTGTTTCTGGAAGGCAGAGCAGCAGTGAAGCTGGGGCTGTGCTTGTGCAGAGCAGTTTGGAAGTGCCTGGCAATATTAGATGCTCACAACCCCTGCCTGTGCCATAGATTTTGGAGAGGGTATTCTTTTTACCTCCTTCTGAGCAGAGGCTGGTACCAGAACTGGTGGTATAGGTGGAGGCAGTTTCATCCCATCTTTGATGGTCTTTTTTTCCCCTCTCCCCACGTGTGGGACCCATGGAGCCATCAGAGCTGCAGAAGATACTGGGGATGGTTTTGGTGCACACAGCCAGTAATGATTCCCAGAGGGAAACATCACATGGCTTAGTTTTGAGCTGTGACCTTGGTGCTTATGCATGTATTTAACTCTGCATGTGTGAGCTGTCCCACAAAAGTCAATGGCCTTCTCACATGTGTGAAGTTAGGCATGTGCTAAAGTGTTTTGCCAGATTGGATACTATGTCTATAGGGGCTTTGGGTGAACTTGAACCTGTTTTGTTGGGGTAAGAGGCTTTAGATTTCATTATTAGGAATCTGATATGTTACTCTCTCGGAGTGCAAGATCGTGGAGTTATCTGAAATTCTCATTAAGACAAGAAGCTAGGAAAAATACAAATTCCTCCACTAGTGACGTTACTAAAGATGCTATAATTAAATCATCTAAACCCAGTAAAATATATTGGGAAAGTGTGGTAGAGGTATAAGTACAGTGTTTTGATGGTACCAGAGGGACTAACAGCACTTTCTCTTCAGATATTAAGCTGGAATATTTGGAGTAGTAGTGTAGCTGATGTAAAAAAGCGTGTTGCTTTTTCTGTACTCTTGATTCATAGGCTGTGACCCTTAATAAATTTTGATGTTGCTCACAGTGAAGCTGCTGCTTTCAGAGAAAGCAAGAAAGCAGGCTAGAAAGAAATAAAAGAACCTTAAGAATGAACAAACAAGTTCTTTCATAAGGTATTTCTCAACTGACATTATTTCCTATTATGCTGGAGTTATTCAGGTTCATCATGCAGCAGTCCTGTAAGTGGGGTTTAGAAAAATTGAGCCAGCTCTGTCTGGTGTTAAAAGCCTAAGTGCTCTTTGAAAATATATTTTCTGGAATATATTTTTGAAATAAATAAATTTCATTCAAGAAGTTACATTATTGGTATTTTAGAAAATACCTGGAAGACCGGCTTGTTTTATGGTCTGATACCATAATATACAGCTAGGGGTCTTATTTTGCTCAGAGATAAGAAAACAATGAAACATGTAATAAAATACCTTGAATGCAATTGTGATTTAATGTTTCCATTAAATCCTGAATAAAGCCCAACTGGACTGCTTTCTTGTTTGTGTTGTTTTTTTTCATATCAGTGGACTTGAGCCCAGGTATTCTTGCTGACGTGGTCTGAGCAAGCTGGTGCAGGTAAAAGATTTGACTGACAGAAATCCATTTCCTAGAAGGGAAGAGCTGGAATGAATGCTGTCCTGCTCCACTAATCCTGCTCTGGGATGCTCCCTCTGGGCAGTGACAGTCTGCTGACACCAATCACTCACTGTTTGGCCGTTTGGACCAGGTCACCAGCAAGGCTGTGCATGGCTGGTAGCTTTTGAAGTGTGGAACCTATCCACTTGGGGATTGTGCAGGCCACCAGGCAGATGGCATGGGGAGAAAAGTATTCGTTGAGATGCCTTTGAACCTTTCACTTTCCTGACACCCTTTTTGAGAAGAAAAATAGCAATTGAACATGGGGAAAGGTGTCAGAAACCATCCTTCAATAAGGAGATGGCTTATTGAATAAGGCACTTCTGTGGTGTGTTGGACAGTTTGGGAGGAAGAGGCAGGCAGAAATCTCTGAGATGCTGCTGTCCTTGTTTCCTCTAGGAGTCATGTCACCTTTCTGTTTTGATTTCCTCATCTCCTGAAAGTGGATAAATTGTGCTGCTTCACCGCTTGCATATCAAGGTTTAAAAATGAATGGCTACAGGTTATGTGCTGTGCAAATAGACAGTGATACTACTTTGTTAGTGCATGCCATTAAACCTCTTGTACATGCAAGTGCTTGTGCTGGTCATGTACAAGGGGCACTGCCTCCCACACAGTGCTCTTGGCTGTTTTCAGGATTGCAGGGGATGGGCTGACCATGGCCAGGGGGGTGCTTAGAGCTGCCCTGGCTCCACTGACACCACTGGAGTAAAAGTCATTTCATACCTGCCAATTGTCTTTCCTTATTTCCAAGTGCTGGTCACTGTGATCTGAAGGAGCTGAGTGAGGGAAGAGAAAGTCTCGGATGTTAAAACCCAAGAGAGGATTTCAGCATGTAGTCTTTCCTTATATTGGGATGAGACGTTGCAGCCTGGATGTCACTGACAAAATCCCAAGTACTTTGGCTGGGCTGTTGAATTCTACTCCTGCAACTGGGAAGTGATGGTTTCAGGAGAGCTCAAATACCATCTTTGAAATTTGGGTAGACTTTTAGGAATAGCCTTTATAAATTAAGGTGCCTTAATTTTCAGCATGGGTTGTGAGACTGTAAACTCTCTGGTCCTGTTAAAAGATATGTTCCCAGGCAACACATCTGTTTGCATTAGAATATTGATCCCAACATATATTTACAAAGTGCCACCACACTTTTCAATTAGGTTTGTATTTTGTATCTAAAAATGTGGTTTTGTATATACAATTATTCCACAGAGGCCAGTTGCAGTCATTATGGGTAGATGTGCAAAAGTCCTGTCTGTCAAGCACACAATCAAGTTATCAGGAGATTGGCATGTCCTTTGGGCTGCTGTTATTACTTTACCAGCCATGAATGGGGAAGAATTTTCTCCCTGTTGCATATTTGACAATGAAACCCTTCTTAAATTCTTCCTCAGAGCCAAGTACAAGGCTGTCTTTTAATAAAAAAAAATTGTTTTTGCCTATGTCTATATTTATTTCTTGCAGGAATGCACATACTGCTCCAAGAGCCACCCACATCCTTCTGTATACAGGGTATATTTGCATTTGCAGTCAGTCCCAGTGCAAACGTGGGAAGAGGAAAAATCCAATGTCATCTTTAGAGCTGGTTGTCTTTTCCATCTCTAGAATTACTTGGAGGTTATCTTGGTCACTAATTCAATTAAGATCTGTTGTATTACCTTTTCTAGAAATATGTGCCATGTAAATAAGAGTATAGCTATGTTGTTACTTTTAAAATCTCTATTCCAAATGTTTGGGTCAAGAGGAAAAAAAAATTGTTTTGGTTTTAACATGTAAATCATTTTGTCGCTTAACTTCTTTTTGTTCTGCTGTCCCAAAGTAGGGGAGCACTTGAGCAAGAGCCTAATTTTAAGCACATGCAGCAATCTTTGGGAATTCAAGGGGATGGGGCATGTATTTAATGCTTTTTTGAACAATGTTGTTTTTCAGAGTTGAAGGCTTTGTAGGAAACCTGATCCTTTAAACTGGCTCCTGTTTATGTACATTTCAATTTTATAATATTGTAAGTTTTTCTCTTCTATCTTCAATATCCTCAATGCTACATCATATAATGAAAACAATACTGGTCATGCCATTTGCAATTACTGAAGTAGGCAGTGAATTTTTTTTTTCTGGACTAATTGAGGAAATAATGTAGATCATAGATTTACAAATATTTTCCCGGGAGAAGTCCACAGTAGTTGGCTGCAAAGAGTGACACAAATTTGGTTTACCCATAGAAGGGTGGTCATCTCAGCAGGTCAGTGATGTTTTTCAAAGACATATTGTTGATTTTAAGATATCAGATAATTTATTCCCTGAACTCTAGCTTAAAAAAACAATGCAGGGTAAATATTGAGTATAATAAAGGCCATGCTGCCATTCAGTATGCACAATGCCCTCAC
The DNA here is from genome assembly GCF_963662255.1 of Cinclus cinclus. Classification (NCBI taxonomy): domain Eukaryota; kingdom Metazoa; phylum Chordata; class Aves; order Passeriformes; family Cinclidae; genus Cinclus; species Cinclus cinclus. The sequence continues at coordinate 54,901,906 of NC_085049.1, read as the reverse complement.
CTTCCCTCTCCCACCAGCTTCTCTGCATTGTTGCCTTCTGCATTTCTCACAGGGCATGATATGACCTCCGTGATTATTTATGGGGGTGTTCAGATAAGTCCATTTTTCACAGGCAACACGCATGCACACATTCACAAGGACTGTTATAATTTGAATTTATATTGCAAGTTCAGCTATCACTTCCTCTGTTCCCACCCTGCTTTTTGGAAAGATACCCGATCACATGATATTCTTGTAAAAAAGCTTGCTGATTGAGGAAGGATGCAGGAAGGATATGGTTTTGCAGTGATTGCATAAGTGTTGTGTAGGACCTGAAGCCTTGGGTTAATATGAGGGCAAGTTTAGATGTGAATTTCAAAGATTAATTTCTTCTGATTTTTGAATAAGTCATAACTCCTGAACAGTTTTCCTGCTTTAGAGAACCATGGACTAACCTGTGTTAATGGGATCCTTTAGGTATTAACATGATATCAATGCATAATCAGCACACTGGATTTCCTGCCTCTGTTCCATCAGAGAGCTCAAAGTTTTTTCAGAGAAATTGTCTCAAAAGTTTCTTTTCGAAATTCTTTTCTTCCTAGCAAATGTACTTCCCATCAAAATCTCTTGGGGAGTTTTGCCATTTGCGTAAGGAGAGTTCTTGGGCTAGCACAGAGATCTTTCCAAAAGATGCTGTGTTCCCCCTCAGTGAAGTCCGAAGACCTGAAGAGCCCAAAACCTCATGTCACCCATTACTGTAATGAGAGTGTACTTACTGCTATACAGTGAGGGAGCTGGAGCACAGAGGTTTGTATTTTAAAGGTTTGTTTTGGTCATTCCATGTTCTGCCAACATCTAACATCTGTATTTATTTTTTGAACTCTTCTTAGTGGATTAGATGCATCTGTTCAGTTCCAAGAATAATGCTTGATTTCCTGAATTTATAGGTTGCAATAAAATCCATTCGTAAGGACAAAATTAAGGATGAACAAGATATGGTTCACATCAGACGGGAGATTGAGATCATGTCATCCCTCAGCCACCCTCATATCATCACCATATATGAAGGTTAGTGAATGTGATTTTTCTCTCTGACTGCTCTGTTACGTTCTTGCAGAACTGATGTTCATGAAGGGGCACCAAACCAACCCCTACTCCTTGTGTAACCCATCCCTTACCAGCAAGACTGCCTTGATCACTGCCTTCCCTCTGAGCTACTAGTTTTTCACAGATGCATAAACCTTTGCTTGGAAGAGCTTCTTCTTGTGTGAGTTCACTGTGTCAATCACAGGTGGGAGATGGTTGCATGTATCACCTCATGTCCTTGCTCCCATTGCACAGTTCAGTTTCGTTTCACCCTCACTCATGAACCAGCCTGATGTCTGTTTCTGTTCCTAGACTGGGAACAGAAATAGTCCTCATTTGCTTTATTTTCCCTGGACTGCACAGGACTGCTCTTATCTGCTCTAGGACTTTGGTCCTCCCTTACCTGCCAGTTTAAGTTGCTAGTTCTGTCAATGCAGCTTTTCCCCCTGAATCCCAGCATCCTCTTCCTGTCCACCTCTGCACACTTTCCTGTCAGTCTGGTGGCTGGCTTCCCATCCTCCTCCTCTACCTCCTTTCTTTCTGGGACACGGCTAGGAAGATTTGCCAGTTTGTTTATGTCCCAGCACTAGCTGGGCAGGTCAGGCCATGTACATGCTAAAAGACCCCAGCAAAAAGGTCTGTTGCTGCATGGAGGGAGGCTGCTTATTGGACCTGGGATGTGGATTCCAGTGGTTCAGAGGGACCTGGGTCAGGCAGCCTTGTCCCTGCAGATTACCCCTTTTCCTCTGTGAAGAACAGGGAGCCTGAATGTAGTCCTACACATTTCCATAGCCGTGAGGTAAATGCAGGTGATGAGATGTGTATGGCAGCTCTGCTCTGAGAGTTGATATGACTGATTAAAACAAGGGCTGTCTTGGCGTACTGTTACACTATCACATGTTGAGTTATTCAAAAGCATGTTCTTGTACTTGAAAAGAGATGAGTATCTGTCTTTTTATTGAATAAACTCATAAAAGGATCTGGAAACAGAAAAGGGGAGGGATGCTGTGTCAGCATGTGGGTTGCAAATGGAACAAAAGTTACTTCAAATGTGGATGGGAACTCAGGAAGAAAAAATATTAAGCATGCTGTGGTTCTTTGACCAATTGCCCTTCTCATCCTTACTTTAAATAGTTTTTACTGAGTTAAAATATTTGTAAAAGTGAAAAAGATTGCGTCATTTTTAGGAAGCAGACACCAAGTCCTGTGGAAGCAAAACTTCCTTCCCTGGCCCTGTGGAGGGAGGAGTAGTGCTTCTGCAGCAGAGCCAGTTGAGCTCCATGGTGGAGAATTCATCTTGTCTGAGGAGGATGAGCACCTATGTCAGGTTCTGGTGTGTTTTTCAAGTAGTCAGAGTCAGCATTTGGCCTGTAGCAGCCGATGCTGTAACTTAGATATGGTAGCACTGGGAAGATATGTGGTTGTGCTGCTGAATCCAGAGGGGCTGGCCAGAGGTGAGGGTGTGTCCTCAGGGGTCCTTGAGTGTGTGCTTCTCTTGAAACTGAAGAGCGCTTGTTGTGAAGTTAAGGGAATATATCAAGGACTGAAGTATTTGTCTCCTCTCAAAGTTGGATTTTAAACACATAGCTATTTCTCTTGAGTGATGCATGAAGAGTGATAATATTGCTATCCCCTGACACAAAATGTTGAAGTCACTAAATCCTGAGAGATGGGCTTAATCTCACCAAAATTAAGCAATCCAACATTTCTGCAGTTGGTGGATGCTAAAAATCTAGCATCCCTCTCTAGTCAAGAGAGTTCAGCATCTTCACAGGGTGGTTGGCTTCCTCCTGGGAGACTTTTTTTTAGATAAGTGGGATAAGTGATACATTGGAGGCTCCTGTTGGAGTCTAGCTGACTAACTTAGATCAGATGCTTAACTTTAAAACTGAAGCCACTCTAGAGATATTTTACTCCTATCTCACATATTTTTACTGTAGGTTTTCAGACGGCCACTGCACATCTGACAGCTCTCTCTGTAGGTGCCAGGTTGCACAGATATATGTAGCATGGACAATGCTGAATGCCCCTGTAACAATCTTTGAAAGCTCTTTGTACTGCATTTGCAAACATGTGTTTTCCTTAAGTAGGATCTTGTTTAGGTATCCTTTTGACCTTCCCGCTAATAGCAATTAACCTCTGAATTTGTCTACTTGATGTAAACACAACCTTATCTTTTTTATTGATACCAAACAAATTCAGATGTATGTAAACCAAGCTTTCCAGTTTAGTGGTACTTCTTTGTAACCTAATCATAAGGCATGTGCCTTGCCCATTACTGCCAGGGCAGATGTACAGTTGTGACTAAAGAAATTCCATCCTCTCAGCAGGGCTGTAATTGGCAATCTGTCGAGTGTGGCTGTGAAGGAAGTGCTCCTTTAAGTGACTTTAAACTCCTTGAAAGGGACTGGATAAGCAAAGTCGGCTTTGCTGGCAGTGTTCTGACTTCAGCACATAAATTTTAATTTATAGAATAATGCCTCTGTCCATTCATCTGTCTGTCTCTCCCCTGCCCCTCGCCCTTCCTTTACGCTATTGCTTTTTTGCCTTGAAAACTCCAGGATTTTATAATAAAGCCTTTGAGAGCTAACATATTTTTCCAGGGGTAGCTTGAGTGCAAAATCTACCTCATCTGGCAATACTTTACAAAAGTTAAACCAGGGAAGGAACATTCTGCAAACATTTAAACACATGTTGGGCCAATCATGAGGGTGAAGTTACACTTGGTACATTTAGGAGTGAGCTCTTGAGTGTTTGCAGTGTGAAATACAGTTGTCTATGTGAGTGTTTCTGTGCTGAAAGAGTTGTCTTTGGTCAGCGTAACCGTACAGAAAAGTCTCCTCTTTTGCAAAATTCACTTAAAGGTGAACGGGCTATTAGCTAACATGTCTGTATAAATAGTTTACTGAAGATCTTCCCTGGAGAATGACTAAACATTAAGATCAAAATTTGGTGCCAGTGGAACATGATGGCTCTAACGTAAATGAGTAAATGAAGGAAAGTGTGTGCTGAGGTGCTCTGCTGAGCTGGGGCCAGAATGCTTATAAGAGTGCTGCACCCTTTGCATTAACAAGGCACAAAATATGGATCTCCCACATAAGATGCACTTCTTACTTTTTGTTTCTAGGTTGCATTTTTGGTACTCTTAAGAAAAAACAAAGAGATTCTCTATCATGTCTCTGCCAGTCCACAATGGCTTGAACTAGGTTGCATGCTTAATCAGGAGACTGGTTCAGCCCTACTTTCAAACCCCAAAGGCAATGGGAGATAATGTGACAGAGTGTAACAGCAGTGGCATAGTATTCCAGGATACTCACTGCACTTGCTAAATACATGTTCAATCTCACATTTTGTGCCAGGCTTCATGCAACAAAGCATAAACACACTTGGTGTTTTACACACATGTAGGCCTGTCTCCTGTGTGGGAAGCTGTGTCAGTCAAGTCAGAAACCATATCATCAGCAAAAACAGCTGCCTGGTAAGAAATCTGCCTGTGTGGCAGCTGTGATGGTGTGTGGACATGAGCCATTGCTGAGGAGCTGCACCCCTGCAGCTGCATGTGCCCCAGGGTGGGACAGCAGCCAGGGGCCAGGGTGGCACAACAGTCACCTATCAGGCTGTGACAGTCCAGAGCAATCCCAGCTCTGTCCCAGCCTTTGCTATCTCCTGGTTTTTGGACATAATCAAAACAAACTTCAGTGCCTAATGACCCCACCGCTTCTGTGTGCAAAACACCTGAAAAAGCCACAAGTCCCTTCAAACATCACGCGGATGACTGGGCTTTGATCAAGAATGTTGGAAGTTGGAAAGTTGAAATTAATCTTTTTTTTGGCCCGGAGAAAGTACTTCAGCAGTGATACTGTTTGACCACATTTCTAATTGATTTCCTCCAATTATGTAGGCTTTTGACCTTGGAGTGCTTTATTCTCATTGTTTTCAGTTGATAACATCCAAGAACATCAAGTAATATTTCAAGTGGCTGGAGATACTAATGAAACAAGAGTAAACAAACTTAACTCTTTAGTTACCATACCCCAGCTTTATGCATTTCCTGTCATTCAGGGCAATCACCTAAACAGCACTTCATTGGACATGACATATACTCAAATGTTTGAGATCATGGGTGGGTACAGTTTAAATGTCAAACTGATTGCCAGCAGCAATGAAATTGCTTTGCATCTTCCCATTTACACAGTCCTGCCATAGCAATGTAAATATTTGCTTCTCTGAAGTTCCTCAGCAGTTTAAGTCATAATTTAAATAAAGGGGAGTTAACACTTGTATTCTTTGTCAAAACAAAGACAATTAGTGTAACATGTTATTGTAGCCAAATTAGCAACTGTCATTTTGCCTTCCTTTTAAAGAGCAAACCATCATAACCTGCATATCCTCAGTTTTGTTCTGTGAGAAACAACCTCACCAAGGATAATAGTTCCCATTCTGATTTAATCTCCTCACTGGGGAGTAAATTATAGCATGCTATCTGATTTAAAAAGATTATTGCAGGATCTTAACTACATTCCTTTAATTTAAAAGGAGATGCAATTTGGCTGAATAAGGCCATAATTCAGGAAAAAATTTAACACAAGCTTTGCATTAAAACACATACTCTATATCTTGATATCTTCAATTATAATTAAGCATATGCATAAGTTTATGTGTATGCATATAAGTGGTTTTCTCATTGTACCTGGGATATTTTCATGTCTGCTACATGCTCTGTTAAAAGCAGTAATAAAATACTACTATTGCTACTAAAAAAAACAACTAAATAAAAATTATGCCAAGGGGCTGTAAAACAATCAAAAACACCAGAGCTGAATCAGGCTGAATTTCTAAGGTAAAAGACAGTTTTCAGTACTCGTGTGACTTTTTGAAGAATAATTCAAGGCTTATTACACAAGTGAGGTAATTGGGTCATACATGAATTTTCTGAATGAAAAGGTTATTCTAGTCCTCATCTCCAAAATTAAAAACAAACTCGCTGGTTCTTTTGATTTGGCTGACCTTTAATAAAAGAGCATTTTGTTGCAGTGGAAAGGTACTTCTGTCTGCGGCTGTTAGAAGAGTAATAAAAATACCACTGAATGGAAAGACACCAGATGGAAGGAATGTCAACATACTGGAACTAATTTAGGAGATTGCTCTGATAGAGAGCAAAGGCATGAGGAGAATTCAAATGGTTCCAGTGCAAAGAGATTGGCCACCCCTCTTAAACTAACAAACTAAAATCCTTACCCCAGGGTTACATGTAAACCAAATGGAATCAGCCCACAAGGAGGTAGTCCTCTGGGGGGCTGCGGGGAGGAATCCATCCCCCTCAGCACTCACTCTGACTTTAGTATTCTATGAGCTTGGAGGAAGGGCAAAAGCCTCCTGCATTTTTTTCTATTTTGGTAGTAAGTCAGTCCAAAGTGAACTGTCCTAATAGAAAAGTGTATAATGTACTATTAAATCTTTCTGACTGATGTTTGCAAAACCATGCCCATCTGGGCATTCAGAAATTTTAGGCTGAAGCACATTTTAGCAGTGGATGAATGTAGTGAGTATGTTCATTTGGTGTCAGACTTGTCCCATGAGTTTCAGAGGAGGTGACTTTGGTGTAGCTAGAGGGAAGAATTTGGCAGTAGGTTTGAAAAGAAGAGTGCTGATGAACAAGAGGTCAACCAGCACTATTTGGAAAATGGAGGGCTGTAGATATAAGCTGTGTTCATAAACTCACAGCCTCTAAATATAAATAAGTGGAGAGATTATATGCAAGAACTATTACTATAGTAGAACAACCTGCAAAAGAGGGACAGATTGTTCATGTTACAAAATGCACTTTGTCTCAAATATGTCTTTGATAGCGAGAAGTGAAATTCTTTCCCAGTTTCACATCTATGTTGTTCAAGGAGCTTTGAAGTCAGCAGATTTGGTTTCAATTATGAGCTTGTAGGTACAGATTTTTTGTCTGTCACTTTCAAAAAAGAAACTAACATATTAAAGTTCAGGGTGGGGTTTAAAGAAAATTAAGAAATCTTTGAACACTGTATCTTAAGCACTCTTCGCTGTTTGGGTTTCCAAGGCTTTTGGGGTGACTAGACCAAGCCCAAGCAAGCTTGTAGCCCCCTGGAAAATGCTGCTTCTCCACATTGCTGTGGCAAATGTCCTAGACCTTTCCTCATCTCACAGGGATACAATCATGTTGTTCCTCACACCTTGAGGTTCATGCTGTTCCTGCTCCTGGTTCCTGATGTGCTCTCACACTGCTGTCCCTGCTTCCTCCCCTGTGGCCACATAAAGTGCAGTCACCTCCAGTCAGTCCTTCAACTGGCAGGCTCTGTCTGCTGAGTAGTAGTAGTGATTTTCAAGCACTACTCTGCAGCAGCACTTGACCACTGTGGCTGAGGAGTGCAGCAGCCCTCCTGCCACATCAAGGTCTTGGTGCCACTCTGAGAGTAACTCAGCTTGCAGAGTGGTGAAAATAAACACGGTGGCTCAGAAATAAATGATGCACAGCCACTAGCAAGCATTTCTCCTACTGCTGTCCCCTCTAATAGGTGAAGGTTGTGCTTCTAAGCAACTCCCCTATCTTGATTCTTAATTGTGACAGGCCATCTCCCCTGCTATCCATTGTGGGTGCTGGTACTGGCAGTTCTCCACTTATCTAAATTAGCTAGCCATTTGCAGAGTACTGATGGTTTGAAAAATGCTATAGCAGTCCCACCTTACTTGTAAGTGGCCTCCTTCCCTTGACCTTGCTCAGGGCTGAGGAGCAGGCTTGTATGACATGGCTGTCCCAGAAGTAGTAAGATTTGGGAGGTTCCTGGGGTTCAGCATCCTGCCAAAGCCATGCTTCTCTGTTGGCAGTAGGTGCAGCCAGGTTTCAGGCACAATTCTAGTTGGGGGTGAGTTTCAGAATGAATATGCAGTAGGATGACAGGTAATAAATCATCTGCAGCAAAAACAAAGAGTGAACCAAGCAGTCCCAGAAGCTATATGAAGGCAACCCATCCGTCATCAGCCCACAGGTTACAGCCCAGGTGCTAATAGGGCAGTGTATTTATTACCTCATTATTCTTTGCAATAAGTCAATCCAGCCTTTAATTAATGCCCTTCTCTCTTCCACCAGCCACTGGCCACAAAGCTTTCTTGAGCATATGTTTATAAAACTACATGCTGTGCTCAGAAGAGAAATTCAGAAGTGCCTGTGCGAAACCTGCCTGACATCCTAAATACTACTGTGAAAATTCATGGTGTACTTGGCTGATGGCGTGAGACTTGCCAGAGTACCACCTTGTCATTTGCCTGATATCTTGACCACTGAATTCCTCTTTAAGACTGTGTATATGTATATACATAAATCCTACTGCCTTTCCTACTTTCCTCTTCCTTCATCCTCAGCTCTCATTTTAGATTTTTTTGCTGCTGTTCAGTTCCCTCTCTGCAGGAAATAGCTGTATGCCCACTTACGAAGTTCAGCTGATATGGTGGAGGTGCTCTGACACGAAATAATGCAGTTGTAAAAGAATACCTCCCTATTCACCTTTGCTCCTGGATGAAGAAACAAAATGCTATTTAATTCTGTAATTGTTCAGCTATTGTGATGGTGAGGAGGCCCCTGTAATGTCACCCAAGTTCAAGGATAGTTTCCTCCTCAAAATTCTCCCTTATGAAGAAGAATGTGCCAGTAAACTGAAAGCCAAATATGAGTTTCTGGAACAGTTCTGTTCTCATTGATTCTAGTGTGGCTTTGTGACAAAAATTTGAAGTTTGGAACAGGGATTTATGCTTTCCTAAATTCAGCTTGATGGTATTGTCTCAGTTTCCTAAAGGGTGTAAGAGAAAATTTAAAATGGAAAGTTCCTTTGAATGCACACATTCCTCCAAACCAAATGCTTTCCACCTCATTTCTGTAGAAATGTTGGAAAGTACATTGGGATCAGGACTTGTATTAATATGGCAAATTTGAGTCCAAATTAATTAGATTTTAGAATTTAAAACTTCAGAGCACCAAGGATGATTTGAGAAAACTCTTAGGACTAAGTAACAAAGGCAAAACTTTCATAAAAACACATTCTGGAAGAACGCTCTATTGTGGCAGGGTTGTTACTGCTATTATTGTCGTCAGCAGCACTGAACACCTGGTGGGGCATCAGCTTTCTGGAGAGTGGGGCAAGAAGAGCCAAGGGCAAACATGCCTCTTAGCTGAGGGTGATCCTCATTTGGAACTGCTTGGATGTGCATTCCCATGAAAGTGCATTCAGATCATTTGTGCCATGTGGCAACTTCACCTATGTGTGTGTGATGCAGCAACGCCTAACTCATGGAATCAGCTGGGGTTTGGGGGAAATTTTGTTGGTGATAGTGTTTTTATGTGGTTTATGTGTTCTTTTAAAATTCAGATTTCTTATATAAGAGCATTTTCAGTGATTTGGCTCAGCTTACTAAAATGATTTCTTTTTTGCCTTCTTAAACAAGCCTGTACCAAACGAGCCTTTCTGAGCTTAGAGAAGTGAATGTGCACATTGCTGTTTTATTGGTAACACATCACAGCACTTCCCTGTATGACATGGGGCATGTTCAGTTTTTCCCAGACAGTATTAGTCTGTCATTCTTGGAGAGGATACTATATGTATAATCCATCCAGAGACGGCTTTTCCAGTTTCCGAAGTTTATTGCTAATGAGGATGCACATAGGATGTAATCGCTGGCAGAGGCCTCTGCTTCGGGGTACAGTGAGGCCAGCAGACAAGTAAGCAGCCAATTTTATCTGGCTGTTTGCTCTCCCTTTTATCAGAGCTGTTTGGCTAGGGTTCAAGGGTGTTAGAGTGAGCTGCAGAGGCTTTGGCTTGTAGATTTGAGTGACAAGGTGTGAGAGGACATGAGACAAAGCCTAAGAGAAATAAATATCTGTGTGTTGAGAGAGGCAGCTCTGCATTTTACTGCAAAAGCTGAAGCTTAATTCTGGTTTTTTTGTTTTTTTTTTTTTTAATCACCAAGGACTACTGGCTGAACTTTGATAAAGAGAAATAGGATGGTATCATTATAGTAGGGCTGGTCCAAACTAGCATCTGTTTGTAATAAACCCTTTAACCTCATTAATTTGTATACGCCTTTTTGCCAGTGTGACCAGTGCTGCCACAGATAAAAAAAGAAAAGGAAAATCACCATGTTTTCTTATAGCAATGGTTACTTATGGCAGGTGCAGGAAGTTTCCAGTGGGTTGCAATGGATTTCTGGAGACAGAAGAGAAGAACTATTTAGCAGCCAGGAGATTACAACAATTGCAGACTATTAACAGCCTGCTTTATTAGATTAAATATTAGTTATCTGCCAGTGACAGTGAAGTCCTTGACAGCATGTGACACAGCTGATGTACTCTCAGTCCCAAAGAAGTTGGGCTGTGATGTGTATGAGATGGATTTTCCTTGCTCTGCTTATGCTGGCGTTGTGCACTGCTGCCGGCTCCGCGCTAGCAACAGAGGATTACAGCATGCAGTCTGTGACATGCACTGGGATGTGGGTAGGGGCAGGAGATAAGGAAACTTGAGGAAGAGCTGGTTGCATGAGATGGGGTACAGAGCCACACTGACAAGAGCTGTACGGCTCTGGAGGCGCTGCTGCCACAGCAGGTGAGGTGTCTGTGCCCTCTATGCTGTCACACAGAGTTGGGATGGAGGAGGACACATCTATCAGTTCACTTGTTGGATTTTGGTGGTAGGTGAAAGCCAACCAACAGTCATTTAAGCCAGATTGCAATTCTGTATCAGTCACCGAAGACAAAAATTTATTACAGCTTCTATGAACCCTTTCCAAATGATATGGGCTCCTGTTTGCTTCTGTCCTCTGGCCCAAATTGAGCTACTTGTGTGAGAAATTCCATGCTGGAGCAGGAACTGGTATTCATGTGTTGCTAGCCCAAGTGTCCACCTCACCTCAGTAGGAAAAGCTGACTTTGCCACCTTGTGACCTCATAGTATTTGAGGCAAAGAGGTTCATGTAGCATATGAAAGAGACAATAACCTCAACTTCCTTCTCTTGGTCTGAGATGTTGTAATCTTCCTCTGATAAAAAGTAGCTTTGGAACTTGCTTTTTGCAGTGGGATTGTTGTTACATCTTTCCAGCCCACAGTGGTGGTCTAGGATGTGATCAGACATCCTGAGTCTTCTTTACTCTTTGAAGCATCAATTTTCAAATTATTGAATCAACTGTGGGTTTTTTTTTTTCTTTTCTTCTGTGCAGTGTTTGAAAATAAAGATAAGATTGTGATCATCATGGAGTATGCGAGTAAAGGAGAGTTGTATGATTACATCAGTGAGAGGCGGCGATTAAGCGAAAGAGAGACAAGACACTTCTTCCGACAAATAGTCTCTGCTGTGCATTACTGCCACAAGGTGAGCAAAGGATTTCATAGTAAAAAATGCTGTTTCAAGGCTGATGACTGGCATATGTTTCAAACATGTCTGAGGCAACAGCATTCATTATTAAGTATCAGAGCATGTGATTTTATCAGTACAACAGGAGATCTTCATTAAAAGTGCTACATGGAGCTAGTGTCTTTTTTTAAGGATTAATGATGTTTTCCTGTGTTATGGCAGATACCAGACACACCCTTACTTTAGACCTACCTTGCATTTTTGCCTTTAAAATAATTCTCCTGACATTAAAAACTCAAAAATTACGCTATCAACTAGAGAAAGCATCCCATATAACCTCTACAGCATTAATATTAATGCATTTAAAAAAATGTTAGTTTGTGATTTGAATATGCTAGTAAACAACTTTAGAATAGGAGATAGAATATATGAAAGAAAAAGCCAAGAGAAAGCTATGAGGTTCATGCATGAGCTGTAGTACATACTCATATTGGAGAGGTAAAAGTAACTTTACCAGATGTAGCAGGAAAGATACCATTTGCTAATAACCTTATCCATCATGGTACCCCCTTGGAATGACAAGTCAAGCAATTCATCATGGACCTTTTATCCTTGTTTATGAAACAGCTACATAGAGCCAAAATTAGTGTGAAGCTAAAGGCAATGAGCAGCTAACACAATTTTAATTTGAATTCTTAAAACACATAAGTTTCTATTTGAATTCTGATAATAAAGGGGGTTTCTCAAAGTCCTCACTGCATAATGCTGTAAAGCAGCAATACCATTCATGATGCAGTTAATTTTCCCAAGTTTCTATAAAGAAGGCTCTGACCTAGACCGAGTCTGTTTGCTTCCATCCCTAACATTCACAATCCTTTGGGATTATAACTCCCCCGAGCCACGTGGCTGCTCACTGGAGGAATGAGGGCTTTTGTAGGGGCTAACGTCATTGACAGATACTGCTTTCTGGTGCCTGGGAAGAATATCCTGCTTTCACACAGTGGGAGCAGGATCCAGGATGAAATTAAGTTCCGAAAAGGCACCCCCAGCCCTCCACCCCACACTCCCCTGCTGTTTTAGAGGCTTTGTGGGAGGACAGATTCCAGTCATTCTTCCCTTAACCACACACCAAGTGACTAATACAGCCTGCCTGCCACTAGTCACTGGGCTGTGAGTGTTATGACAGTGAAATCAGCCCTGAAATGTAGATGCAAAGACCACCCTGCCAGCTCACCTTTAATTTTCACAATATTTTCTCATGCTCTTCCATGTTTTTTCTTCCTTCTTTCAGAACGGTGTTGTCCACAGGGACCTAAAATTGGAAAACATTCTTCTTGATGACAATTTTAATATTAAGGTAGGATACTTTTTCTCAGCTTCTCAAAGTGGATTTGCATGTTTTATAACATTTTTACCGAAGGTATTAGAGCCATTGTTATGGTAACGGCTACTAAGCAACAGCATCTGGCGAGAGGCTCAGAGGTTTGGAGGCTGGGGGAAGACACCACTGATTCCCAGTAATACACAGTAAATGAAGCTTTGCATACTTTGGAGGAGAAAGCCCTGTCCTGCCATGCAAAGACCGTGATTCCCAATGCAGTATCTACCCACTGAGAGAAAACAGCAGAGCATTTTGTGCAATTGGGCATATTGTACAAATGATATTACTGCTGGCTGCTTCTGGGGCTAGGGAAAAACTCTTCTGGTCTACAGGGTTCAAGTGCCTCCTGCAGAACAGTCTGAATGTTCTTTTGATCATGGCTGGAAAATAAGCAAATAGAGTTTCAAAATAAACCTAGTAAAGCACATGTGCTTCATTAGGAAATGGCCTTGGAACTTCAGACACAAACGTATACTTTGGATAGTGATGTCAGTGATGTCATTTCCATGCCATTTCTCCCCAGTGAAAGCATGGGAATGACCTCTTTTCCTGTCTTCTTCTTCTTCTATTGTTTATAGCTGTAGCACAAAGTTAAATAATGCAGAGATTTAATTTCCAGAGCAATTTCCTATATATATCCTATCTATATTCCTCTATAAAATAAAGTGTAATTTCCAGGTGGCTGAACCTGTTTCACTTTCAACTTTGGTCCTCCTTGGGTAGCTGCATGTAAGAGTGGCTGGATGTGCTCATCCATGGGCAAGCTAGCAGAGGGAGGAACACCAAAGAGTTTCTGCTGATGCTTGAGCATCCTTCTTTAAAAAGTAATCAAGGAACTACTTGCATAGCCCAGTACCTAAATACCCCGTGTCTTCCTTTTTGTCTCCCCTGAAAGCCCTGGGGCTGCAATCACTTCCTTCTGTGCTTCACACTGGAGAGATTGTCTTCATTTCGAGCTGATGTGCAATGGAAATGGAAAGTAACATGTGGTAGCTGCCATCTGTGTAACGCCGATGACAGAAGCTAACTTGGATCAACTAGTGGATTAAAGGCGCATAAATATGTGGTTTCCAAAAATAGTCTTTTACGGAAGACCCATCCAATGCAATATTTGTATGTTTTGCTGTTAGCATCCAGCATTGGAGCAGACCTCCCCTCTCCTGTTCCTACAGGGACACTGTCTGCAGCAGCCAGAGCTGTTCTCAGGAGTGCTGAAAACAAAAAGTGGCCTTTCTAGGACATAGTATACGAATCAGGCTTCCGCTGGCAGGATGACCTTTCTTTCCACATTACACGCTAAGCTATCTTCCCAGCTAATCAGAGAATTCTTGAGAGAAAAGAGGAATTTGTGGAATTTGCTAGCTGTGGAGGGCTGGATCTCTGCACTGTGGTCCTCATATGCAAAACCAATCACTTCCTCAAGCCTCTGGGGAGCTGAGCTTTGTCAGACAGCTACGCTCCTGCCCCTCTCGCCTTTATGGGAGTCATTCTCCTGTGGGTGGAGCAGAAGGATGGGGCAAGGACAGGTAGCTTTGTTTGGTCCACACTTGGAGCTGACCCAGGGGCTTCAGAACCACAGATGTATTTCAGTTGCCATAGTGAGTGGCACTGCTGTGGAAGAAATTCAGGTATCTCTACCTCCTCAGATTCCTTCCAGTCATTTGGACATCTTTTTCTTGAGCGTTTCCCTTTCCTGGCTTGCATTGTGTTTAAACTGCTGTAGGTATTTTTCATATCTCCAGCTTTTCCTCAGCTACATCTCTTCAATGTTAAGGCCTCTGAGCAGGCAAGGCTGCCTTGGCATGGGCAGGTGGCTTCTTTGCTGTCCCTAGTCACTAGCCCTGCAGAGGGTCTCATGAAACTGAAAACCGGACTGAACTTGGGAAGCTACTGGTATTTCATACATCTTACAGTCAATAGTGTTTGAATTTGAATTGCTTGAAGAGGTGACTTTTGGTATGGTTTTCCTTCTTCTCTGTGCTCTCTTTTTTTAAACCTTGTGACTAAGGTCAGCTTTGAATACTTGATGTTAAGCATGCAGCCACAATTTTCCTGATGCTGAAGATTTGAATATGTTGCTGTGGTTTCTGTGTTACTTGCACAGAATTGTACTTCCCACTTCTTCTTTGTGTCACTAAACAGTAACCATTGGCAAGGAAACACATATGGAACTGTAAATTATTTATTAGGAGTAAATGTATCAAGTCCTCATTCTGAGAGTATTTACATGTGGTTTGTTCAGGCAGAAAAAAAATGCAGCAGTTTGGGGTTTGGTATTGACTGAAGGCTTCAAATACTCAGGGGAAGGCATTTTGTAGAAGTGGATTTATAGTCTTATCAGTACTTTCCTAGCATTTATATTTCATTCAGTGGATTGCAAACACAAAATTAGCAGTTTGATTTTAAGAATGAGAAAATTAAAGGAATGTCTTTGTTCTTGGGTGCAATGTGCAATTAAATACATATTTCTGATGAAGCCAGTGATCTATGCATTATGATTTACAAAAACATGTCATAATAATGTGAAGAAAAAATAAGGTGTTGTAAAAATGGATCCCTGCATAGCAGTTTAAACAATACTTTTAAAGCAGGAAATAAAGAGGACAAGTAATCCATTAGAAATTACTATCCGAGATAAAAGGGCCCCAGACCTTTTTACTTGTTACTACATTAACTTGGAAACCATTCTTAAGCTTTTGATAATTAAATGAAGGTGATAAAGGAGTGTATGGAGACATAAGAAGGGGGTTTTTTTTGTTTTTAAGAGTTGTGATGGTGAGTAAAAATCTCTGGAAGCAGAGTCATGTGTTAGAATACAGCAACAAGAAAACACCAGTGTTTGGAAGCAACAAAAAAATTACACAGTTTGAAGAGTCCTGCATATCCTCAGGCCGCAGGTGGAATGCAAGGAGAGGGAAAAGGTGATCCAATCTGTGGTGCATTATTAGTTTTCTCATGGACTTGTGTGCAGTACTACTTCCTGCAGACTCTTATTGAAAATCGCTAAATGCAGCAGTCATAAATGAACTCAAATGAGCTTTAAACACTTGAGAGACTGAGCATCCGTGTTCACAGTAGGGATGAGAACAGTTCCTGGGCTGGGAATTGCAGCTAAAAGAGATGTCTAGCAGAGGTTGACGTAAATGGTATGATCAACCCCAAAGTGAAAGAAGAGTAGAACAATGCAAGTATAACAGTAACATAATCCTGCTAACTGCACATTCTCTTGGGCTGGTAAGGGGACACCAATCAGACTAACCACTAGAAAACCCACGAGGGTTTCGTATATACAGACTAAGTGCATGGAATTGGGATTTACTTTGCTGGAAGTCTCACCAACTGCACGTACATTTCATTTGCTTAAGAGACCTAATTATTTCTCTATCTGCAGGGAGACAGATTCTTAAGGGGGATAAAACTGACAGTTTCCATGAGTGTGAACTTTGTGGAATTTATATTTCACACTTCAACAATAACTTACATCTGGTTTATCATAGCTAACAGTAAATATGAAACATACACTTCTGAAGCAAGAGGAATAAAAGTCCACTTTTCTGCTCCTCCCAATTTAGGAAGTTCTTTTGACTTGATGCCTTAGTTCCATTTAAGTGCCAAGAACATGAAGTAATGTTGGCTTCTATTAATCTTGTTTTGGGGGGCATGACAGTTTTAATGGGAAAAGCTGATAAACATCAGTCTGTGAGCATGGGAGTGGACTGTAACATAAATACTCTTTTCCTGAATGGTCAAAATGAAAACATGAATGCCCAAGTCTGAAAGTTTCTTAGCGTGAACAATGGTATGTGTATGCCTATATATATATATATATATTTATTTATGCACATCCAAATGTATTTTGTGCATTCCATGGTGTTAAGGGAATGTGTTTTCATAAGGAATCACACTGCAGTGTTTGTCCTTGTCTTAGCTGCATCCTGAACTAAAATAAAAATTAATGACCAGCACAAATTTTTAACACTGAAATGATCCCATTCGTCCCCTGATTGACAGGGCACACTTCATAAGGCTTAAAATGAACTTCCTGCAAGCCAGGCAGGGTGACTTGATAAGAAAGTGGAGTTCAAGGCAATTAAGTGCAATCTGAGCCATGAGAATATGTTTGCAGACTGCAATTCTACCCCAGCTGTTTTCAATGACATTCCAACCATACAATGAAGATTTTACAAACCACATTTATTTAAGGGTTGAATTTTCTGCTGTGGGTTGATAATATGCTGTCTGAGGGACTGAGTGAATTCAGTCTATGAATGAGCATGGTGAGATGAATTAAAAGTAATGAGCAAAAATCAGCTGCTCTTTGAGCAGGGTGAATACAGATTGCCAGTGAAACACCTGCACAAGCAGAGCACCAAAATAGGGAAGAGTGAAGCATGAAATCTTATATCTGACTTGTGACTTTAAAAATTGCGTAAAAAGGATATATTAAAAAGTTTGTATTTCTAATGTGAAAGTATCTAACAACTATATATCTATTTATATCTGTTCAGAAAGGATATATATGTTCCTGTTGTGCTGTCAACTGTGTCATTTTTTAGTGTAGCTGTATCAATTGAGGTAGTAGAGACAAAGACTTTGCCTCTTCCCAAGAGTTCACTGAACATTGTAATTCAACAGGTATTAGAGGCATTGATGATACACATTTTAGAAAGCCAAGAGTGAATGATGGTGCTGGCAAATCCTTTTCTTTCCCACTCACTTTGTGGTTTTTTTAAATTTTCTCTTGTGAAAATTCTTGGCGTTAATTTCTTTCTGGTAGAAAAGACATGGATAAGGTGAAGAAAACCCAGGGAAAACTCCTGTCTTTTATATCTAGAATATGCCTGTGCTTTATGTCTTTTATGTAGGCATTATGTTGATTGTGGGCAGTAATACAAGTATCTCTGGGAAGCAGAAACATTTGGGTTTTAAACAAGATGAAAATGAGATGTGTTGCCTTGTGCTAGAGAAACAAAGAAAATGCAGAGTTTGTGGGAGTATTTAGTGTTGCTGTCCTCAGCCTTTGTTTTGTAAGAACAAGAACAGAGAATTGAAGTAAACAAAATATTTGGACCTGATCCTGCAATTCCTACATGGGCAAAATTCCCAACAGTCCCCAGGGAAGTTTTGTTTGTGTTGGGAAAGCCAGATTTGGGCCCATTGTTTCCAGTTAGGAACCAGACTTGTGTTTATTATCTCATGATAGACATCTCATGGGCTTAACAGCTCAGATTCCTCAGCCCCGTGTCCCTGAATCTGGAGGAGTGAGTGACTGCCTCACTTTGACCCTTATTCCAGATGATTTCAAAAATCATGTTCTTCAGCAATGCTTAGCTTCCTGCAACACTCCTGCCTCCCTCCTCCTGTTGTAAAAGGTGGTGGCTTTCGGCTTGCTTGTGTTTGATAAGAAGGGTGGTACTTTCTGCTTGCTTTCCTCTGGTATTAATGACTATGCAAGATGAAGAACAGACAGTGGGCATCAGGCTTCCCAGTATGAGATTGTCTGTGCAAGCATGTGCAATTCATCCAGGATAAAACTACCAGCTGATGGTTGTGCAGTTGGTAGCCTGTCTATGAATGGACCCAAAGCATCCTTGTTCCTAATCAGGAGGACTTAACCTGGGAGCCCTTCTTCTCTGAGGGACCTTTGGAGAGAAAAGTAAAATCCACATCGAGTTCCTTGCCCTATGGTAGAGACAAATATAGCTAAGTCTTTCCTGATAAAGGATTTTTTGTTACTTGAAGAAATCATTAATATTACAAACACCTTGTGCAATTCTGTTTGCAGATTGCTGATTTTGGACTCTCCAACCTTTATCACAAAGACAAGTTTCTGCAGACCTTTTGTGGAAGCCCACTGTATGCTTCCCCTGAAATAGTTAATGGACGGCCTTACAGAGGCCCAGAGGTAAGAAGGGTCAGTTTTTCTGTGGTGGTATGGGGATGTCTTTGAAGATAATGTTCTTGAGGGGTAGTCTTAATGCGCATCTTACTGTACATGTGAGTTCACTTGGGCCTGTCCCATATTTGAAGCTGCTTCACTTTTGGTTACATTGCCTGTGGGTGGTTAGTGAGATGTTAGATATAAGTTTGCCAGCAGTAGGTGCAGCTGGACATGATGCTGCTCTTGTGGTGCTAATGGCATGCAGAAGAGCAGGGATTAACTTTCTTGGGCTTCACACGTGTTGTGTCTGTATTTCAGGTTGACAGCTGGGCCCTCGGTGTATTGCTTTACACTCTGGTTTATGGAACGATGCCCTTTGATGGCTTCGATCATAAAAATCTCATCAGGCAGATCAGCAGTGGAGAATATCGTGAGCCAACACAGACCTCAGGTATGAAAAAGGAGGGTACCGAGCTGACAGCAATTCAGAATGGAACATTTTGTTTGGCCCCTTCCAACATGGTACAGTGTCACATTAGAACAATGTACACCAAAAAAACCCCTCCTTCTCCTACTGAGTTCATCTGCTATAAACTCCCATCTGGGTACAGCACTTTCCAAAAGACCTTTTGAAATTAAAGTTTTGTAGCAGATAGATGTTGTTGTTTTGGGGAGCTGTAATGGGGTCTTTTAAGTAGTGGCAGTGGAAAGTCTGTTAGCTATTGCAGGTTGAATAGTTCAGACGAGCTACAACATACTGGTACAGTTCAGTCCTCTCACTACACTATGGGCTGTCTCAAGCAGAGAGAAGGTGAATGGTCAGAGCAACACAGTCTTTTATTAAAGAAGGCAGGCCAAAATCTGAATTACTGCTACTGTTCACATTGGCTTCTAGGATAGCACATTAGGCAGTCACCTGACAGAAAAGTAGCAGCTAAGTCTAGCTCATTGACTCCTTCCAGCCTTAAATATCTATGCAAATATTATATTTAAATTAATATTTATGTTGTATCAGTTGTTTGCCATTCCTTTCAATTTTCTATCTTCTCGCTCTCTGTATGAAAATAAACCTTTACAATACACAGGAGACTACATTGTTTATGGAAAAAGTAAATACAGAAGCAATAATGTGTAGATCATTTAAAATATCTCAATTCTGTTTTATTTTCCTCTAAGTTTTGTCATTAGAGTCAATAGGTTGGTGACTTCCTTCAGTAATATGGAACTATTCACTCTCTAATACAGTACAAACATTAATTTATTGGGAAGCCCAGTGTACATTTTCCAGAGTGAATCATATTCTTCTGATAAAAAGTAGTGCTCAGGGGCATTTTTCCATCAATGACTGATGGTCAAAGCCTTGTTCCCTTTCAATTTCTCTGTAGTATGGAGCATTATTTTTGCTCATTTGATTGTCTTCACACTTTCAATTTAAACTGACAAACCTAAGAATGCCCATGTTCTAAAAGTGTTATATGCCATTCTTCATCTGTAGATGCTCGTGGTCTTATCAGATGGATGCTGATGGTGAACCCTGAACGCCGAGCAACCATTGAAGACATTGCCAACCACTGGTGGGTTAACTGGGGCTACAAGAGCAGTGTCTGTGACTGTGATGCCATGAGGGACTCTGAGTCCCCACTGCTGGCAAGGTTCATTGATTGGCATCACCGTTCTACTGGCCTCCAACCGGAGACTGATACCAAAATCAAGTGCCTTTCTAAGCCTAAAGGTCCTGAAGTCACACTAGAGAGACAAAGGTCTCTGAAAAAATCAAAAAAGGAAAATGACATTGCACAGTCCATCCAGGAAGGAGGAGCTGAAAATGCAACCAAACCGACCTCCAAGAGACCCAAAGGCATCCTGAAGAAAAGGAGCAACAGTGAGCATCGCTCTCACAGCGCAGGTTTCATTGAAGGAGTTGTCAGCCCAGTGCTACCCTCTGCTTTTAAGCTGGAGCAAGAGTTGTGTAGGACTGGCGTGGCCATTAAAAGTGTTGTAGAGGGAGAGGTAGCTGGCAAATATGGCACTAAGCAGTCTTCACTAATGCCAAAAAAAGGAATCTTAAAGAAGACACAGCAGAGGGAGTCCGGCTATTACTCCTCTCCAGAAAGAAGTGAATCTTCTGAACTCTTGGACAATAATGATGAGACAGTAAACAGTGACACTTCTCCAGGGGTCACAGAGCCATCTAGAAATGGTTCTTACATCCATTCCTGCAGGCGTAAGGGCATCTTGAAACATAACAGCAAGTATTCTACCAACAGCACTGAACCTGCTTTGATTAGCCCTGACACACCGACGCTGGAGGCCATGGAAGAAATGGTCTTGCCTGGGGACGCATTACCTCGAAGTTACAGTCGCCCTTCAAGTGTAATTAGTGATGACAGTATTTTGTCCAGTGACTCATTTGATTTGCTGGATTTGCAAGAGAACAGGCCAAACAGGCAGAGAATTCGGAGCTGTGTCTCTGCTGAAAATTTCCTCCAAATCCAAGACTTTGAAGGACTTCAGAACCGCCCACGGCCACAGTATCTAAAGCGTTACCGCAACCGTCTGGGGGACAGCAGTTTTTCTCTTCTCACAGACATGGATGATGTGACTCAGGTCTACAAGAAAGCCCTAGAGATCTGCAACAAGCTCAATTAGCAGAGGGAAGATGGAAAAGGGAGGGAAGGGAGTTATTCTGTGTACCTTTATGATGGAGTAAGCCAGGTCACTGATTTGCTGACAATGGTAGGTTTTGATTCAGAGTAGCTGACTGTACCTACTTAGCTGAACTCCGAGTAAAGTTGCCTCAAAGCCATCTCACACTTCTCTAATTTTGTCCTCAAAATATTACCTACGTGACTAGAGAAAAACCTTTGGTCTTTGTATCTGTGATGAAAGCACATCAGGAGCTAGCAGACAAAAGCATCGAGATTTGATGGCTTGAAGTCAAAGCTAGACAGAATTAAAACTGGAAGTGAGTGACACATTTCAAGAGGTTTGTAAGTAATATTAGATAAGCTTTATTAAGAGAAGAGCTGAATTCTTCAGGTCAGATTTGGATGCCTTTTAGAACAAAAGGCTTCATCTCCCTCTGAAGTTATTTGTCTGAGTACAGTGATTGCACAGTGGGAATCTTTGGCTTGCATTATGGAGGACACCAGGCTAGGTGGTCAGTATGGTCCCTTCCACCAGAGTGACCTGGGAGGTTCTGAACATGTTCTAAGATAATTTGAGAGATTTGCCCCAGTTTGTGGACAAGCAATGGAGCAGGCATTCATATCTGGACCTCCCACAGTGTCCAGAGCCATTGCTCTTCAGTGAGTAGAAAGTTCTAAAATTGTTTCCAACTACCAACAAAAATAGAGCCACAGAAATTATAATGGCAACTAGAAGCAATAGATGTTATCAGCAGCTAAATGACCTTTTGAGGCATTTCAACCCATATGTTCAATCTGTTAACTCTTTCAAAATGGCCAGCCAGATGAATGCCCAGACAAAGATGGATCTGACAAAGGGTCTCAAGGGTTAACTGACCCTCCAATCTAGAGTTCAGTCACTGTCAGCAAATGGAGCCACCTTGCTGCTAGCTTGTAGTATTTGGGGGTGACATTAGTTTGCAACCAGAATGTTAGGTAAGGAAAAGGTTGTAGAATGTAGGAAATGGATAGAGGTCAGAAAGTTAGTGGGAAGATGCCTTTCAGCAGATGAAAATGTTTCTAGTTTGGTGGTAATGAAGCAGAAAGAATTGAGTGATGAAATGATAATGGTAGATTTCATAAGTTAGCATAAAGTTGTGGGCCTGCCTCTATCTAGTGTAGCTGGTACTGAGTGTGCAATGATACCAGTTTGAAAAAAAAAGGATATGTGTTTGTATTCTCAGACATAGCCAGCTATCCAGACCGAAGGCTTCACTCCCATAAAGGTACCACATGGGTCTACTGGATTACCTGAATGTAAGCCTGTGTCAGAAAGGTACTGTGTGTTTGACAGGCCTGGGCAAACTGGAATCTTCAGGCCCGTTTCAGTCTCATTTCCATGAGCACATAGCCCGTGGCTTCCTTGGAGGTGCACTGGTGTGATCAAATCACAGTTTTCAGCCAATGATGTCAAATGATCCACAGCTGCAAAGTTGGTATCCACACTCATACCCAGAGCAGAGGGACATGGGGCAAGTTCTGGTCTCACTCCTGCCCTGTAACTGGAACTGAAAGCAGAGTTTGACCCACTGTGTCCCAAATCCTAGAGATGGTGCAGAAACTGAATAGAGTTCCTCTGGGGATTCCTTGGGAATCGGGGATAAGTCCATATATTATTGGCATCTGGGACAGGGAATTATTTCACTTGCAGATTCCTCTTATTCAGTGTGTCATGGTACTTAAATCTGCTGGTTCCTCCTAAAAATTAAGTGGGCTACCTAGCATAAAGATGAACCAGCTTGAGTTTCTTAAATCAGTTAATCTGCCTCTCTGGAGAATCTTTACTTTTTACTTATTCACCTACACTGGACCAAATTTGACTCTGAAATAAATGGTGTCAATGCCATGAAATTTCTGAGAGACTACTCTCAGGTGGTCAAGTGAAATGTGGCTCACTGTCATTTGCTCAGGAAGGGCAACTGCAGGTCACTTCTCTACAGATGTGTACCTCTCTGTATGATATTCAGATGTCTCATCTTCTCTCACGAGCCCTGCATGTGCTCTTTTACCCCATCCCAAACCAGCACCCCTTTTTGCAGTGTGTTGAATTAACAGGTTTGCTGCGGTGCATTTTAAAACAACTCAACGTAGTCTCCATGGCCTTTCTGAAACAAGGGGGGATGTGCCTTGCAGCCACAGCTTTTAACTCATGCCCTGGGGTGTATCCTCAGCTGGTGTGAGTCAGTGCTGTCCTGTTGAGGCTGGAGCATCACACCTTCCCTGCACATCCGGCACTAAACCTTGAGTAGATTTATAGAGGTTTCAGGAGGAAGGGAAGGGAGCTCAGCCAGCTGTGGCAGGGAAGTGAGGAGCATTCTCACAGCTCCTGTCTCCAAGGCTTTTGCCCAGGCCTGCTTCCTTGTGTACAAATGTGAATGAGTGAGTGAGTGCTTGCTGCCAAACTGGAAATGTTATGTAGGGATTTACTGGCATGTTACTGGCATGTTACATGTTTACTGGCATGTTATCATTCCTAGAAGAGAAGAAAAAAAAACAAACTTGACTGCACATTGTTACTATTAGTGTTGTGATTCTTATTTAATTTTTTTTTTTGTAATACAAAGTCAACTTTTTTATTTGAATTTGTCTTTTTTTTATTTATTGGTCTGAAAGCCATTTCAAAGTTATAATAATATATTTGGTGTAATTTAATTGGTGCAACATTATTTTACAGCTCCGGCCAAAATTGTTTGGTGTTATTTTTTTTGGGTTTTTTTGGTTTTTTCTCCCAATCCTTGGTTGGTTTGAGCTCTATGAGGCACACAGGGAAAAACGCTGGATAATCACCCAAAGTGTTTGTATTTTTAATCTGATACTGTTTTTTATTAAATAAAATGAAATTAATGTAACTGTGAAGAGTCTCTCTCTTCGCTTTTTCTTTTTCATTGTACATCAGCATGAGCCAATGCCAAATGGTAATGAACTTGTCATGCAGAAATACAGCAGCATCTCAGCACTTTGTACCAAGTTGTTTATGCAAACCTCCTTGGCTCATTTGTGCATTTGAATATAATGTGGGTGGCCACAGAGACTCCCTTGCTGTGAAGCATTTGGCACTGCAAAGCACGCAGAGCTTTCAGCTTTACAAAAGTTTGGTGGAGATCAGCTGTCTGGGGGTTTTCTGTTCAAGATAAATGAGGTTTGTGGGCCAGGTGTGCTGTAGGTGAGACAGAGCTGGCTGAGCAGACATAGCACGACTCATTTGTAGCTCAGAGACAGATGGTCATGGTCCTTTCTCCTCCCCGTCTGGGAAAGGGGCAGTTTATTGACAATGTTTTTGTTGGTAGAATTCAGTGGGTTTGAGCAGTAATTTGATCGAAAAAGGCTGATGGCCATTCACTGCTGTCGAGTGTGTGTTGATTTGGTCAGATGGCTTTGAACACACAGCGTAATCAGCTGGTGAGAGGGAAAAAAGGAGAGTCAGTTTTCATTTTTTTTGAATCCCCATGATCACCAGAAGGCTTTAGATTGTTTTTCTTGGAAAACAGGTGGGCATCATAAGGGAAGCTGGGTGTTAGGTATGCTGTGTGTGCTGGGGACTTGTTAAAATAAAGGAAATGGTTGGCACTGTCCTCTTATTGGCTCTGAGCGAGACACCATTAAGCTTCACCCTTGATGCAGCCAGCCAAGGTATGTGTGGTGTATATTCTGCTTTTTTAAATTACAGGCAGTTTGGATTAGGGTCCAATGTTTGGATATTATGAAGAAAGAAAAAGGCTTTAATTGTTCTAATTCATTTTCTCTCTCTTGAGCTGTTTAAAACAAGAATCCATGGCTCTATCTGCTAGATTACAACCACTTAAAACCCAGTGGGAATAAAGGGAAGAAGCCAGTGATGCAGAAGATTAAGCAGGCGTTACATTACAAAAGGAATGATTATCTGCTGTGTGCTAATTGAGTCAGGAATTATGAGGTGTATAGTCAAAGTCAGCACGCCTGTTCTTGCACCTGAGGTGAGTGAGGTCTAATTGTGCTGGCAGTGGAAATTATACTGCAAGTCTCTTCTGTAAGAGCAATTATGAAACAACTTTGTTTGTTTGTTTGTTTGTTTGTTTGTTTTTTAACACACTAGTTATAAAGAAAAGCTGAGGGCAAACTATTTGTCTTATTTTTAAAATAATGGCTTTCAGAAAGTTCTGGATGGCTGGGCATGCTGCACATTTGTGGCAAGCTCTGAGGAGTACATGTTTGTACAGCTCTGAGAGTGCACAGCTCTGGGGTGGGGTGGGAGCTAGAGATTTAATTTTCCTGTTTATTACAGAAGATAAGTGCAGAGCAATATGCCTTAGCTGAAGTCACATAGTAAATCTGTAAACAGACCTGGTCTTCTTTTATGTTTACTGCATAGGCATTCCAGTGGTTCTCAGAAATTGGAGAGATTTTATGGTTTGGGTAAGAAAGGAGCAAGGAAGCAAGAGAGGAGCATTTTTAGTTACTGCAGACAAATGAATTTGCAGATAAATTTGTTACTGACTCCATAAGTATATGCAGTAAAACTTTGCAATTATAGCTGCAGTTATAGCTACAGGGTAAGTCATAACCAGCCTAATGAAGGGAGTTGTATGATACTCATGTAAATTTGGTATATATAAGAAGCTTATCAGTTTGATTCGACATTTATCTCAGTGATTCACAGCTCATTTTAATGAGCTGCTTCTGGAGACAAATCTGCAGGAATGCTTTTGTTGAGCCAATAGAAACTCCGATGCTTGCTAGCATCAGCCCAAGGTCTCTTGTACCTGTTTGAGGGTTACTCATTTCAGGGTTTCAGCTGGAAGTTTTACCACAGCAGAGAACAAGCTGAATTTCCACTGCATTACTGGTATTTGGAGTTCAACTAGAGCCTTTATTTATTGTCCGGTGGAGCTGTTTTTTCCTCCTTGCCAAACCAAGCCATCTTTCTCATAAAAGACTGAGTAATTTAGCTGGAGAAGCAACTTTTTTGGAAAGATGATCTGAGCATTTTGTTTCTGGCTTTCTCTATTCCTTACTCCCCACCCCATATTTCCTGGAATTTTATCAGTGCAGAAAACCCTTTAATTTGCATGTCATCTGGCCATAGAGAGCCCTGAACTTTTAAGGAAATTATATTTATTTGCACCAATGTTTAATTGTTCCTTAGAAAAGCATTTTACATGACAATTTTCTGAATCTTCAGAAGACTCCTCATCCTAACTCAAGTTCATGCTGAGAATTGCACCAGGCTCAGGGCCACGATGGAGTTACGTAGGTGACTGCTATCAAAATAAGGAAATCAGCTGTGGGTGCTAGCTATAGGTGCACTTCTGGGTCAGGACATCACCCAGCTCCTTCATTCAGCAAATCATCTTGACTGCCAGTGTGAATTCAGGTTTTTTTGACACTGAGAACCTCTGAAAATCCATGCCTGATCTGTCTCAAAATGAGCACCCTGCACTGAAGCCTTTGCTGTCAGAGACCATGTGGGAATGTTGGCATCAACCTGCCTTGACATTTTCTTTTTTGCCCTTTCTCCTTTCACTTTATCCTATTTACTTAACACAAATAAAGCATCTCTCTCTCTCTCTCTCTCTCTCTCTCTCTCTCTCTCTCTCTCTCTCTCTCTCAATCTCTCTCAATCTCTCTCACATATTCCAAATCCTGCTTGCTGCCCCGTTTAGCTTTGCTCCATAGACTGCATAAATCTCCTGTCAGGAAGGTGGGTTGAACTTTGCTCCCAAGGTCCTTTGGCAGCTCCAACCCTGGCTGTGGCATAGCTCGGCCTCGGAGGCCACTGGGATCCATCTCTGCAGTGGTGACTCCAGCACTGATCCTTTGCAGCAGGCAGCTTTTCTTCCAGGATGCAGAAACTGTGGATGGGACCCTGTGCTAACAGCAGGGAGCTCTCTGAAAGAGGCATCAAGCAGTGGGACAATTACAAAGCTGGGCTGCCAGGACAAACAGGTTAGACTGACCAGATATATATCTCTGGAAGTTTTTGGTGAGATTATACCCTTCCCAGCAGGAATCCACTAAGAAAACTGCGGTCCTTTCATAGGCTGGGGAGATGCTAATGCATTTAGAAATACGAGGAAGGAATAACTGTAGAAGGACTGTCTGAAAAGCTGTGGAGGAGGGAGAATTTTTCTTGTGGCTCTGCAATACACAGTTTATTAAGAAACCCTTCCAAATTTCAGCCTCAGAGATAATAGGACATGACATACTTTAAATAGAACCAAAGGGAAAACAAATTCATAACAGATGTTAGAAAATATGTAAATATATATTTGTATTTACATATAAAGCCCTAGCCCTTGCCTGCCAGGCAAGATTGCTAGGACCAGAGTGTGTGTCATCATCCCAGCTGCACTGGGAATTGTCAAAAATATTTCTCTAAATGTTTCTTCAAACTCTGTTGTTCTCTTTAGCTGCACGTCCCACAGCTTAATGATTTAATCAGAAGATTTCTTGAGACAAGGGATCTGCTGCCTGAGAAGAGATCTTTGCTAAATTCCCATACAACTCAGTGCTACAAGGAATGTTCAGTTAGCTCCAGCCCTTAGAAGCCCCAAGGTAGTTAAGCCCTCTGCATTCCCAGGACAAAATTGTGTCAGAGTGGAAAGAGGCAATGGGTAACAGTCAAGTATTACATCCCCAGATACTGCAAACTGATGGTGACCCAACCTGGACAAGCATCCAGCCTTAAAAACCAAATTTCTGTCACTGTGAAACTGTGACTGGATTGAGTGAGAATGGCATCCAGTCCCACATGCTCACCATTTGATCTCTCCATATGAGGAATTCTGTATTTTCAAAACTAGTGTTAGAAATACCTGTTTGTGAGAAGCCAATTTCAGCTGCCCACACCTGAATTTTTGAAACCAATGGCCACAGTCTGCTCTCTGTGACCTCAGCCTGAGCTGTGGTCCCATGTGCTTACACAGATAAGGCTTACTGGACCTCAAGCTGGACATTTCAAAATAGAGATACTCTGAAATCTTGAGCCTTTCCTTAGCTGTCTGGGGTCTTTCAAAACACTGACACACCAGGGCATTGTAAAATTTTGGGGAAATTGAACAATTCTTCAGCTGAATAGGAATTTTATCATTAGAGGTGATTTTTTTAGGAAAACAAAATGTTTTTAATTTCTCAGGAGTGTATTACTGAATACTGCATAGAAGACTGGAAGCTTCAGCCCCTTAGAAAAACAAGACACTTGAAAAGCTTTCAACAGCCCCAGAACTTGAGCATTACTGTTCAATAAACCTGTCCTTTCCTAAGAGAAATGATGCTTTGGTCAAGTGTCTAATGTGGTCTCATCCCAGGGTATCCCACCAGTCTAGCCTGGGTAGGCATGGAAATTGTCCTGTTTTGACATTAATAGAGAAGACAAAAAAAATCCCAGATAAGCACGTGAACAACATCACCTGGCCTATGAAGAAATAACTGCAGTTGCTTTTTTACTAGAGCCAGAATGTTGTTTCCTGAAAAGTTCCAAATTATTATCCTGATCTAGCAATGACTTAGGCAGGCAACTCCAGAACAAACAAAACTACTGATGATTACAGAAAACGTGGCAGAGTAGGGGGAGCATTTCATCTTGGTGAGAGAATAGAGGGACAATCTTCTCTTGCACTGGGTATGAGTGAATAAATTATTTTCCTCCTACTGTTTCATGCTGCAATTGGAGCAGATTTACTGGAGCTTCCCTCGTTCCCTCGTTTTCCCGGGACAAGCACAAGTAGTTAGGTTTGCTCACAAGAGATGCAGATTTGTCCCTTGTCACCATTTGCAGCAGGAGAGTAGTTGCACAGAGAATGGGACCCTGCTGGCTGACAGGCTGAGGGAGAGCTCTTAGAGCCCCGCCCGGGAGCCCTGGGAGGAAGACAACTTTAGCGTGAGAGAGGGAGCAGAGTGCTTAATGGGCTTTAATGGGCTGCCAGGGACAGCTTTTGTTGAAGTTCTGCCCTGCAAACAAAGGAAGATTTGCATGTTTTCCCCTCTGACCTCAACACGCTCCCCAGCACCTGCAAAATCACCCTTGCCACAGAGGGCCTCTCTAAAAATACTTCAGAAAATACGCGTGTTGTGAGCAGAACCGATTGCTTCAAACAGCAGAAAAGCCTTTCTTGTCAACACACTCACTAAACTTTAATTAAAACTGTATTCTTCCACCACGAAGTTATCTTGCTTTTCTTCTGGCAAAGCTGGTACTACTGAGACAGGAATTACTACATTAGTTTATCTGCCTTCTGCCTTTAAACCTTTTCTTCTGAAGAAGCCTTAGTCAAAAGCTCAAACAAGGTCCCCCAGTTATAGAAACTAAGCTCAAGTCAGTTTGAGGGATGGAACAAAAGCAACATCACTTTTGACCAGCATGAGCATTCCATGTCTAGTGCCAAATTCCCAGAAATACTGAGAGACCGTACTGACTAACTGCCCACTAAATGGAAGTGTGTTGGAAGCATCAGAAGGCTCTAGATTAATTTAGTCCCCTGCCCTGCTATATACACTCCTCACCACACACAAACACTTGGTTGACTGGTTTTTGAGAGGACAGTACAAAGCCTGTAAAGCTCAAAGGAGAGGTTTGGGTTTTCACCACTAAAGCATCCATATTGTCCTTCACATGCATGTGAATAGAAAGCCTTTGTTCAGATTAAGCCAAGAAGAAATAAACTGTTGCTGGAAGGTCATTTCAGCACGCTTTGAGGGGTGAAGAATAACTAGAAAAAATAACCAAACGTGGTCTTCTTACCAGTGATTACAAATACTGTCTTTCATCAGAACAGGCAAGGTTTTGTTAGAAATATCTATTTTTGTGTTGGACTAATTCATTGTAGGTGCAGGCTAGAGGTTGTATAAAAGCTTTAGCTATCACAGTTCCTGAGTGTTCCACTTGAGGCACCCTGGGGAGGTTTGATTTTTAGAGAATGAGTGGTTCCTACGAGGACACAGCAAATGTAGGTGCTCAATCTGCCTTGCAGGTCCTGGTAGTTGCTTCTTTGAGTGGTGCCTGTCAGCATTCAGGAAATTATGAGTTCAGCTAGTTGTTAGCAGAGGAACAATGCTCATTAATCTGTTCTCTGTTGATATCTGGAGGCTTTGCTTGGATTTCATACTCCACCATAAAGTAAATCTACCACCAGGTTGGTAAGCAGCCATGTTAAGTCCATCTTCCAGCAAAGCACCACCACTTTTATTAAGAGCAGTTTTGCTACAATTAATTAATTCATTTTAAAGGGAGGGTAGGGAGAGGACCCATTTGAAATGTCACATTTCAAATGCAATTCTGCCAGTATTTCCTGTAATTTAGTCTTTTTTAATGAAATCTTTCCCCTTATCTCTCTTATCTCTCTCATATGAACCCTGATTCACTAAATTACTCCTATAAATAACTTTCACATGTTTAAAGGTAGGCCTACCTATTGTTTGCTGACTCAGGTCCATGGCTTTCTATCTGACAGTGAAATGCTACCCAGGAAAATCCCCAAAGGTCAGTTTTCAATATTATTTTTTGACATGAACTCAAAGAGGTTGGCAAAAATGCTTCAAGTAGTGGTTTTCCTGAAAAAATTGAGCAATATTATATATCTGTATTTCTGCAAATATGAAGCTTTGGTACAAACCACAGCTTGCCTGGCTATGTCCTGTTTTCTTCTTCTATTTCGAGTATTTATTTCTGCAGATAAATGGCTTGCAGTAGTCCGTCATACAAATGGTCATTAACAAACCAAAGCTGGAATTTTCAAAAACGGTCAGCAGAAGCCCAGCTCTACTCTTGTTCAAGTTTCTAGCAAAAACCCTAGAGATGTTGTTTTTCTTTTTCTACGGATAGCCCCTCATATGCCTATCCTATACCCAGAAGAGTATTTCCCCATTTCTGGTAGAATCATTGTAGGAGTTATTGCATAAGGAATTAACATTTTGGCAAGATAATAATGATAACCCTGATCTTCTTTTATGTAATTATAGATTCAGAAGGAATTAAATCAGCAAGCTTAGTGATGGAAAGAAAAACTGAAGAGGTTGTTCCAGTACATCCAGGGTCACTGTCTTATTTGATTTTGTAGCCCATAAAAACTTCCCTACTGTAGTGGACATCTAAAATCACTGGCTTTATGTGCTTTATTTCCCAAATGGTATAGGTAGGCTCCTTAGGCTGTGGTCTAAACTTCTTTAAAAACCCAACAAATATAATAGAGCTGACCTTTAATCTGCTTGATTTCTTTTTAAGTGCCAGAATAAGGTGAGCAGTCTTTAAAGGAAAGAAGATGCAAAGTCAGAGCTCAAAAAAAATGGATATCTTAAGGAGTTTTTCCTCACCTCTTGCCCTACTGGGTTTCCCTGGCACCCCATGAACCATGTAGCACTTCCTAGCACTGGTACAGGCTGGGCACATCAGCAGCAGGCTCCACCACAACCCCACACCTTGATTCAAAAGTGCCATCATCCCCAGGAAACATCCAGGATCCCTGTTGTGTTGTCCCTCAGAAATACCCTCTGCACCACACACACCTTTAGCTGAATGACTTCAGGGATCCCCTGAAGGGTGTTTTTGTACCTCAGTTCTGCCACTGTTTCCTTTTTTGCTCCTTGGAGCATGGCCTGCTGCTGCTCATTGCTACTCAAGGGCCAGGGTGACTGGACCATGTGTTTTCCTCCAGTTTGTTCAAGTTAATTTGATTTGTGGATTTGCAGAGACAACGTCAGAGATTGGTTTTTAACTGGACATCCCATCCCATAGTTCCTTCTCACTGGCACCCCTTACACAACGCAAATTCACACCTTCCACTGGGACAGGCAATTAGCTTTAAAAGTAGATAACAAAGCTCAGGAAGGAAGGAGTGGCTGGGGGGATTGTTGCAGTTGGTTTCCATGCTGGGAATCCCCGTTAGGCTGAACAAAATCTCTCTTGTTTGCTGAGCAAGAAGGGAGAGTCACTTTGGGTGCCTCAGACCTGCACTAACCTTTGGAGTTCTCAGGCTCTGCCCTGCCTGCTGCATCCAGGTGGACTTGCTCAGTAGAATGTCTGCTCTTGGCTGCTCATCCAGTTTTTTTCCTGTATGTAAAAAACAGAAATGGTATTTTTATTTAAAAATTAAGAACTAAAATATCAGACTGCAGGCTGCATCTCCTATGTTGTTTGATCACTGCTGTCTGTGTGGGGCACACTGCAGGTTGCAAACTCCTTGTGGGAGTACAACACGTACACAGCTATGCAATTTTTATGTGCATTTGTCCCACAGTCCTTTGCTGAGCACAACTCTGATCACTGATGTCATGATTACTCATGTCAAATGTCTCGTGGCTTTCAGGCCTTTTGTTCCACTTTCAGGATGACTATGGGGAGATCTTGCAAAAGTACCATCATCAGAGAAAGAAATGAAAATCAGCAAGGATTTTGGCTTCTGTCAGTGAGCGAGATCTGCAGTTCAGGAAATTTTGAGCTATTGTTACAACAAAAGCAGCTTACTCTCTTTTAATTTTCATTTACTTGGACTTGGATCTTTTTCTTAGCTTTTCCACACTTGAATTCCTTATGAATTTACTGTGAGCTGAACCAGAGAAACTGGAGACCTACATAACACATTCACTGTCTCAGTGATTTTGGGTACAGACACATTTTCATAGGAAAAGTTGTGAAAACACTATAAGACACTGAAAGAAACAATTTTTTTTCAGCTTACCTTCAATTTATAATTAGAGGACCTAATATAAATTTCAAAATACCAAAAACTTCAGGCAGCCACACAGATCAGTCATGCTGTGATTGTATTTAGAGGAGACTTGAGAATTTGTATGTAAGCGTCCTGAAGAACAAAGACGTCTGCCCTCAGGAAGGATATTAATATTGAAGGAGGCCTACACTTGAGCATGCTTCTATCCCTGCTTTAGGGGATTTTCTTCCAGCAGGGATTTTCCTGCTTCAGTTGCTAATTTTCCTGAAGGCATTTTGACAAGTAGGATGCCTCTTTACACTTTTTGTCATAGCTATGGTATTTGAGAGAGAGGAAAGTGCAAATCTACAAATACAACGAAGGAAGGAGGTGTTAGTATACGCTTAAGGGCAGACAAAGGATTATCTTCTAATCTGCTCATTTTGCTAAACAGAAGTTGTACAGATTTACCAGATATTACTCATGTCTGTTTAAATTACAACTTATCTTTTGAAAAATAACCAGCCTTGGTGCAAGCATTCCAGTGGATGAAGAATCAATTGCATTCCTTGGGAAATTGTTTCAGTCATTTATTACTAATACATGAAGCTGAGATTTTCAGAGTCACCTTGAGAAGTGAGTAAACCAAGAGCTGGAGGCAGTTCATCTTTAAAATCTCCATATGGAGGAATTTCTTCAGCATTTTGATAGTGTACCTCTGGAGCCTAGCTGAAATTAAAGTGCTGTTAAGTTCCTGAAGTCTTTTGATCTCAAGGAGAAATTTAAAAATGGTTGGAAAACGTGAACACTCAATTCATGTTTCCTGTGTGCATTTAATCCCCTGTCTCTTTTTTCCCAAAGGTTACATACATACATACATACATACATACATACATATATATATATATAATATAAAATATATAATGACTGAATAAGTTAATAGATACTGCCTATGTCCAGAATCAGTAAGTGCAAAACAATGCACTGGTTAAGCTTCCATCCAGTCCTGTGGGACGCATAGGATGGGAAATGCTTCCCTGTTGTTTACATAGATTTGAAAAACAGGGTTTTGGCATCCTGTAGCAAATGCTCAGGGAATGTGTGCTGGGACATTGGAACACTTGTTTCACTAGTGCCAAACAAACAAAAAAACCCTCAAAGCATTCAATATTTTCTAATTGTTTCTGGAAAAGTATTTTTTTCCACATCAGTTAACACATTGTCATGACAGGTAAATTAATTTTCCAGCAGTGTTCTACTGTTCCAAGTCTACCCATAGAATGTGCTCAAAAATCCTAATTAATCTCTTACAGCAATTAGCTTTCAAAGTACTCTACAGAGTCTGAATTTTGTGAATATTAATTGATATAAAAATTCAAAGGAAACTCTCAATTATTTGACAGTGAAGTCTGTGTTACAAAAAGCAAAAAAAATGACCCAGACTAGAAACCATCCCTGATCTACTGTCTGATATTCTGATGGCTCTTTCTACTGGTATCAGTGATAGCATGTGAAAAGTAACCACAAAACATGCAGCTTCATCATACCAAGAAGACACGTAAGTAGGAGAAGGGGACTGGATTTCAAGAAAGCAAGCTGGATTTATGGAGGAAGATTAAAAAAGCTAATTATGTTTAACTTGGCTGACAGACAGCTAAAAAGGGGATATGATAACTGCCTACAAATATTTGAAAGATGCATAATACACCAAGGAAAGAGGGAAATAGTTTGAGACAAAGTCTGGTAAAGCAAAATTTACTCTGGGTAGAATGCTAACAATGAGACCTGTCAGACTGCTGAAAAATTTCCCAAGGGAATTAGTCAACACCTCATTAAAAAAAAATACCTTGGAAAACATGCACTGAGGGGGATTGCTGGGAATAATCCTTCAGTGAGAAACTCAGGGACCAGGGAGCTTCATAGGCCACGTTCTCTCCATTATTGCTGCTGTTGTCAACAGCATAAGATTTTAAAGATTTTTCCAACAATGTTTTTGAGGCACGAGACTTTTATTTCTTCCCTGACGAACAGTAGATGGAGGGAAATTCTCTTGGAGGGAAATTACTATTTTTATGGAAAAATTGAAACATCAAGAGAAAGTCACCATATTTGGAATGGGAGCAGTGGAACACACCAAAATGGTGTGCCAAACTTCCCTGTCCCCAGGAAAGTGTCAGTGCAGATGACAAGAGTGCGAGAGAATTGGAGACAATCTGGGTTTTGGATCATGTATGTAGCTCCTGTTCAACATAAGCTCCGTGGTGGACTTGCACTTGAGCAGTTCTCTTGTGTCAAAAGTCAACCTGCCTTGAGTCTGTTTTTTTCTCCTAAACCAGCTAATTTGATTTTGTCAACTCAGCTCCAGAGCACATTATTTCTTTGCAATCTAGACCTGCCTTCTCTATTAGGGGTTGCATTTCCATGCCAGAAATACCAGCCTATATGTTTTCCCCAGGACTGGCTCCCCTGCATGATCTACCACAACTGAGACTTAACATAGCTGGAATGGAGCAACTGTGAATCTACTTAGCATCAGTCTTATGAAAGTCAGTGGAAACAGCTGATCCCTTAAAATGAGAAGAGAACCAGTGTTTCACTGCACATTTATGCCTATGTAACTCCTCTGCCTCATACTAGGATAAACTGAAGCTAGGCAGCAGTGAATCAGACCTAATATGTTTAGTACTTGTATACTGAATTTATGAGGCACCCAGTGACATTTGCCTTATGTATAATGGTAGCACTCCCAGCAGGATGATCTAATCGTTCATGAGGAATTATGGTACAATGCTGGAGTTTATTTAATGCTTAATGTTCACAACAACCTCCAGCATTGATTTTAATCTGGTTACTGCTCACATTGTGAAACAGATCTCTGCAGAGCAGCAGCAGCAGCAGCAGCAGCAGAGGGGATCAACCACATCCCATACAGCATGGCATATATCAGCAATACAAGGTTGCACTGTTTGTCTGACAGGCAGAGGAAGCAGAGTTGATTCACACACCAGAACAATTCCTCTCACCAAGACACTTAGGAATGCATCAAAGGAAGCTGGTCTCTTTCTGCAGGCTTCCTCTGAGCAATAGGCTTACTGTAAATCAAAGGCTAAAAAAATAGCACTTTTAAAAAATGGTGCCCTTGACAAATGGAGCAGGAAAACCTGTGAAAATTTGGATGCAGCAGAATGACTTTTCAAGGAGTGCATACCAAGGTGTTAATTTTGTAGTATGTACTTGGAGTGGCACATTTTTCTGTTTCTAACATTGTATTTTCTTCAGGAGGAGACTGAGGCCAAAAAGGGTTTGCCACCTTCAGGAGATAGACTATCCCTTAAAAAGAACCAATAATGGAGGGAAAACAGAGGAAAAAGAACTTTCATCCAAGTTGGTTTCTCAATTTCTAAGGAAAATATTCCAAATAAGTGAATGAGCTTTTTATAACCAAAATCTCCTTCTGCGGTCCCTCCAGCTTGGTTCATGTTGCCTTCAAGTCATTTTAACAGCAAATATTTCCTGAGCAGGAAGGGCAAATTGTTCTGCTAGTGGAATTTAGTCACAAGGTTTTAGGGAAATAATATTAATATTCACAGCTGCTGTGTTAGTGCCACAGAGAAGAAGCAGATTCACGAGGATGGCTGGTTTGTATCCTGTCCAGCTTTCATCCAAGACTGACAAGCTCATTTTGCTAATTTTCCTCTGGAGAGATCACTACTTCATTCCCTCAATGATTTTTTGAGCTACTTGCTTGAAAGCTGTATTTACACGGCATCTGTTCATGTGATTGATTGTTCTTATGACTTGCTGGCAGCAGCTAAAATATTACATTAAAAAAATAGAAAGCATAAAAAATTCCTTCCTAGTAAGTTAAAGTTACTTCAAGGGGGTTCTCGCATTTAACAGTCCTCCTGCAAACACATGTGACAACGTGGTGAGCAACAGCACCCATCCAAGTTGTTTGCCTTGGGCTGTCAGAGAAACAAATGACCGTGGACTTTTCTTAAAGAAGCTTATAGCATAATTTCAAATGTCATGGGGCAACAGCCGAGGCTCTTGTACTCTCCAGACAAAAACACACCACCTGTGAGCACTGCTGACACAGATCCTGCTTGCTGGCTTGGAGGAAAGGCAGCCACACTGCACCTCCCACAGCCATAGGGACAGCTGGCAGAGCATGACAGCCTCATGTGGATCCTCCTCCCAGCTGCCCCACATTTGCAGCAGTCCCTGCTGCCCCTTTTATGGTGCTTTCCTCAGTGAAATGCCCCTCAGTGTGCCACTTCTAGGCAGGTCTCTCTGTGTGCCCTGGCCAAGGATGCTTTGAGGTAGGGACACAAGCTCTCAGCCCACCATGAGCTCCCCTGAGCAAGAATCCAGGTTGCAGCTGTGTCCTGGGTTTTATCGTGGGGAAACAGGGACATCTGAGAGTGAGACAAGGAAGGGAGAGGATTTATTCATACCAAGAAGCTCATGAAATTAGACGGAGTCAATCTAAGACTCTACATTGTTGGTTTCTGGGGTAATTCTAATGCAGTTCAGGGTACAGAACACTATTGGATACCCCTGGGCTTCTCCCCTGGGAATGCTTGGAGGGCTTGATCTCACCATTGGCCATGGCTCAGCCGACAGGCCATGGGACTGTTGGAGGGATGTCCCTGCAAGCCTGGCAGATAGTGCTAGTTCTCAGTCAGTGCTGATGCTTCACAGGGCACTGGTGCTGGCTGTGTCAGCTGCTGAGGAGCAGCGCTATTACCGGGTAACATGTCTGGTTACTTTACAGACCCAGTTAACAAAGAAGGGAGGTGTGGGGGGGAAATTCCTACATTGTGAAAAGGACTGTTTTCTCCCCCTCTGTTGTTTGGATTTTTGCCACTGTTTAAATTTAAGCAGATTTGCTATCCCAACATCTGCAGTTTGATTATTTGACTATTGCCTGGCTCTGGGTCAAACCACAGCAGAATACACTAGTCTGTGATTTACAGCCTGGGCTGTGATTATAATGGTTTTATTTTAGTTGGACCCCTATTTACAAGCTCATTTGTATTAGTGCACAGTGTTGTAATAACAATGGTAGAATTATTAGGTCTCGAAGAAACAATTGCACGTAGTAAATGGCTGCAGCTCACAGGGTGCTGCTCAAGTGCTCCAGCAGCCCGGCAATGTCTGCAGCACACAGGTTGCCATTTTAATAGCAAGGTGGGGAGGGGAGCAAGGAGAGGGCTGGAGAGGGGGAAGGAGCCGGGGAGAGACGTGGCTGTTATTCATTCTTTTCTAAGTAAATAGAAAGGACGTGTGTTTCCTGGATTAGCCACTGAAAACAAACGCTGAGAGGGGGAAGAGCTGGTGTTTCCCTCAGCAGGGTTAAATAAGGTACTCTGCCTCGGCGCTGATGGCCGACGTCTGCTTGGAGCTGTTCCACGTGCCATGAGGGACTCCCCCGCGGCCAGCCAGGCATGGGGAGGGTCCTGCATAGCCCTGGAGAGCCCGTGGCCAGCTGTGGTGGCAGTGCCTGGGGTGCAGAAACTCAGCCTTACCTGGTAGCAGGTGTGTGGAAGGACGGGCGAAGCCGGGGGTTTCATGGCACCTCTGAGGGCCCTTGCTGAGGGCGGCCCGGAAGGACAGAGCCGGGCTGAGGAGAGCCATTGTCAGGGTGTCCCATCACCACGCAGGGCTGTGTTGCTGATCCACAGGCGTTTCCAGAGCTTGCCTTGGGACCCTGGCTCGTCTCTTTTTTCTCCTTGTGAAAGCAGGAAGGGTACTCAGGGTTTTACCTGGCACACGACAGTGCCAACCCCAGCAGGCCTGGCTTAGCCGCACATGGATGGGGCCGACCATTGCTGCAGGCCTCACGTTTGACCTGCCAGCGTGAGGAGCACTGGCAGCTCCTCTGGAGACTTGCAGGTGTCAGGCAGTTCTGAAAATTAGATTTTTTTATGTGATTGGTGGCCCTAGGGGGCTCAGTGGCAGGGTGGACAGGATGGAGGGGAAGCCAAGCTTTGGGCCCTGCCGCTCTCCTGCTCTCCCTGAAGGGAGCAGGGAAAGGATAGCTTATTCACTCTCTGGAAATGCTGTCTGAGAACTTCCACCTCCTGCCCTACCGCTGGCTGAAAATTAAATATTAAAAAAATGGTGATTATCTAGTCTCAGGCAGGAAAATAGCATCTTCAAAATCAAACAGGAAAAAAATAATCAAAGTAGGGTAGTACCAAGACTTATTATCATTCATTGTGAAGAATGTAAGACAAAGAAACAACCCTGTCTGGACTCGCAGGGCTTAAGTCCTCTGTCTGGTATGACTCCCTCTACCATCACCTGAGTCTGCACATGGAAAACAGATGAGTTGAATCATCTTCTCTTCTGACTATGAAAGGAGCATAGGCCACAAAAGCACTTTGTATGGATGTTTTAGAGAAATTACTCAAGATGGCTGTGATTAAATTGGATTTAAGATATCCTATTTAAGATGATGGTTATAAAACTCTGTGTCCTTGAGGCCTGTCCTGTGCCTAGCTACCCTTCCTCTTACAGATGTTGTTTGGTATTGCTGACCATCTCTGTGCGAGGGTAAAACCCTTCCAAGCTAGGGGAAAGAGCAGTATTTCTTTCTTTCTTTGGCTGACCTCTATTTGTGTACCTCTCTCTGTTTAAAAGCTGCTGGTTTCCTGGGTGTTTTGGTCTTTTAGAAAAGAACCTTCTATAATTCTGAATAGTGAGAGATTTTAGGGATTTCTGCAGTCCCTTTGTACTAATTAATTCCCCAGTGCATTAGCATCACCAAAACTAAATTAATCTTCTTTTCATTTTAGTGCTGAGATCAATGTCTCTGTCAACATAGTTTATTGAACCTGGTACAGCTTTACCACTTGTATTTACCTCCTCTAAGATGGCTTTTTTCTTAAGTATGTCCTGAGAAAAAGTCCCACTTTAAAACTCTCTCTGGCCAAGCTGCCAGGCAGAGTTGCTCTCCTGTGGGGCACGATCCAGTGCCAGAATTCCTCCTGCTTCATCACAGATGCAGAATTTCCCAGAAGCTGGCATGTCATCCTGTAGCTTTAGGAATTAAGCTGTATCTTTTTTGCCAGAGAAAAGTTAGGATGGACTCCTCTGCTAAAGGGGAGGACTAGTGGGAAATAATTTGACATATAGGCTGTGCTGCCTGGGCCCTTCTCATGGGTGTAACACAAGTTCTGCAGCACAAAACTTGCTTTCTGATGGAGTCAAATACCTTCCTTGTATTTTTCAGGAGCCATTGAAAAATCAGACAGAGAGGTAATTCCTATATAATTACCCAGCCTTATGAAAGAGACTGCAGAGAAGAGGGTTCATAGACAGTCTCACCAGAGCTCATTTATATCATGCCACGATAGTGTGGGAAAAGCAATCTTTCTGCTTGTTTTTGTGGATGGCCCAGATAGCAAAGGGTCCAGCCCTGCCCTTGGCACTGTGCCTGCTGAAGCTGAAATTGGTACTAAATTACCACCAACTCCACTGGCAGATGCACATGATCTCCTTCAGACTGGGTTTGCACTGTTTTCTCTTTTCTTGGCTTAAATAAGGATCAGTCCTTGCAAGCTTTCTGTGCATCAACTGCTTCCACCAACTTCACGGATGCATTTGAGAGGATGAAGATTATTTCCTCATATGTGGCCTGCAAGATTAGAGCCAAAGATGCACAAATCTTGTCTAAGAGGGCTAAAACAGAGCTTAGCTTGCTCATCTGCTGCTGTCACATGCTGTGAACCTGACTTCTAGCTCTGCTCTGGCTTCAGCATGGTGCTAAATACTTTGCAGCACAGCACTTTCCAAAAAAGCTGGGAACCCTACATCTGCGGGGAAAATCAAACAAACAGATTGGAGAAATTAATTGTAGAGTTCCCACACACAGCTCTACATTTAAAGTGAGTACAAACAAATAGATCGTACAAGCTGGGCTATTGAAAAAGAAATGAGCAATGCAAACCAGAGAAAAATACATTTGCATTGGTGATATTTTAATCACTTATACTTTCATTAAACAAAATACTTAAGTAGATCTTATGCTTCAATGAAGTTGAAGGCACTTGAGTATATGCTTTAAATTCTGTAAGTGCTTAAAAGTGCTGCCAAGCAAGGATACAAGTCCTCAAAGTGCTTGGGCTGAGAGTATACTTAAGTGTTTTGCTGAATCAGATCCATGGTGTCACAGAGACTCAAAGTGAGCTCAGAGGTTTCATCTGAGATGAAGGATAAAGCCAAACAGCATAACAGGAAACTCTCAGGATTTTCCAGAGTCTAGTGCATAATTAGATTAAATGCACAATCCCATTTTGGGATTATGAGTGGGTTTGGGGTTTTTTAGACCATTAAAAAGAGAAGGAGTCTTCCCTTGCAGGCATGCACAAAATCTATCAGATAACTTTTCCTATGCTTTCCTAGTATGTGGCATTTCAAAATCAAACAAATGTCAATGACACTGCAGTTTAGTTCTGAGTAATTAAAAACGTCCCTCTTGTGAAAACAATCTCTTCTCTGGTGTTCATCTACATAGCAATAAATTACATCCCATCTTTTCCCTGGGAAACTAAGTGGAATGTAATGGTATTGCAAGTAGAGCGTAACACTGCCATAGCAATTACATCTAAGCTTTGCTAACTGTACATTTCTGCAAACAATTATTAACTATATACTTTATGGCACACAAGCATATTCATTTTAATATAAATATTTAATTTACAGATTTTAAATGTTTCCCATACCTCTGATCTGCATTAGCCACTTCTATTGCTTGCAGAAATGCATTAAGCAAAGTGGATTGAAGAGTTCTGTCTCACTGCTTCATGTCTTCATTCCCCTTAAAATTCACAGCCTGACCGTGCCCTTCAGCACTACTGAATTTCAAAGATGTGATAACTGCTTTGAAATTGATGGAAAGAGCCATAAAGGAGACTAAAGACATAAAAAGTGTTGCCTTCATGCTGACTTTGTCTGCAACCACTATGTGATTCCTTTCCACTGTTTGAATTTATTCACCCATCCCAGAACAAGTCCTGAAATGGTACACTCTGTCAAGCAAGATTTGATTGGTTTTAACAAAGGCAATGCACCCCTATGGAGCACTAGACAATGTATTGCACTTATCTACACCAATCTTATGGTTCATTCATCCTGTTTGCTGGTCTTGTCTAACCTCCCCAGTCCAGGGCCAGGGCCATTGGGGCAGGAATGTCTGCCAGCCCCTGTTGGCTGGCCTCAAATGCCAGTAACCTGGCAGGAGCTGTGCTTGACTGACCCAGGCTGACTACTTGCAGAGACACTGAGGTGTCTGCACCATGTGCCTCAGGTAGCAGCTTTTCTCTTTTCTGTGATACCTCAGCCGTCCCCCATCACCTTCCTCCCTACCAAGATCTGGCTGGGGAGCAGTGTCCACCCCAGAACTAAGTGTGTCCTGATGCCTGGAGTTGGGATCACAGACCAGACTTGATCAGACATTGCTTTAGTGAAAAATGAAAGCATCCCTAAATTGTAAAAGCGGCTTCATTTCCAAGATGTTGTTGGCTTCCTTTGCCTTTCATACTTTCTGTATATCTGACTTTACAGTGTGTTAGTGGTGTGGCTTAGCATCCAGAAGTTATGATGATATATGAGGATTTGAATCCCCGTGGGCTCCCCTTCTCTTACTGTGGGTCCTCCAGGATGTCAGAGATCACGATCCATGCGGTGTAGCCCAGACTCAGGGTGAGCCCCCTTTATTCAGCACATGCAATCTGTGCCAAGGGTCCTCCTTGGGGGTTAAAAGCCACTGCTCTGTCCCAGCTCCTCTCACCTCACCTCACCTCACCTCACCTCACCTCACCTCACCTCACCTCACCTCACCTCACCTCACCTCACCTCACTCTGCACACAGTT
Organism: Cinclus cinclus; assembly: GCF_963662255.1. Taxonomy (NCBI): domain Eukaryota; kingdom Metazoa; phylum Chordata; class Aves; order Passeriformes; family Cinclidae; genus Cinclus; species Cinclus cinclus. Next base: position 54,859,030 of record NC_085049.1, on the reverse strand, counting down.
GTGTAGTTACCACACATGTCCTTTTCCTCAGGCTTCAGCTCCACAGTGCAGTAGCCAAATGCAGGGAAAGCCATCAGTTGGTATTTTCTGCTGTCAGCAAATTACTACAGAGATGACCCCAAAATGAGGCATGGAGGCAGGCACAGAACAGTGTTTGCATGGTGCTTGATTGCTGCTGACTGCTGCTCCAAAGGGGACAAAACCTGGGCATTGACTTCCCATATACATCTTTAAAGGCTGACTATAATTACTTCTTAAAAATGCCATTATATCACAAAGGATAATATCCTGCCACGTCAGGTTTAAAATCTACCATATGCAGGACCAGTCAAGATCTAGACCTCCTGTGAGTGATAGAGTCCTTAGTAATAAAGAAATTAGCAGCTGGAGGATAAAGGTGCCAAGGAAAATGAACCAAACAGACCTTTCAAAAGCACTTGAGAAAATATCATTGAAATTGCTCAATTAAATATGGATATTGTTTAAAATAAATGGGTGGAGGCAGCAACAGGCAGGGAACAGCTGTGCCTGTTGAATCCCATCCCCTTGTTTGAGCAACAGCACAAATCCCCACACATGTGGGATCTTTTTTATTATCTTTTCCCCCACCCAACATATACTTATCTTTATTTATAGGATCTCTAACAGCATCTCAGATTGTAACCTTGATTTATAATACTGGAAAGGCTGGCACTACATTTCGTTTGCATGGAAGTGAGCTAGGTGGATTGCATAGCTGAGCTGTAATGTTGCTGTGAAGAATAGCAGATGTTTAGCTGTTTTCATTTCCACTCCTCAGTGGACAATGAGCAAGGTCTGGAAACTTCTCTTGCTTGCTGTGGGGTGGCCCAGAAATCTAAGTGGGGGGTCTGGCCAGAGAATAGCACACTATGGGATCAGCAGAATGCCTCCATCAGCATTTACATAGGCTATGACAATAGATAGCTCAGTAACTGTGGTATTGTTTAGAGCTTTTCTTGTACTTCTGATTGTCCTAGGTCAGTTGCCAAAGCTTTTTTGGGTTATTGTGCATATGTGATACTGTCCTCTTTTGGGACTTCCCACAGGAGTTCAGGCACCTTTCTTATCTCTTTTCAGGAACTGAAAGTACACCCCACAGACAGATGAGAAACATTTTCCCCCTAGTAAATATTTTCACTAAAACAGAAACACCTTTATATAACTGAATTTCCTGTAAACTCTTAATGAGAAACCTCCTGCTTTTTGGAGGAAAACAAACAGGCAAGCAAAATCCTCAACCCACCCTTGTTCTCAGCAAGTTCCTTCAGAAGGAATCTAGCCAAGTCTGCAAAAATTGTGTTGTGTAATGCCAAGGAAATGCAAGAAACCAACAAACACTCTCGTTCATCCCTCAGCCAAGCTTTCTTCCCACTCTTTTCCACTTGATTTAAACTAACACCTGTCTAGTGACTGCAGGGGAGCTTCTCTCTGGGGAAGTCATAGACTGCATGATGCAGGGCCTGTGTCACCCAAGCAGTGTCACTATTTGCACTTGTACAAATCAGCTCAGTTTTTTTCATTACTCTTAATTGATTGGATGCATTGGAGCCTCACTGAATTGTAAACCAATTGAGTCAATCCAATATCAAAGCTGAGTCATGATGAATGAGTGTAGATTGATTTAAAATTACCCAAGAAGTGTGGCTACTTGAAGGGCTACTTAACTTCACCAATGTCAAGGGAGTTACTCTTGTTTTATGCCACTATAAACAAGAGCACTGCTAAACTGTGAGTCACCACTTATTTCTCTTTTGCTGCTTCTATTTTCAGAGCAGATCTACTGGCTTTGCTGCTAGATGAGGTTGCAGAGATGTTTTTTGGAGCTTCTTGCTGTTTAAACAGGGGTAGACTTTGTTCTCTGTGGGAGAGCAGAGAGAATCAGGATGTTATGACCTGGGAAAGAATGAAACCTAAAGGCTCACATAGTATTTTTAGTAGTATTATAAAATACAGGTGCTCCAAAGCCTAGGTTTTATCCCAGCTGGTAACAAGCTTTTTCTGTGACCATACTGGGTTCCACCCAGAAAAGTGCTTGTCCCAAGCAATTAAAATAGAGGTTCAAGGAAAAAAAAATGATTATGATATTACTTGGACTCATACAAAGACGCCTGAGGGAAATAGGTTGCTTTGAACCCCTTAAGTATCTCTGCATTGTCATATGATCAGGAGGTCGTTCTTGTAGGGACAACTACTTTCAAATTCACTCTTCTGACACAGGCAGGCACAGGCAGGATGCATCTATTTTCTAAGGCAGGTGATGTAGCAATCTGTCAGCTGAGAAACATCTGAAAAAGGGTGGTTTTCCTCAAAATGAAAATGGCTAAAGAAAGCATGTGGCTTTCAGAGGAGAAATGCTTTATTATTATTATTATTATTAGTAGTAGTAGTAGTAGTATTAGTATTAGTATTAAAGAATCCAGTCCTCAAAACATTTTTATTCTGACATTTAGCATTTGAACTGTACCATGTGGTCCAGCATTTTAGCTATTAAAATCACTTGTTTGCACCTACCAGCCAGCAAGTAATTCTGTGGCCAAGGTGCTGTGTTCATATCTTCATTTTCCACCCCAGCTGTCCTTAACTATCTGGTCTTGGCTTCCATAACCACTCATTGCTTTCAGCAGGACTGAAAACAAGATGTTGTAGGAGCCATCACAAATTAACAGATCCTGTTTTCAGGGATGGATACCATGACCACAGGAGCTAAAGAGAGTCATGTCTTCCATGCTCACATTGCTTTTGGGTACAGTTTGTCCTGAAGAATGCCATGCTGGCAAAGATCTGCAAACTAGGATGAAACTCTCCCCTGTGTAGGCAGCCAGAATGGGGTACGTGCTTTACCACAGTCTCCTTTGAGCTTTATTTTGACAATGCAGTAATGTACAGCCATTTTGTTGGTCCTCTGAAAATAAGTGAATTCCAGTCTCAGTACTTAACTGGTGTCATATTGTTATGAATCACCTCTTAAATATTTTCAGTGCCCTTTGGAAGAAATAGAAAACTCAAGCAAAAGCAGAAGAGCTAAATAGGAATTTAGTCCTTACATCAGGAGCCATAAAATTACTCTAGTTAGAGCCCTGTAATTCTTGGTATAGAATATTCTGACTAGAGTTGCCTCTCTGTTTCTTTCAGGCTACATTTTCCTTAATTTGCAATCAGGCTGAGTTGGGCTGATTTATGTTTCCTTGCTGCAGCCCAGCAATCTAACAAAATAACATACCATGCTAGCAAACATAGAGAGAGCTTGTGGACTGCAAGCTCCACTCTGGCATGTGTGCAGGGATCTGTAGATATGCCTGGTTCAGAAGAAATTGGAAGAGATCTTCCTACCACTAGAATGGGTCATGCTGCAATTATGCCCAAGCATTTTCTGTGCAAACCTGTTGACCTTGGTGGAATTATTCCATCCACATGGCAAGAATAACTAAAAGAGAACTTGGACTGCGGGAAGTCAGTGGGAACTATGCCACATCCATTGGCTTCAGGAGGAACAGAGATATTATTGGCTTAAAATTACAGTCAGCTTTCAATTTTTATTTCTGGCTTAGGAGGGAAAGACTTAAAGAGGAAAATGGATAGAGAGAAACATTGATTAAAAACGTCTGAAAGCAACATCATTATGCTTTCTCAGTATAAGAGGAACACAACAGATCTCCAGAAGAATGTAGGCTGAAGTCGAATTGCAAGATTTGTATCTTTTTCCTTAGGAAAAATGCTGTGGTGAAAAATGTTAATGATTTTAAAAATAATGGTCCATTTTGCAGAACAATTTTGCAAGCCATCTTTGCCTGCAAAGCAACTGCTGACCATTTAATGACATAGTAAGTATCAAATAGTGGAAGAAAGTGTATGTGGTAAGGACCATATAATCACAAAGTAAATTCACCAGTATTTTTGCCTTAAAAACCAGCACACGTGTTAATGATATTTTTGGGCCTACTGTGTACAATTACCAAGGATTGTACACTTTGGGAATACATAATGATATGTACGCTCCTTGCACCAGAAGTATGCAATTACTCCCTGAGCATCCCCTAGATGCTATGACTATCCTATCTGAAGGGCCAAGCATAAACCCAAATATAGGACCCTTAGTGACCAGGACTTTGGGGACCATCACATAAATAGCAAGTCAGCATCTTACCCTGTTACGGTTTCTTTGAGAATACTTTGGGAGAGGCTGAGACCTGAAACAAATGTTGCAAAGGAACTACAGGCTGATTTAGTTACTTTAGCTTTATCAAAAAATGCTTCATCTGCCTGTGCCTTCCTCTTACCATTGCATTACTGCACTGAATGATACTGTGCCAGCCATCAAAAGGAACTATAAAATTTAAAAATAGGTGCAGGAAGAAGGATGACACTGTGGCTGGAAAACATACCCGACATCCAGACACTTGGGGCATCAACAGGAAGTTCAAAGGGGTGACTGGAGAAAACACTGAGTACAAAGCCGGCTAAAGACACAGAAAAATGGGTGCAGGCAGTTTGTAGTGATGTATCTCCTTGAAGCTTAACTTCTCAGACCCTCCACCTGGACAGATAACCCATTAGCTGTAAGGAGAGTGGTAAAACCACCAGTCATGCAGCTTCTGGAGTCCTAGAGGGAAGAGACAGAGGGCCAACTCCTGGGCTGAGCAACTGGATGAATCCCTCAGGGATGCTGCTTGGTGCTTTGGATGTGATAGCCAGTGTCAGTATTTCTAGAGAGAGGGAAAACCAGAGCTATAGCCAGACATGGTATCACACCAGGTTTCCAGAGAATGCACAGAATGATTCACTGGAACAAAGTATTTTGCCAGAAAACTGCCAGTTCTATAAAGCAATTTTCTATTGACTGCAAATCTCTAAAGACCTGTTAAATCCCCTTGGTGAGGAGGAAGAATCCCTTTTATCTGTAAGAGAACTAGCTGATTTTCATCTGATATCTTTCAGTCCTGGGGCTGTTCACTGAACATTTTTTTCAGCCAAGTTCCCAAAACACTGAGGGAAAATACTCTCTTTTTCTTTTGGGTTCCCACTTTGAGATATTTTTCTTCCTATGGTTAGTAGCTGACAACATGTCACTTGTCATTTGAGGAAAGGAAGAATATCACTTGAGCAGGTAATGTAACCACAGGACTATAAACCCAAGTCACTAACACTCTGCTATCCCTTCCTGTGACTCAGTGATCCCGGTATATCTGAGGCATGTCCTGGCGCCCTCTTTATCATTGTCTCACCAAGTACTCAATGCCTGAGTCTGAGAAACCTTTATTAGTCAGAGCTGTGCTGTATTGTTGGAGGTAAATAAGGGCTCCAGGTCACTGCAATTCAATGTGTGCTTAACTTGCTTAATCTGAAGCCTATTATATGAAGGAACAATAATCCAGATTTTCTCTGCCTTCACATTTATACTCCGTGGTCTAGGGATCTCACAGCAAATGCTAAGTAGTAAAGCTCTCAGTTTAAATTTAAAACATACTATAAGATTTTGAGAGAAAGGTTAAATTCTGCTTCCACAAGTACACTCCCACCAGTCTTAATCAAATCCTGCCTATTCGTATTTTTAAAGTCTTTCATATTAATATCACAAACACAAATTATTTTGCCATCAATTGCCAGTAGAAAGCAACTGAAGGTTGTTACAGTGTGAAGCATTTTGCCATGCATCTAAGTAGGTGATTTAGTAAACCTCAGGCTAATGTCAAAAGTCCACATGGCTCAAACACTTTCAAGGCTACTGCACTTTGCACTGACATCTGCTGTGCCTCAGCTGCAGAGATTCGTTTGGGATAATGCTTGAAAGTATTTCCTTTGATGTTAGATAGCATTAAGTGAGTAAACAAACAAACAAACAAACAAAAAAAAGCCAACCCTGAACCTAGAATTCAATCTTCCTGAAATATTCAAAATAGTCTGTTTTTATAGTCTGTCTACAAGACACTGTTAATATCACATTAGTTCCTTATGCTGATTAATAGTCCAGCACCAACATACATTTTGTAATAATTTCAAAACTGTGGAGAACCTAGGGTACAGTTTCCAGCCTGTGCTGATGCAAGTTTGCTCTTGTCATTCTCCTTGTCAGAGCCTTGAGTCAAGCCTAATGTGAGCAGGAGTAAACTGGCAAACTGAAGTCTACAGTCTTTATTTGTGAAGAAATAAAAATAGCAGTGACACAGGAAATATCTGGAGGCAGTGTGACAAATGGCCCTTGTCAATTTACAGCTACTCACTTTTGGTCCTATATCACAGCCCCTGTGTTCCTTTGAACAGAAGTAAAAGACCCAAGGAGATGCCTGGCAGTGGTAAATTAATCCCTACATAAATATTTCAGATCCTGTGGGTAGTGACAGACAGACAGTGTTGCCTGAGGTACATGATGCAATACCCCTCGGTGCACCTGGGTGCTGAGGCATTGGGGAACAAACAGGGCAGGGAAAACTGGATCTGCCTGCAACTACACTGTGCAGGAACAGTGCACGGGAGTGCTGGCAGCTGGATGGGAACCATGGGTTGGGAAGAACAGAGACACAGAGTTAAGAAAGACTGTGGGTGTCCAGGAGTGCCTCAGAGACAGAGAAGTTGTTTTGAAAGAGCAAAGACAGCAGGAGCCTGGACAGCACAGCCAGGTCTGCAAGGTCTGGGGAGCAGAAGGGAGCATCCACAAGCAATGCAGCCCTTTGCAGCTTTTTTGCCAGCTTTTGTTGTTTTTTCTTCCTCTTCTTAAAATAGTTACTTGTTAGAACAAGCTTCTTGCCAGGATGTTGCAATTGAGATGTTTGCTCTTGATCCTGGCTGTGATTCCTGTAGCACAACTATGCTGGGTAAATCAACCCCCGCAACAAGTGGCAGAAAACATAATCCTGGCTGCACTGAAAATAACAAACTTTGACTCACTTCCTCTTCAGAAAATCTTCAGTATGCCCCATTATGCAATTCTTCAGTCTCCTGGTGCAAAGACAGAAATAATATCCATTGAAGCCCTGAAGAGCAAGCTTCTAGGGGGCACTTTTTCCTGCACAGATCCTTCAGTTGTGGTCATGTTGAAGTGGTGAAGCCCTGTGCTGACCAAGGAACATTCTGCTACACTCACCAACTATTTTGTGAGAGTGTGTGGGGGGGTGTGTGTGTGTGTATGCATGTGATCCAGATCTTTCCATGCTATTTATTTCACAGTAGAGATCAGGCACTTGGAATTTTAGTTAAAACACCTCAAATCCATATCTTAGACTCCAGTGGCTCAACCTTTCAGCTTTTCTGGGGTATTGCCATCTGTAGGAATTATCCCAACACTCTGTCATCAAACCAGCACCTGACACAAAAAAGAAAGTAGGTTCTACTTCAGTGAATAACATGCATTTCTTTGGTGACTACTGGGAGGTGAGCAGGTAAAAAGAAATGAAAAATTGCTTGCATATGAAATACGCATGATGAATATTTTCATGAGCCTAGACTGCAATCTTGCTGGGTTTCACATCTGTCATTAAGCCCTTCAGACTTCTGAGCTGCAGCAATGAATCCTTTTTAATTAATTAATTTTTAAAAAATTAATGATATCAGGGCAGCATGGAATTATTTAGGCGAAACTCCTGCATGCACACATAAAGACACATGCCCTTTTGGTGACTGGTAGATGGAAAAATAAATGTTCAATAGATCAAGGACAAATGTGCAAAAGTAAAAATATCTTCTTAGTCATTGATTGTGAATGAAGCTTTACTAAATAAATGACACGGATGAAAAGAATTTCCATGATTTTAAGTGCTGGCTCAGCAGCTCAGTCTATAATAGAACAGTTCCTCTGCTGAAAACTTGGGGACATGCATATGACTGGTACTGTATCCAGGGAAAACCAGGGGACTCACAGCATACTTTTTAGCAAAATCACCCCCATTTTACCTACAATTTCCCATTGAGTACAGCAAAATGCAGGACCTATCCTAAGCATGAGGAAATGTAGCAACACATTGATTTTTGAGGGTGAGCACTCAATGCTCACCTCTGAATTCAGTGTATTGCATTGTGACATCATCTGGTGTATCATTATGGAATTTTACCAAAGCAGGAATACCTTTAGTAGGGACAGAAGACAGTCCCTTTGTAAAAAAACCCACAATTTTTATTGCCACCCAGAAAGCTGTTGCAAATCCACCTACTCACAGGGATCTACTACTAACTCCTAATAAAACACCTAACTGCTTTTGAAATCTGGACCTCTTTGTTTTATTAGTGCCCCCACCACAGACAAAGCCCTATTGCCCCAGGCTCTGTTCACACATACCTCTAATCTTCCAGGATTTATAATTTAAATAAGCATATCAGAAATGTAAATCGAGATCATCTAAGAATCTCTTTGGGGATTTTATTTCAGATTCCAGTCAAAGAGATAAAGAGCTGGGATCTAGAGTCTTTTCTTGTGTAGTCAGGATTTTCTTCTAAAACTGGGATAGGGTTAGGAAGATTGCCTCTGGCTGACTCTGGGCACCTGTATCCCCTCTCAGATAGTGTCAGCTGTGCTGCATGATGAATTCTTATTTGGGGATCACACAGTCAGGACTGATGAAGGCAGAGAGGTGGGAAGCCTCTCCATTGTGACTCCCCCAAGGTGCTGGTGGTTTGGATTCAGCCAAGCAAGCAGAGCGTTCATGTGGAGATGTGTACATGCACACAGAAAATTAGCAAAACGCCTGCCTTGCTGAAGAGTCCAGCTTGCTGGAAGCACATGCTCAGTCAGCAGAAGCCTGCTCCTTTCAAATCTGGAGTCAGCCGTGGCCTGGCTGATGCTCTGACAGGCTGCCCACATGCATGTGCGCTCAGCCTGCAGGGAAGAGCCAAAAAGGCAGGTGAACATGCAACGTGGCCCACCTGCCTGGGCTTGCTGGGAATGACACACCCAGCTCCTGCACAAAAACTCTGCCTTCATTCTCTCAGAAAGGTAAAACAACCACACTTGTTGGTTGCCTTTGGAGAACTTGCTTACTGTGCCTGTTCCCATGGAAAAAACACCAGGTCTCAACATTTAGGAGGCTTCCCATAGACGGACATGACACAAGGTAGAGTGACTGAGCTAAAGTACTGCCCATCCTTCTGGCCCACTCTTTTACAGACCCAGGTGATTCATGCAGGTGCCCACCGAGTTGCTTTCCAAGGTTCAGCCAACATCCATACCTGGGACACCCTGCCCTTCAGGGCTGCTGAGGATCTGCACCATTTCTGGTGCCATCTCTCACTAGCAAGAGAAATGCAGCTTTGAAGGGGCAGTTTGATGGCACTGTCACTGCCCAGCTGGAAGAATCCCTGAAGGAGGGACAGCTGAGGCTGCTCTGATTCCAGCATAGCTCAGTGTCTTCAGTAGTGGTGTTGAAGGTTGGTAATAGTGATGCTGAAAGTCAGTAGTGATGGTGTTTTGTTGATCTGAGGAAGATACAAATCTGGGAAATCTGCAGCGCATCAGGGTGAGGAATGGAATTTAAAATTATCTCATCACCTTAGGAAAACTGACTGGAGAAAGTAGGATGAAATTCAGTAGGAACACATGCAGGATGTTGTTCTTAGGCTTGACAATACAATTTCTTAAATCTTTCATCTTGAAAGAGTGAAAAGGAGTCCTGTTTTGCTAAGCCCTGGAAAAAATTCATCTGGATTTTCATGCTCAGTTTCATGATCAGTTGGAAGACCAGATCTCTACAGAGTTTCTTTATGATTCAGTATAAAAGGGAGACTTTGTAAACCAGAGGACAGTAGCAGTTTAAAGGTCTGTCATCATTCTCCTCTGGCACAAGTATTTCTACTGGTTTGGTTGACAGCATAGGCTTCTTGTCTGAGAGCACCACTATTAAACTTTGAATTTCTCCTGGAAGGTGGTGATTTGAAAGTGTATTGGAGACACCCTTTGAGTGGGAGAAACCATGATGATGTGGTTGTGCTGGGCAATATGTGGGGAATATGCCTTGCTTTCCTCTGGTACTGCTCCAAGTCAATAGTGTTATTACTCCAATAACATCAAGGGAGTTAGGCTTGTATGGAACTGAAAATAATGCAGTGCTGAATTAGATGATTTTGATAAGAAGAACCTATGGTAACATGTAGCTAGAAAAGATTAATTGCAGCTTCATTCTCCAAGGTAATTTCACATAAGATTGCCTCTGGTCACAACACAGTTTCACTCTAATGGTGCTGCACATTGTTAAAAGTCAGCAGTCATTTATTTTGTGCTGAACAGACTACATTATGAAGGAGATAATCCAGTTTGCTGTCATTTTGGCAGCTTGCTAATGACACAGGGCAGCATAATATTGCATGAGTTCAGAATTCAGCTGCTAAGCTTCAAGATTTATGCTTAGCACATACTGTCATTCTTCAGAAATAGTTTTTGCTTTATCCCAAAACTATGCTTTAAATTTATTGTCACTTTCCGGCTGGTGTCTAAAGGGCAACCAAATGACATTTTTCTTCATGCCTGTTAAATGATCTATAATCTAGTGAGGGCAGGGGAAAAACTTTGGCAATTAACAAGGCCAGAGACTTTGTAAGAAGCAGACAGAATGGAAAAGAGATTAGATTTGAGCTGACTAATTCAGAAGAGGTTTTAACAGATCATTCATTGCTCTAAATCCACGTCCTTTATCTAGAAGGGAAGAAGGTCGAGTGGTAGGGATCTTAGTCTAGAACCTGTGTAGGGCTAAGAACTGCTGGGCCATGTTCTTCCCTCCTCCCCTTCTTCTTCTACTCCATCCCTATCTCCTTATTTCCATGTAATGAGATGTCAGGCCTGTGGCCCAGCCAGGAGCCAGGCACACAGAGCTGGCACCACCATTGCCTCAGGTTTAAGGCCAGAGAGCAGGGGCAGATGAAGCTTTACAAAGGTGAACTTCCATAGCATCCTATGGATATCCTGGCCCTCTGTTCCTTGGCACTTAAGGGGGGTTGCCCAGCTCTGCCCTTCAGACACAGCCTGGTGTCCTTCCTAGGGCACAGGGAAGCATGGGAAGTTTGTGCTGGAGCAGCTGCCCCTCTTGCTGGTGCAGTGTCTGGGGCACAGTAAAGCTTGTCTCCTGGTTCTGGTTTGCATGAGCTTGTATCTTTTGAATTTTACTTTGGTTTTCAGGAAGAAAAAGGGAAAATCTGCTGAAAATGGATAGCTCACTGGCATTTCTGCCATACATCATCAAGACTTCTCTGCGCTATATTGAACTCTCCTAAGCCAATTTTGCCATGGGTTTGGTTTTTCAGTGTATTTCATGCTTAGAAATAGTTTCAGGTTCACAGACCACAATGAACCCTTATAGGAATCCTGCAGTTTGGGGACCTGTTTGGTTTGAGATTTGGTTTGGTTGGTTAGTTTGGCTTGGTTCATTGTTCATTTGGAGGTCCCCAAGGAGAAGAGGGCAATGGGTTCTTCTGCTTGCTTCTATTCATAAAGGGTGGGAACTCAGGCACCCTCTGACAGTGCAGGCTTTATAAGAGCAGGTAGGCAGAAAGATGAGCCTGTGGAGAGCATTCAACCTGGGTACAAAAAGCCTGACCTTCATGTCCTGAAGCCAAGGCAGTCTGAAGAGTGAATCAAAGAGGACAGGAGGAACTGACAGTGGGCAATTGATAGGCAAAGAATATGATCTCAGCAACTGCATTTTGAAGGGAGGTCTTCAGGTAGAAAAAAAAAAAAGGAAAAAAAAAGAAGAAAGAAAATTAGATCAAGCATTAAATCATTAAATTTTACCAAAAAAGGTTGACCTTTACTGATCTTAACTTCTATGAATAATATCAGTTTGTACCAGCAGAGGAATTGAGCCTGAATTTACTTTTCTTATAGACTTTCCTACTAGACTAATTCACTGGTGAATGAGATGAAAGTAGGAGGAAGCTGAATGCTGATACTGCTAACAGCAAAGCTCACCTCTCAGGCCAGACTTGCATACAAAATAGCTATGATCTCATACTTTTGTGCCTTATGAAAAAGCCTGAAATAAAGTCAAGACTGCTCTGTGCTGAACTGAGTGGTATTTATTTAGCAGTGGGAGGCATACCAAGGTCTTCATTCTGTCACACTTCTCCCCTCTCCCCACCCAGTAAAACAGCCAGTGGAAAAGGTGTAATATTGGCTGAGAGCTGGGCTGGGTCTTCCTGGACATGAGTGGGTTGCCATGCTGACTCCACTGGGCTTTGTGGCTGGTGTGAGGAGCAGAAGCTGGAGTGTTCAAGGCCAGGTTGAATGGGGCTCTGAGAAACTTGATCTGGTGACCCTGCCCATGGCAGGGGATTGGAACTAGATGGTCTTTAAGGTCCCTTCCAACCAAAACCATTCTATGATTCTTCAGTGATTCTATGGCTACAAGGAAAATACTTGAACAACACCATTAAATGGAGCTCAGCAGAGCCAGGCTCTCAGGTCAGGACTGGTAGTCAACAAGTTAAATCCTGTCCTTTCAAATGTTGCAGTCAAAATGAAGAAAGACACCAACTGGTGGTCTTAGAGTGAAGAGAGGGAAAGAGAGGAAAAAGGAAGCCTATGTTTAATGGTTGGAAGGCTCTTACATACAAAGGGTCACCCTGGGTATGACAATACAAAGTAGACAGAAGCAGCAGCATTTCTGAATGGCTCAGGAACAAGGAAGGAAGGAAAGCTGAACTGAAGATTACTCATTCCAAGGACCTCATTGAGAAAGAGGATGGGGTATTCAGCAGTTTCCCATGAAGAAGTACCTCTAAAAAGAAACCCTACCTTTCAGAGGAAAAAATGTAAGAGAAAAAAACCCCAGAAGCCTTTCACAAGATTTTGTGTAACTTATAAATGTCTTTTTCATTTTTCTCATCCTTAGAAAATTCCTGAAGAAATCAGTGGATCATTATTGTAGGCGGGAGCTTTCATCACCATATTGAGTGAGCAAAAATGTTCATGTCGATCTCGTGCCTTTGGATCACGTAAAGGACCGTGTGTGTCATCACAAGGGCTGTGTTTGCACAATGCCTTGAGACACTGCTGCTGATGCCTGTGGAAAGTAGAAAGCAGTCCCTGGAAGGCACTGTGCCCCATTGTCCCACACGAGTTTTTTTTCCACTCTTTATCAGTTGGTGATAGAGATAAATATTTCTTTTTCTCCTGACATTTTTGGTTCCAGATTTATATAGGGTGTGAGAAGTATCTCCATCAACACTCCTGGATTTACAAGGTTTTGAGTTAATATGCTGAGAGAGTATAAGCATTCTGGATTCAGTTTCTATAATCCCTGTTTTACAGAACTGTTTTGTTTTTTGTTTGGTTTGCTGTTGTTATTGTTTTTCTTTGGGGTTTTATTTAATCTTTCTCTCTGGAGAAAGTAAATTAACAGTGACACCATGGTGTGATATACCTGTATATTTTTGAAAGGTATATGCAGAATAAGGAAATATCATCTTAATCCTTCACCCATTAGGACAAAAACTCCCTGTTGTTTCATGCAATATGGCATGTATGGGCATCTTTTCCTTTCCTTTGCTATCTTCTTAGTCTCCTCTGCCTTCTCCATTTTGAAAGACCTTAAAAATTTCATACGCTGCTGGAAACAGGACTCAAAGCATTTCCTATGCTTCTACACATTACCCTTTCCCCTGCCTCTGTACGCCAGCATGCTCTTAATTCTCTACTGCTATTCAAGAGAAAAATGAATGCATTTCAGGTGAGTATGCAGGACACAATTCCCCTCAGTATGTGGGAAAAACCCTGCAAGAGAGAATGCAGTGAGTCTCTGACATTTCCTGTGCTGTTGTTTCCCTGGGTGGTCTTTCTGATGAGAGGTGATAGGTATATCGGGGAATTTTGAAGCTGCAACTGTTGCTCCCTGTTGCAACTCCTCTTCCTCACTAGCATGTGGTAAAATTTGTCCTAATGAAGCCAAGCACCATGTTCCACGAGAAGCTCTTGTTTCTGGTGCCTGTTTTTGCTGGCAACATAGCTGTACATTCCACCTTGCAGCACTGCTCTGTATCACATTTACAGGGCCACTTTATCTTGCTCATCCTATTGTTCCTAGATAAGTAATTCCACTCTCCACTGAGTATTAAGCCCTTGCAAATATTTATGCACACCTCTCCTCATACCATCACTCAGCCAATGCCTTCAAACTTTCCTCTGAAGCCCTTCACATTTCTGGTAACTTCTGCTATGTTTTTCTTCCACTCAGTACTTGTCAGGCAACAGCCTGACCACTATATACATTTCTCTTGTAACTTCTTATAGACCTGCCCCATAGGCTACCCCTTTTTCTGTAGGCAAGCAGCTGTTGTGACCATGATGGTGACACTCCTGCTCCTCTGTGACCAGAACAGGTGCAGGTATTCCCAAACTGCACATCTGGGGGTTTTGAGTCCTGTGGTGCTCAACTGCTGTTGGTAAACCCACAGCCTCCTGCAATGCTCCTGCGTGTGAAATTATTTCCTCCCTGCATCTCCATCATGCATTAAGTTGTAATGAGGGAAAGTAAGTTGCTCACTGTTCTGGTTCATATAATTATGTATTTGGAGCTTTAATTAGAATGCCACAAAAATCAAAGAAGACAAATGAATCTACCTCTAAGACATTATTTAATCACATAGATGCATTTTCAAATTAAGACAGAAGTCTTGATAGCTGAGCCACTTCAAGCAACCCACATTGGTAGTATTATCTACTAAGGGACCATGCACACGCCACCACCAGCATCCATCAAAACTAAGTGTGCTCTAAATCATCCAGTGCCAAAATTGATGCAAACAACAAGGAAGAAGATAAAGAACAAAGAAAATAACATGCCAGTCCCGGGGCTTTTCTCTCTAATCTTTGGAACAGCCTTAGGGTAGACACGTCAATTATTTTCTTTGTTCCTCCTTCTGTACACTGTTTGCATTACAATTTGGCATAATTATTTAAGAAGCCCTGAGTTGTGTTGGATGTGGGTGGTGGATTCATGGCCTGGGGACTGTGGTGTTGTTGTTGTATATTACTGTCTAACTCTGAAGAGGATGAGCTTACTGTACTCCATCTGAAATTAATTTATCACTTTGCATGCATGTTTTTATGCAGTCTACATAATATGTATAATACAGCTATTAATTAGTCAATGCAATTCTATTTTTCCTCCTTATTGTTGTAGACAGTAAATATCTGCCCAGCCTTCTCCATTTCTGATCACCTAAAACATGATAGAGTGAGTTTTGTGTCATGTGATTGAGCAAACAGTAATGTCAATTTTTCTCAAGTAAAATGGCATAACTAAAAAGAGACAGCAAGACATTGCAGATACACAGCAAGATCTTCAGTTTATAGGTTTACTTGGGTATTCAGGCAGTTCATCTTAGTTTTCCACTGCTAAGGATCTGGTTCAAAAAGCTATCATCTAGAATATGTGATATTTCTTCTTAATGAACATGAGAGCAGAGACATTGAACACATTGAGTCAATAAAATTGGGCTGGAATAACTAAAAGAAAGATATGATCCATGTTAACTGCAAGTTGTACCATTGGCACATCATCCAAGAAAGCTGAAATAGTTGCATTCTTCTAAGATTCAAGTATGCTTTGAGGTGAAAATACCATTTAGCAAGCACATATATCAACAATTAGTTTTGTGGCCCTCTTTCTCAGTACCACAGAGTGTAGCCAAATTCAAGACTGATATTTGCTCCCTGGCTCCAGTGGGCTTTCTTCCAAGCTAACATTTGGTGTTTTACACTTAAACCAGAACCAAGTCCTGCAGCAAAACACACACCGAATATTAAGGGCAGTGCTGGAATGTATGTCGGTAGTGAAATTGCTACTGAGGAAATTTTATGCTCTGAGTGTAACTGGACACTAAACAGGAAGAGGTACTAATCATGGAAAGCATTGGTAATTCTCTCTTGAACTTCCAGGACAATTGATTCAGTAAACCGATCCTCTGGCAGCACGGCACACAAGCCCCATCACTTTACAGAATAGATATTGGCTGGATTTAGTCTCACCTGTTACGGAATGCTTTGAGCTGTACAGTAAAGACAGCAAACAGTAATTTTTTTAGTATTGTCTGATTAATAAGGAAACTTCGGGAAAAGTAACTCTTCTGTCCTTCCTAAACTGTTGCACTGGTTTGGTTCACCATCATACTCTACTGAGCAGGTGTGTGGAGGAGAGCAGAGCTGATCCTTCTCCACCAAACTCCTCAAAACCACAAAACACGGGGTACACAGAAACTGGGACTCAAACCAGACACTCTCCTGGGGCCACCTTCTCCCTTGCTGATGCAAGGACTGATAATAACCTTGGCTTGGAGCAGGCTGCATGGAATGAAGGATCACATAATGCCCAGCTGCAGGGAAACCTGCAGATGGTTTCTGCTCCTTTGGGGCAGGTAGGGAATGAGTAGACAGCAGATGCTGGGCAAATTGTGTCATGGCACTAAAGAAACATGAGAGAAAGCTCTGCTGCTTTAGTTTTATCTTCATCCTCCCTGCAAAGCAGATAGTTCTGAATCATACTTACTCCAGAAATTAGACATAAGACCTACTGATAGATAATCATGCCTTTTATATATGTTCTTTGATGTAGGAAAGCAAGAAGCCTCCAAGACATGAGCTGTGAACATTTTCTGTGGTAGTGCTATGGTAATAACATGGTTTTTAAATTCAGAGGTGTGGAGTCAAGCCTTCAATGATGCAATAATAAAAGTCATGTGGCAGCACAATACTTCTAAGGGTAATTGTTTGACCATTTCTGCAGTGTAAGCAGAGTACACAATTGAGACATTAGTGAAATTGTACTAAAGTGTGAAAAGCAAATCCTCTTATTTACAAATAACTAGATAAGCCCAACCTTCACTGAAAATTTCTGTGCAATTTGACCACTATATCCATGGCTGTAATTGAGAGGCACAAAAGGGCATCACGGAAGATAAATAGAGCTGTTACATGTCAGGGGTCTGATTTTCATTACATTTGTAAGGTGTAGTTGTGTAAGTTTCTTCTCACATATTAATTTATGAGGATGAGGGTCAAAAACCATTTGCTACAGCTCTGAGTAAAGCCAGGTGATATATTCTTTACCTGTTATGACTAATGTGACATGTGCAAAGAGGTAAATAAAGAGCATCTCTCCTCCATGAGATTTTAAAGCACTCTTCTGCTACTGTAATGCAAAATAAATTCCAAGTTAAAGGCCTATTATAACACTAAAACCAACAAAGCAAGGCAAATCTCACACATGTGCCTGAAACCTAAGGAGCTTCCAGAAGAGCCCTAATGTCTGAGCCAGAGTACGTGGAAGAAGTCAAAGAAAAATGGAAATTGTGTGCTTGATTCTAGAATCATCTCCGACTCGATGATTCTAGTTGGAGAGGCAAAGTTTCAGCAGTCTGATTAGATGATTAAAGAGTAGACAGTGACAGTGTGTTCTTCTAAATAAAAATGTTGCTGACCAAATTGATCAGCAAAGCTATGATGCAACCCTAAAACCTCAGTAAGAAAGTAGATGCACTATGTGAGAAAGGTATTGCATCATAATATTATGAAATTTGATTACCCAGGTAGAGTTGTATGTTCTGCCACTGGCCTTTTCTGTCATATCAAATTAATCAAGCATAAGAGGGTTCAAATAAGTGGTCATTATTTTACATCTTACTGTCAAAGCCCTAAGCCTGACTTTTTGCCAGTCCTTGAAACTCCAGATGAACAGGAATATTTTTCATCTGGGCAGATAATTTGAAAATCAGGACCAAAGTAATTTTATCCTGAAAAATTAGAAGGCACTTATTACTCATTTATGCACATCACAGACCTACTTCAAGGCTTAACCAGTGATATGCTTTAGATCTTGGGTTGGAAAATAATTCACACAATGAATGACAGGTTTATTCTTCTGCTGGTGCCTAGTGGTTGTTTTTTTTTTTTTTCCACTCATAAAGAATTTTAGTTTAAATTGTGGATTATTACCCATGGTCCAAGCAATCATAGGATTATACCAACACATGATGTCCTAGGAACATTCTAAGAAATGCAATGAGATTTGAAGAAGAACTTGGCCCTGATGCAAAACAAATAGCAAGATAAAACATCACCTCAAAACTTGAGACGCTGGCTGTGACTTGTGCATTTCACCCAGGTGAAATGGAACCATTTGGTGTACATGCCCTAAAAGGAAGAGTTTTACAAAGGGCTGGCTTCTGGCATCGATTTACATCTGATGTTTACCCAGTGCTCATGAAATATTAAGGAACACAACTTTCCAGTGCATTTTGTTCACAGGATCCTCTGTATGCTGATGTTTAGAAGTGTCCCTACACTGAGGTGTTCATATTAATCAGAGGAAAGGGATATTCACGAAGTTAAACGGCAGAACCAAAAGCAACCTTGTAATGCCCATTACTGCATGGAGAAACATGAATCACCATGAATGAAGCCACTTGTCCCTGCGTTAACACTGTTCACTTCACACCCCAGGAACTCCTGTTTTGCTTACTTCTGACTGCTCAGATGAGATCTGTGTGAGTTGGGTCACAGTCAGGGAGGATGTGATTGCTCTGTTCTTGAGCATCTCTCCCACTGCTGCAGCCACAGTTGTGCTTCCCTTTTGGATCATAATGTCTACCCTTGCTTATTCTGCATTTTCTTTTCTGGCAAAAATTAACTGTCAAAAATATCCAGTCTATAAATTATAACAGAAGTTTCTCTTTGTATTGCAAATGAAGATTTGTATCCATGTGTGCTGGTTTCAGCAGGGGTCGAACTGATTTTCTTCACGGTGGCTGTTGTGGGACTATGTTTTTGAGCAAGTGACTGTGTGGTGTCTGGCTGCTGCCTGAAGTTTAACCACACCATGCAACTTCTCTGGGGTGATTGACTTCTTTTAAAGAGGCATTACTTTGAAATTCTGTGCTGCCAAAAATGCTCAGCAATTTGTCATCCATAACAACAATGATGCTAAACTCATAGCATGCGTAGTAGTGTTTGAGAAATCTGACATCAAATTCTAAAAAATTCTAAAGGATTTTTGCCTTTTTCTTACATCTCCAAATTTTCCAATGACATTTCCAGCTTCTCTTCTCTTCTCTTCTCTTCTCTTCTCTTCTCTTCTCTTCTCTTCTCTTCTCTTCTCTTCTCTTCTCTTCTCTTCTCTTCTCTTCTCTTCTCTTCTCTTCTCTTCTCTTCTCTTCTCGCTATGATACTGTTAGCTCTGTTTGTAATTCTGGATTTGCTCAGAAGTTTCTGATTTTAAAGCTTGTAAATACTTTTCTTCTGGCTTACAACATCCACTACATGATATCACAGGAATAAAACCTGTAATGGGAGACATGGGAAGGACAGAGCTCTTCTGCCCTGTCTCCAGTACTTACTACATCAGACAGAGTTGGGCACAGGTTCAAACCTTTGCAGCAGTACAGGTCCCAAGAGATGTCAGGACCCACATAGCCATTATATGTCAGTTATTGAGACAGGCTGTGAAAATTTGGTATTCTCATACTGGGTAGAAATACAGAAACAGGTGAGGGTAATTTTTGAAAAGTCCTTATTAGCAACCTTTTTATTTTTACAACTTCAACATGGAAGGCCACAGAAAAAGTTCAGTCCTTCAGAGGATCCTAAAACTTTTCAAGCTGATAGTGATGAACATGAACAGATTATCCCTCCCTGATGCTGAGTGATTTCACCAACCTAGTGGGAAAGATCCTTCTCCTAATTACACAGGAACAAGTAGGGAATTGCTTTAGTGACGTTAATGGAGTTATTTTGGATACACACCAATACAGGAGAGAACACAATCTGCTCCTTGAATGCTGCCAACAAAAGCTCAGTTGTATTATCCTGTGATTTGACTGTGGCAGGCAGTCTCACTGGACTGATGTCTGACCTAGCTCTCACGGAAGTCAATGTGAGCCTTTGCTCTGATTAAAATGCTTTTCAGGAGACCCTCTCAGCAGTCGGATTGGATTTCGGATCAAGGGCTCCCTCACAGACTTTGATTGAAGCTCACATCCTCGATGGCGCTGACCTAAACGTCATCTTATCTCAAGACTGGCCCAGCTTTGGCTGGGAGTGTCAAATCAGGCAACCTTCTGAAGGTTTTTCAGGTATAAAATATTCTCTGCGGCTTGGTAGTGAATAGGGCTGTGGAAGACACAGCAGTGCTCTCATCCATCAGCCCAACCTGTGCTTTCAGTGAAGAAAGACTCCCACACAAGAGTCCTTGGGAATGTCAGGCATTATTTAACCATCGTATTAGCATACCTCTGCTTATTGCCTTACAATGCTCTCATCATGTTGCAACATAGATGAGGACAAGTCACAAACCCCCAGAGGTTTATCTTCTCTAAAGGAATGTTTCCAAGACTTTAGCCCAGTAAACACTGGAGTTTAGCTGGGATTTAGAAGAAATGTATTTTCCTATTTGATTTGCAAGATTTTTGTTTCCTGCCTTGCTACAGATTTCCAGAATTTTGGGTGATAGGGTTTCGTTTAAATAATTCAAACTCCCAAGAAAAAAATCAGGCACATTTAATTTCTCATACAGAAAATATCTAGATGACACAGTTTTGGACCTATGTGCCAGTGAGATCAGACTGCTAAAAAAATAGTTTCTGCAGGACCCATACAATCACTGAGGTTTGTGCCCAGCAAAATTCACTTTAAATATTCACTTTTAGGATACCTGGGCTTTGCACTTTGTTTTCCTCTTCCATCCTAATGTGAGTTTTTTCACATTGAAAAAAGGGGGTTTTTTTCCCTCTGGAACTTTGGACCAATGATGGGGATATGGTAGAAAGATTAAGTAAGTGTATGAAAATTAGTATCTATTAAAAATCAGAAGGGAAACAAAACCAGACTCTCTATAGCTGACCTTGCAGCCAGATTCCTCTGTACATCTTGGATTAGGGAAAGACTGATGATTTGTCTGACTGACCACTGAAACATATTCTTCTTCCTTTCTGCTTTTGACCTGAAGAACACCTTATTAATCACTGACAATGTTCCCTCTACTAGAGAGATCACACACTCATAAAAGGCAGGCTCGTCTCTACCCAATCCCTCTATTTTCTTACGGGATTCAATGTCCCTGTCCTAATTTGGACAGCTTTTCTGTAAAATCATGTTGCAGTTTGGAGAATAGAGTTATCTGATATACAAGAGATCACATTAGGGTAATTAATCTTCTCCCTTACCCCTTGGAACTCCAAGCCCACAAGCTGCACATTTAGAAAGAAAAAATGGTCCAGACCGCTCCAGATTACCTACACAGCTGACTAAATTAAAAATAAAGGGCTCATTGCTGTTGTTATATAAGTGGAGTATGAAATAATTAATGGCAAACTAGTCCAAAATTTTCCATAATTGTTGCGTTCTTAATAAAGATGATATGTGGCCAAAAACATGAACATTTTGGCAGCCAGTTTGGTACCACACTAAGACAAGCATATAGCATGCAGGTCTGATGAGATTTCATATGATTATGCTTTTAAACTGGCAGTGTTCTGCACCTTAGTTGTAGTCAGAGGATCCAGGGTCTGAGATTACTATAGTTTTGTAGAGTAAAATCTTGGGCAAAGTTGTATTTAGTCTGATAGGGCCCACTACTGAAATCCTTACGTGGTGAAATGACTCATTGACATCATTGCAGCTTTGCCCAAATAAGAACTTCAGACTAAGGCCTGGAGGGATTATCTGTGCTCTTCTCTACTTACCCATTAAGTAAATTCTATGTAGACTCTAATGAATGTAAAATGGCCTAAATGGAAATATGGGACTTATTTCAAAAAGGATTTACTGGATTTTTTGCAGATATCATAATTTAGGTTACTTTTTACTTTTTTTTCCCCTCAGAAGAGGACTCCATAGAAGAACAGAAACAAGAACACCTATAATCATGATGTTACAGAAAATCTCTCAAGAACTATGATTTTTCAGTATTTTTTATTGTTGTGGAAAACTCAAGATTACTTCCAAGGGAAGCGCAGATCTCCTAAGGTACTGTCAAGTTGAA
The DNA here is from genome assembly GCF_963662255.1 of Cinclus cinclus. Taxonomy (NCBI): domain Eukaryota; kingdom Metazoa; phylum Chordata; class Aves; order Passeriformes; family Cinclidae; genus Cinclus; species Cinclus cinclus. Next base: position 54,837,065 of record NC_085049.1, on the reverse strand, counting down.
AATTTTTCCTTTATTGTTTTTCACACACCTTTTGAAAGTAGCCTACCCTCTGACCCTTGATTTAAAATCAGTGCTGTAAGAGGCTGATTTTTTCCAAAGAGACAACAACTGCATCTACTTGGGTTGGTCCCCACAGACAAATACAAAAACATTTGAGGAGGGAGCATTTGGATCCAGTGCAATCACAAGCCAACTCTGGGGCCTTGTGCGCAACCTTCTTGCTCCATAATTCTCCAGTAGGAATTGTCCTGCTGGACAAGAATCAGGATCCAGCCCTGACACCTATCCTTCCTTCCTTCCTTCCTTCCTTCCTTCCTTCCTTCCTTCCTTCCTTCCTTCCTTCCTTCCTTCCTTCCTTCCTTCCTTCCTTCCTTCCTTCCTTCCTTCCTTCCTTCCTTCCTTCCTTCCTTCCTTCCTTCCTTCACAACTGATCTCAAACTGAAGAACATGGACAACAGAGGGAGAACACACTGCTGGGGAAGAGAACTCTTCTGCTTTCCCCTTCAGCACTATCAGTAACCTTGCAATTTGCTAGCAGCCAGATAGAGTAAGATTTCTAATTTCCCAGGCATGATGGTTTTTTTCAGAGACAGTTTCCAGCCATCCTGAAGGAGATGATGAAAGTGTGAAGTCAGAAGAATACTTTATAGTCTGCACCACAGCATGTGCCCATGCTAGATTATATCTGGGGTGTTTGATTTAATGAGGGAGTCTCGCCCCACTTATCCGGGAAAATGGTAGTTTAGTTCCATAGGTCATGTTCCTAAAATTCTTCTGAGCTGGTAGATGCTTTAGTATTCATCCTGGCAGGTGTCAGCACCATTGACATTGCCTGTCTCCTGACACCTGTATGTCATTCTACCTTGACAACACTTTTCTTCACCTTAAAACAAACAAACAAACAAACAAATAAACAAACAGCATTAAAAAGCCATGGAAATACCAGAAACACTCAATGGCAACTGTAGCAGCATTAAATTCACTGCTTCTCTTTTCCAGAGAACTGCCACAGAACTTCCCATTCCACAGCAAGTCAATGCTGAGGGGCTGGTCAATGGTCCCTGGTGCCTTCACAGTACAGGACACCCTCTGATTCTTCTGACAGGCTGTTTCTGCTGCATCCTTGGTGTGTGAAGGTGCTGATCACCTTCTCCTGTTGATGGCATCAAGGGGAAAATCTTGGTTACCCAGTCTAGAAATTGGATAGACAGAGATAGAAGGAAGATGGATAATGCTCAAATCTCCCCATTCCAAAATTTACACTTTGATTAATTACACTGACATTCAACTAAAAAAGGGATTAATGGATGTTAGACCAGGCCTATAAAGTACTATACTTTGCTGGTGAATAGTTGTATCTCTCATCTTGTTTGGGCCAATCTCTTTCCTCAGTCTCTCAAACAAACCCATAAACAGGAGACTAACCTGAAGTGTTATTCCACTAAATGTCAAAGCAGTTTTTCATATTATTCCCTAGCACTAGGGCTCTGTTTTTGAAGGCAGAGAACTTAGTTAACCTTGCTATTTCCCAGCAAGTACAGAGACTTTGTTTGTTGTGTCATGAAAATGAACAACACATTTTCAACATTAAACAAACATTTATCCAAAGGTTCGGCATGGCTGCTTAAAACTTAAGTAAATCAATCACTGTAGGTTAACCTTTGCTCATGATACTATTCTTTTTTTCTGAAAGAAAGAAACTATCAGATCTCACAGTTACGTGTTTTTTCAACATGCCACTGTCAGGAGAAACACTTAGTGGAGAAATCTGGCACAGAAATGCTTTTCTACCCAGTGCTCTGTGGAGCTCAATAAGTTTATGGGTTGCTGTGCTGTATCTTAAGGACATTAAAGATACAGTTTCAGCTACAATCCATCTGGAAAAATACCATTAATGTGAAACTACAGAGAGTTTAAAAGATGCTAATGTTCCCTGGCACATGCATATCAGTGCAGTTCAATTACACAAACATGTTTTCTGTCTAAATTGGCTCTGTGGAACAGATCCTAACATGTCATACTAAGGTGTGTGCATTACAAAGGCTTATTGTGACAGAGTTTGGCTGAAGGAAATGAGAATACGAAGACACAAGAAAATATTTTCAGGAATTGAGGCTGTGGCAAACAGAGGCTGATCTCTGCTCTGACAGAGCAAATATTTTTGTACCTGCAAAGCTTGGCAAGACGGGTAAGCAGAAAAGTTACCCAGCTTAACTCAAGACCAAAATGGAAATCTGAGAAGAGCAAGGTGTCCTTCTCACTGCAAGGCAGCATTTTTTGTTTGAGTTAATTCCCTCTGCCAGTCCGTACAGATGGCTGTTTCACTCTGCCTGCACATCTCACACAGGCAACAGCACTACACAAATTCAAAGCAGGAAACACAGATGGATTGAGAACAGAAGTGGAGTTCTTTCAGTGATAGAAGGCTATTTTTAGAGTAGGGCAGATGATACAGCAAGGTGGACAAGGTAGGATCCTTTTCACCACATATGGCTAAGCCAGCTAATGCTTGTTCCAGAGGGACTCTTAAAGAATCTTCTCACTTTCCTGGAAATTCTTTTTTTTCCCCCTCCCATAAAATGCTAGAGAACTTTTAGTTCGGATGAGAGCCAACTGTGACAGGAGCTGGTACTGTGGAGAACATACCTTATGGAGGTAATTTTACATTCTGGAGGTAATTTTACCTTCTGAAGGTAATTTTATTTTGACTGAATGTCTCAGTTTTTCTTTGTTCTACAGAGATTTTCATTGACAGACAGACACTCAGCAGTGTTTAAGCCATGTACAACCATGGGATCTGCTTTCTGTGTCTGCTGAACTGGACTGTAAGCATATTCTGTGGGCTTACAGTGTCCTTCTTCCTTGATCATTGAGGATCCCAGAAGCCCCAGTGAGCTCTTGCTGCTCTCCCTATCTGGCAGCTGTTGTCTTTCCTTACTCTGCCAGACCCAAGAGCCTCTTTCAGGGGTGCTGTTCTCTAGCACAGGAGGTGGACCTTGCTTCTGCATGCAGCATGTATCTGGAGATCCTTTCTCCTGTGTGTGTCAGGGCTGCTGCAATGGTTTACTTCCTCCTTCAGGTTTGCCCTTGCAGCTTTCTATAGATGATTCAGCCATTTCCTTGCAATGTGTAGCTAGGCCTGACCAGGCTTAAATGTATGGCCTGAAAATGGAAAGATACCTAAGGAGTTTATAGGCTCCCTAGTGTGTCTACTTTGTGTCACCAATTGCATGAGGCCCTTCTCTCCACCCTCTGTGTAGAGATCCCATTTCCAGGGCCAGCCATGTGTATGAAAATCTATAATGTGACAGGTTACTTTGTCCAACCTCTCTAAAACACTATCATCAGGCATAAAAAGTGCCATAATCCTCTTTCACATTATTTACAAACCCTGTAATTGGTGGGTTTCCATGCCAGTGTGGAGCACAAGCCATGTCTCCTCACAGCTTTATCTAGAAGTTTATTTCTTTTGTGTCTGGAAGGCCTTTGATTTAGGCAACACTCAACTTTTTTTTTTGCCAAGTGAAAACACAGTAAAACCTTTCAAATCCGAAGAAATTCCAGCCTGCTCCTGGAAAACATGCAAGAAGATACATGAAGCACCTACAACCTGAAACTCAGGTGATACTAGGGATATAAATGGGAGCCAGAAAACCCTGGGAGATCAATTTCCTCAAGTATAATGAAGATAAAAGGCACCCTTTACAGGAAGGTTCAGAGTGAGCACCTAACTTAGCTGCTTTGCATCTCTCCACAGAGAAAGCTGTCTCTCTGCTAACTGAAGAAGGCTGGGGTGATTAGACTCACCAAAACAAAGACATCTGCTGTGAGTCCCATTTCTCCCTGACCTGCAGGCTGTCACATACCCAAAACCTGCAGTATGGCGGTGGTCTGCCAGGACTGGTAGTCATTTGCCTATTGCTCAAGTGAGGCTCCCAAAGTGGGAAACAGGGCAGAGTTTTGCTTTCTACCTGCTGTGTCTTGCTGCCACGCAGCCCTTCCACCCTCTGTGGGGTGTCCAGTGCAACCCCCAGAGAACCAAACCTGACTATCTTATCCAAATTGCATCTTGGATGGTAGAAAGTTTGGATAACAGACAGCTTCAGGCTATAAATAAATCTGCAGAAAAAAACATGTACGTGGGTAAGATGCTGTTTTCCCTGCCATTGTTACTGGGATGCCCTGGTTGTGGATGTTGGCATCCCCACAGTTCAGCAACAATTGCTGCCCACTCAAGGCCATGATGGAAAAATCCCTGAGTTTTGCCACAGGACTTTCCCTTTTCTCAATCTCTAAGTAATATCCACCAAACCCATGCTGCTGCAAAATCACTATGGCTGTGGTAATCTTCTGGTTAAAGAGCTAAGTGATTTCCCCCATTTTTTGAGGTAAACCACTAACCCAAGTCAACTGTGTACAGTGTTACTGGTTTGAGCCTCACCCCAGAAAAGCTTTATCCAGCAATCAGAGAGGTGTCAATATATATTATGCCTTCCACTAGTAAAGGCAAAACAGGTTGTGGTGGGTGACATGGGAACGCCTGTCACCGCTCCCTGATCCTCTGTGGGCACACAGCTGCCTGCAGCCTGGGGCACAGACACAACTCCTTCAGTGAGTGCCCTGCATGGACAAATCCAGCAAGTCCTTTGAAAATTGCCACTGCAAGAAAGGGTTTGGCCTTGAGGGTAGTACTTTGCTTCAGTTAGAAAAGGATATTTTAGACTCTTCCCTTTAAAAAGAAAACTGCAAACAAATAATTGTTTTCTCCAGCCATGCAGCAAAGTCCTGTTTGAAGCAATTTTCCCCTGAGGCAGAACATATAAAAGATACACCCCAGTTACAACCAGCTGCAGCTTGCTGGGGAAAAACCACTTCAGCAGCGCTTGATCCCTGCTGCAGTGACTCACTAACAATGTTTATCCTTCATTATGATACAGGTTTGGTTCATTCATTGCCTAACCATTATGTCACTAATTAGAGACTCTTAACTGACTAGGACAGGAGATGTTAACAACAGCTTGGTGGGGTGGGGGGAGTGACGAACAGGTCAGAGACTACATGTGACCTAGCTTCAGAAAGGCGGGAGAGTTGGGACAATCAGGAACAAAAACTTCTTGTCTGGGGTCTCTTCCCCAGCTGCCACAGCAGGAAACATGTTTTTCTTGCTAGGCTCTGGGCTGTAGAGGCAATACTTTGACATAGTTGGCTTATTCTGCACTCATTGCTATTATGGGCAGGGAAACACAAGTGGGCAAACAACTGCATCCTTTTAGAGCCAAATAATTCTTATAAAGAAAGCAACAGTCAAAACTAGTATCAATACCCACTATGGGTAGAGAGACAATGCTCCATGCTGGATGAGTAGAGCATGGCAACAGAACAAGTTACCTGGAGGAAAATCTGCTCTTTGACAAGATAATACTTTATTAGTCCGTTTTAATTATGTGGTCTCAGCCATCAGTAGACATGAGGTCTCCTAGCATTCTAGGCAAAGACAGCTAAGTGTCCAGCATATTGTATGTTCTCTGCTTCTTGTTGACTCCAAAATGAGTGTGGACCTAATAATTAAAAAAAATGGCTAAAAAAGTCCACCAAATTTATGAAAGCTGCTAGGTGGAATAGTCTAAACTACTCACATGGAAACACTCATGAAAAGAAGGTGGTTCAGCTTGGAAGCAAACTGCCTGAAAGTGTGAAGTTGAGGAAGTTGAAAAAGCAGGCATCAGAATGTCAGTCCTTCGTGTTTGCAATTAGCAACCAAACATATGGGGAAGGGGGGGACTCGCTGCTTGCTTGGAGTGAAGCAGCTGTTACACAAGAAGCACAGCAGTGCTGAGAATCCCAAGTTCAAGGCACACAAACATCCCTGTGAAGCAGATGCAGAACCACGTGCCCTGTCTGCATGCCCTGTTGCATGGAGCTGTGGCAGTTAAAAGTGGGTGATTGCACACAGCAAGCTGGAAGTGGGGCTTTGAAGAGAATTGTTTCAGATGCCAATGTATTTCCTGTGTCTCTCTTCCAGCCTAGGCATTTCATATTGATACCCCTCTCCAAATCTCTTATAAAATTAAAATCATTTTATAAGCAGTAACTAGTTAGTGTTTAACCGACTGCTTTTGATTTTTCCTTTTTTAGTGTACCATTCTGCTTCAAACATTTTGCAGTGGAACCAGCTGTGCCCTCCTTTCACCAAGCCCTTGGCTCTCAGCATTCATGGGAAACATTTTCCAGCTGTGAGTTGAAAGTTAAAAGGTTTAAAATGGTATAGTGGACAGTAGACCTCTGAAACAGTTTATTCACAGTGAATCTGACATACTCCCTGCTAAATACTGCAAGTTATAATAAAACCATTGAGAGTCATAACCTGACAACTTATTTTGAAAAGTATAAAATGAGACACCTGGGAATCTGAAGTCTTTTGGCTGTGTTGCATGGCAATAGGCAATGCCCACTTTTGTTCAGCAGGTCCTCAAATATTCCGACTCAACAAGTGCAGCTACGTGCTACCTAGGACTCAGCAAAGGAAGCACTGGGCATCAGCCATTGCCCAATCCTCTAGGCAACCTTTCTGTCATGATTATTTACTAAGCAGTGTTGCAGCTGTATAGAATCATCCTGCTTAGGGGTCCATGAGCTTTCCCAGTCCATGTATTGTCTCCTCAAAAGTGCTTCTTCTTAGAATTGTAAACTCATTAGACCTTCACCAAGGAAACACTCTTTCTTTCCTCTCACCTGCCCCCCTCCTTGCCCTTTTTGGTGGTGTTTTCTCTCTCTGGTGCCTCTTGCCTCAGATGCTCAGATCAAGAATGGTAATATTTTCATTACAGCTAAATACACCCCACCTACTCATTGCCACAACATGCCTTTAAACTAGCTGGAGCAAAAACCCATTCCAACAGGTAAAATATTACTGTAGGCTCAAATGAGCCTTGGAACAGTGCAATGCTCTATGAAATTGTGTAGGACAGAGTAGATATTGTGTGCAACTGAATTAATTAGACTTCAACATAAAAGGTTGGAGGTGGGCCCATTGGAAACCACAAGCCCAGGTTCCACAGCTCATTGTGACTGCACACTTCTCTGCTGGGCTCATAACACCATCTCCCAGTAGTCCAGGGTGTTTCAGACCCCAAGGTGTTTAAAATCCAAACTCAAATTTTCCTGAAGCTCAAGTTATTTAAATTCAATGACCAAATAGTGAAAAAATTCAGCGGTGCTATTTCTGTTGCTTGGTCCCAAGCTGAGCATGCAGTTCAGAGATATATCTGTGTAAATTTGTTTTTGGTGTGAAAACCTCAGCTCCTCAGCTGCTCAGTCAGCAGTAATCCTTCACTCTGGGAGGCACGTTAGTCCTTCTCTCTGCTGCTCAAGTCTGGTTCAGGGAATCTTCAGTCTTAGCAGGGTGTAAAATATCAGCTAGAAGAGCTATGGAAAGAACAAGAGGAGGTGAGACAACTGGCCTGTTCAACACCTCTCAGAAATAAGCCTTTGACAGCATAATTTGACTATTCAGGGCTATAATCTAAGTTGATTACATGGATTGGTGTTACAGAAGAGAAAACTGAAACCATGTTTTCCCAGATTGTGGAGATTAATCTGGTCGGAGGAGATCCCATTTTCAGAGTGACAGTAGACAGCTCCTCACCTTCCCCTTGCAGCACCCCTCACTTACAGGTCACCAGCTGGGATTTGGGCAAGAGGGTCTGGCTCAGCATAGTGAGGCTTCCCAAAGCTTGAAAGAGCAGTGACCTAGAGGTCAGCCCCCATCCTGCAGGCTCAGAAGAGGATGTGGGGGTGGGAAGGCCTCAACCTCATGCTTCGTTTGGTAGAGCATCATGTTTGGAGGGGAGAGCTGCAGGGCACAAACCTGTGTGAAGCTCAGGAGGTTCCCCATAACTCCTGCCCAGCCCACATGCCCTCCTGAAAAGGGCCATGACAGGTGTCAAACAGTGGTTTCTAAGGACTTTTTGTGGCTGCTACTATCTGATTATTCTATGGTAAGAATGCTCTGTTTGGTTCAGAACAAAGAACTGAAACAAAGCAGAAAGAGAGTGCTCAGCTCTGGGTAGGAAGGATGGGGAGGTAACCTAAATCCCCACATTTATCAGTAGAGCTGCTCTCAGTTGCAAAGTTGCTTCTCTGCAGTGCTGCTGGTTAGGAGCACCCTTATTTTGTGAGCTGCCAGGCAGGCACCTCTGGGGTCCAAGCTCCTCTGGGCTTGCCTGCATCTTCTGTCTGTTTCTCACCTCATTGTTCATGCTATAACTTTTCTGAGGTGCATGGTGAGACTCAGGCCAAGCAAGACCAGATGGAACTTATTGTGAGGAAGTTTGTGACTGTCCATCTGATTAAGAGACTTGTGAGCTACTGATGTGAAAAATGTTTTTCCAGAAAGGCTTGTGTTAATCCTGTTAATCACACATGTACAGTGATATGTTCAGTATAATTGGCTCTCCACTGTTTTTCCCAATAGAGAAAAGTGAGTATTTTGACACTGGTCTATCAAATTTTGCTCATTTGCATTATAAAATGACAAAAAAAATAGAAAAAAAAAAGAAAAAAGAAAGGCTTGTGTTCCTTCACACAGTGTAGGGAAAAGGAAAGAAACCACAACTGTGCCTCAGTTTCTCTTCAGACTGGAATGAGAAGCAAGAACAAAGAGATATGGTGGCTTGCTAAAAGCTTCCTGAGTGGTCAATAGAAGGTGATAAACCAAGTCTAGATTTCCTGACTCTCATCCAAGCACCTTTCCATGGGACCTTATTATTTTCACTGACTATATTACTTTTTTTTAAAATTACTTTCATGCTTAAAAGATATGTGAATTGGACCTTGATTATTTAAACTGAAAAAACCCCAAAACATAAAGCAGGCTAAATATGATAGTGAAATGGCAATGAAGTAAAGAGTGAATGCATAGTTTGAATCATCGTATTAGGATGCAAAATGTGATTTGGTCAGAAATAAAAAGTAAGGTTGACTAACATATTCTAAATTATCAGAGGTTAAAAATGAGAAGCAAGAATTCCTTTATATGATTTTGTCCTGAGACTGCAAAGAGGAATTTTGACATAATTAGATCAGTACAAATGAGCCCCAACAAAACCAGATTCCTTCTTCATGCAGCTTGTTATTAAGCCATTCTGAGAAATTGAGTGGTAAATTGCACCAGTCATTGAATCAGATGTTGCATCTGAGCTTAAAGAAATGCATAATTTAATTGAAACTGTAATAACTTTTGCTGCAGAGATGACTAATGGGGCCAGTCAAATCTGATAATGCAGGACGCAGGAGGATATAAATAGATAGTTCTCAGCATTGGGAAGGTGTGGCAATCTCTTATACTCTGTCTGACAGGGCAAAAGGAATAGATTTTTCTAATTAATGAATGCCCTTTGCATTGCCCATAGTCAGTGGGAAATGCTTGACCAATGCACTACTGGTGATGGACTGGACTGGACATGTAAAAAGAGGTAGGACATGCTTAGAGAGTTTCTTGCTTTCATACCTATGTGCAAGTGATGTTTTCATTGATATTATGTGCCCCTGATCCAGGTATATTTGGGCCAATGAAGCAATATTACCATTATGAACTAATATTAATATTGCTGAGCTTGAGATCTGAGTCCAAGATTAATAAAAATAAAAATATATTTGTTTCCCCTCCTGTATTAAGGCCTTAGTGAGGACTAACTCACAAACAAACAATAGGAACAAATTAAACCTGCCAAAAAGAATTTTGTTACTCTAATAAAATCAATATACATGTGAATAATTTTGCAAATAGCTTTGCATAGTACTTAATATATGGTAAACCCCACACAGATCTTTGTTATCTGGGTTATAGGATGGTGTTAGCTCCTTCACAGGAAAAACAAGATCTCAAAAGAGTGACAGACAGCTTGCAGCTTTAAATATCAGCTCTGGAGATCAATTATTTCAGCACAACAGATGCCTTTCCCCTTCACAGGAGATGCTTGGGTTCATATATGCTTAACTGTTCCATCCTTCAGCACTTCCTTTCCCCAGAGTGAGGGAAAGTTGAGGAGGGCTCCACTTCCAGCAAGGATGCAAATGCTGTTTTGAATTACAAGGAGAAAAGTGAAGGGCTCTCCCTGGGCAGTCTGACATGTGTTATAAATGCCTTTATAGTAGGTATAGTCTTGTGTCTTTCTCCAGTGAATAAGTAAATGAGAAGGTTCAAAATGCTTTAGCAACACAAAGAGCCCAGTTTAACTTCCAAACTTTGTGCAATCTTTCCTTCCACCCCCACTAAAAAAATCCCCATGAAACAACAGTAGGCAACAGGCTCCCAAATGTTTCTGTTGTAGTAACACTTCAGTGTAGGAGGGCTCTGGCCACCAACAGCTTACTTTTCTTAGCAGGCAAGAAGAAAGCATGGAGGACTTGGGACAAACCAAAACAAATATGAGCTGAAAGTTGCTGGGGAAGGTGGATGAATGAAACAGAGAAGGGTTTCTCTGTGCCAGCATTTCCAAGCCATTTCTTCCCAATTTAGTCCCATTGCTGCACACAGATAAAAGGTTGGCTGTAGGGCTTGACTGACCCCAAACAGCTTTTTTTTCTTTACTCTTTCACCAAGCAAGACTTAGAAAAAGACCTTTGACATAGTCTACTGCAACAAGGAAGATACTATCATGATTATTGTCCTTGCATTGTTGGAGTATGGGGGTACACATGGAGGAAGATTGTGCCTCACAGTGTAATGCACAAGGCCTTGAAATAATAATGAATGCAAAAAAAGAGGGAGAAAAAAATTACAGGTCCAAACAATCTTTCCAAACTGGTAGTTAAACATCCAGTAATATGGAATCAAAGGGAATTTGAACTGCCCTGCCCAGCAACCAGGAATATAAGCCTGACCAGTAATGCAAAAATAGCATCTCCTTATAAAATGACAAATCTGTGCTAAGCCACAAAGCTTCAAAGCATCATTTGGTTTTTCTGTTAAAGTATCATCCTCTTGTATGGAGTTGGACTCGATGATCCTTGTGGGTCCCTTCCAACTAAGAATATTCTGTGCATCTGTGTACTCTTCCAGACACATTCCTACTCCTGTCTTTTCAAACAGGAAAAGAGAGGAAGAAAACTGATCAAACATAACGGAAGAGACTCATTAAAAATTACAGAACCAATAGCAGTTACAGATACAGATGTGGAAAGGGTTTCTTAGAAAGAAGATTTGTAGGACTTTGGCTCTGGGCTGCTCTTCATAGGAATCTACTCTTCTTCCTCTTCATACCTCAGCACTAGCCTTATATATCAGACAAATAAAAACATGATGGCTATAAAATACACTGGATTATCTGAAGATACCTTGGTATAATGAAATTTTGCATTAAAAATATGTTTCCACTGTATTAATTTTTTCTCTGTTACTTATTTTTATAAAATCTGTAAAAGGTGTTTTAAAATACGCAGAAGGTCAACAAAAATATTTTTATATGACTCAGCATTTGTAAAGGCAACAGAAAGTTTGGGCCCAGCACTGAGCCACTGGCAGCTTAGTGTCTGACTTTTCCCCACCCATTTTCACCCCCCCCTACACTCTTTCCCCACACAATTCATTATCACATCACTTCTAAATCCACTGGAACAGGGTTGCTAATACTGTGTTTGCTCACAGACCTCAGACTCTCTAAGCATTTCTGGTGTTCTGTGAAGGTCTCTGTTAAAAGCTTTTTAAAAGTATGACTAGATCAGATTTATCACTTTATTCCTCTTGGCTCTTTGAATGTGCAATATAAGCATCTGAGCTTTGAGTTTGATGGAAGTGTGGCAATAAGAAAAGCACAAGTAAAATTAACGACTGGTCAATGGTCTACCTAAAGGAATATATTTATTCCTCATGGTCTTAATGCAAAACTGTAATATAATTATTTATTTTTTCATGATAAGATCAGTTGATAGTTCAAACATACCAAAATTAAACCTCACAGAGAAGGTACTCCAGCTCCTTACTTGGTGTAACCTGTGAATACATTCTCTACTGAGTCCTAAAGCTACTGTAGTCCTTCTAACAACAATCTTCTTTGAGGCTTTTTTCAAGTGCATTTGTGTGTGGAAGAGAAAAGGAGGGAACAAAAGGAAAATTTAATTATACACCAGGAGAGGGGAGAGAGGGAGAAGATAATAATCCATTAATACAGCTTGTGCAATTTCCAGATGTTTGTTAATGAAAAAAACATAAAAGGGATGAAATTAAGAGTAAAACTTAAATAAAAATATTGGCAAACCAAATTCACATTTGTCTAAAGTTTGCTGCAGCTCAGAAACCCTTTGTGTGAACCTGGACTGATTTATGATTTCACATCAAAACCACTCCAGCCAGGGGATTTTGCATGGTTAGGTTGTGAGACCAGATGATTCTCACTACTTCCAGGGTTTATTCAATTCCCAGAACACAAAAGAAAAGCCAGAGGGTGCAAGCCTGCATGAGCTGACATAAAAGAGAAAATAGCAAATCTCTGAAAAGAACAAGGGCCAAGTTTTACAGAGCTCCAGTTGTGAACTAGGAATTTCCACATATTCTTTCCACACTAGTGATTCCTTTGAAATTGCACCATCTTCCCCTTCCATCCCAAAGAGCCTGAAGTTACATGTGTCTCGACTTTTCTCTAACTACATAAACTTGGCCCTCTATCCACATCGGCAGCACTCCATTAAAGTTCCCAGATTTGGGATGGAGGAAGAACTCCAGAGCTCTGGCACACGCCCCAAGACATGTAAGGCAGAAGTGATCCTGCAGCTGCACAGCTCCCTCCATGCTCAGCATGGCTGTCCTAACTTGCGCCAGGCTATTTTTAAATCACAGTATGCCATTTCCTCATGCTTTTCATTCTTCTATCTCTCTATTGCTTAGAAATGTTATTCTCATTTGTTTAAATGTCTGGAATCCCAAGCAGTCACGATTTCCTTTCTCATCTCTGTTGACTGCAGACTGCTGTTTCTCGATTGTACTTACCCTTTTCAACACATGGAATTTATACTTCCCAAAAGAAATATGCAGTACCCTCTGACACTGGTTGATCTGCTTCTTAGTTGATTGAAACTGTGTCCAGGCAGTGCCAAATTGTCCTGAGAGTCCCACAGATGCCCTTTCCCAATGTTACTTGGCCTGTATTTCCCTCATTGTAATTGTTCATTACAGCTTCAAATCCACACAGAGGACACAGCAGCTACTAAGCTGGAGGTACTACATCCTTGCATTTATCATTTCAGGATGTTTCAGGAATCTGTTTCTCTCCTTAGTGGAAGAGATATAGAGGTTTTTACTCCACAAAGCAGTCCATTTGGGTATCAAATTGGCTGACAGTGAAAATAAGAAACCCACAAGTACCCCTCTGCAACTAAAAGTCCTCAAATAATTCTGAAATATGGTGTCTTCTGTGCAGCTACAATTATTTCTCTTTAAGATCTGTATTTGTGTAGCTCATCTTGCAGTGATCTCTGGGAAATAATACAACTAGCACTCTACATAGAGGTTTGCAGACTGACAGACAGAAGCTACCACTCAGTGGGATGTAAATGGCCAGCAAAATGAAGGATGTATCCTCTAGTTCTTGCAAACAGCAAGGACCAGAGGCCTGAAACTCTTGTTAATGCTGCCACTTCCAGTGCTGGTTTCCAAATCCTTAAGGAAACTGTCTTAGGTGATTACTCCAACTCAGAAATCACCATTATTTGCAATTCTCTCTCCAAGACTGAAATGGTTCTCGTCTGAATTTAGTCATATAAGTACCTGTGTTTTCAACAGGAGATTTTTCACTTCAGCTTCTAGAAATGTGGCCAATTCTCCTTTTATTTCTATTAGCTGCTGGGCAGCCTGCACTGCCCAAGTCCTCTGCTGGTGCAGAAAAGCATATCTCTTTCCCAGTAAATGGGATTGAACCATACCATGCCATGGAGGGTGCCACACCATAGGACAGCGTTTGCTCTGTAAAGTAGTTGATATTGACCTGCCTAAGGCTCACTGATGTTTTTCTGCAATTATTTACTGGCTATAGTGTACATAGCACACCTGAGTTGTTCTTGTGCCACTGACTGTCTGAAAATGCATCCTGTTGTGATTTGGGTTTGTGACATCTGCTGGTATATTAGAATAAAGAACATTGCTCTCAGGGAGACAGACAGACAGACAGACTTGCTCTCAGGGAGACAAGTCTGAGGCCAGGATTTTTTTTTTTTTTAAAAAAAGCCACAACTCTCAAAACAACAACAATAACAACAACAAACCCAAAACCCTTGAAAAGAAAATCAGAACAAATTACAGGCTATGGCTCCACCTGATCCATTCACCCATTTGTACTCCTTGGAAGATTTCTCATTACACAAGGTCTGTGCCACTGGAAGAGCACATGCTGCAGAGAATCCTGGCATGGTAGTCACAAATCTCTTCCCATTCCTGGGTGAGTCAGAAATGGTTCTTATAAAGTAGTAGTCCAAGTTACAAAAGTTTTAACATATTTAAATAAGTTAGAGATCTGATGAAAAGGCTGAGAAAGGAAAGAACACTATGTGCCTCCTTTTTGAAATCAAACTGCTGAGTGTCTCCTATTAGTAAAATTTTCCAAGTCAATTAGACTTATGATGCCGTCTTAATCTCTGTTTGCTATGGGACTTCTCCCAGACTGCAAAAGGAGGTAAAAAAGTAGCACATGATGAAATAAAACTGCCAAATTCTCAGCTCCTTGACTGACAGCCACTTCGATGTGAAACAAGTTGGCATTTACCTGAAGTCAGACTAGCCTATAGGACTGTTGGAAGAATTTGACAATTTCAATACCTCAGACTGTTTTCAGGCACACTTTCTGTTGGCTCCTGTGCAGCTGTCAAATCTGCAGAGTTTCTGGCTTGAATCTGACTAAGGACATCTTCTTCCAGCTGGGAAATTACTTCAGATTGTGCAATGTTGTCAGGAGGTTTAGAATTTTAAAGCTAAATCTGAAATTAAGTTTATTTTACTGCATGCTTTCCTGGCTTGTTCTGTATCTTTGAAACATGTTTGTGCAATGCAGGCTCATTTGCCTTTTCGTGGGGTTTGGGCTTGAAGAAAAACAAAAGAAAATAGTTTGTGGAAACTGGCAGGGTAAGAGAGAACAGGAATCCTACCCATCATTTCATCGTTTTCTGTGTGTGTACAAAGTCAAGTGATTTCAGTGCAGGTTCACCCTAATCCTCCAGCTGCCATTTGAGAATGAAGAAGAAAGGATGTCTTAGTTAATATGCTGGTTAGCTCATTCAATTTGATCTTTGAATTAGAAAGATGTGCTGCCTTCCCCATCTCAGCATTTCAAAGAGTCTGCACAGTCCTGAGAGAAATGTCTGAACAGACTTCAGGTTGTAACACTGAGTTTGTGGCCCCAATGCTGGGATGGTCCCTGCTGAAGCTGTAACCAGTGAAGTGCAACACCACATCCTCTGGCAATGGCTTTTGGACCTAAAAGGTCTAAAATAATGAGGAGTCATTCTGCAGTGTTTGCCCCCATTTTAGATTTTAAAAAGTTATATAATTATGTAAAATCTTACTAATATCAGTTATTTTCAAAGCAGTTGTTATCATTAAAAGAACATGAGAAGAACAGAAATGACATGACATTTCTCTGATAAGATGTTCTCAAAGCAATCTTTATCTCTTGTAGAAGGCTGAATGATGAATAATCCCAGTAGCACACTGCTGTACACTAATCTCTGTTTTCAGGATATTAAGAAACCTATGCCAGCTCATCACTTTCTCATCTGGAATAATCTTTAGAATAACTTCTAAGTAGTTATTACTCTAGTTATTCCATGTAAAATTGATGTTGATTGTCTTTCTGAGCTGATAGAAAACACTGCTTTTAAAAGACATTATGTATAATAAAATGTGTATAATAAAATACATCTGGCACTGCAAGGCCAGCTTCATTCTTTTACCCCTAACATTTTTAGGTTAAAGACTGCATGTTTGCAAAGCCCAGTGCTTTTTTCCCAGGGCTCTCATAGTTTATTATCGTCTTGCTCATTAAGAGTAACCAGCATCAGTATTTAAGGAAAAAAAATTAGGAGAAAAACCCAGGTAGCTGAATGCCCCATGAAAAATTACATTCTGTCATTCTCAGCTCCCTTCACATTTTCTAAATCAACAAATATGCCCTTGCAATAATAACTCCTCCTTGAATGTGGTACCCGCACTACTATCAACGAGGTCAAGCCCAACTGATGAGCAGTTGTGAAATACTGAATTGAATTGTTCTTTTTCCTTTCTCAGCTACAAGAAAGGATGTAGCTGTTTCCAGCAGAATATAATGGGTTTGGGTACTCCAAGTCAGAAACCTCACAGATACTGTCCACATCTAGGAAGCACTGAGCTCCCTGGGTAACAGGCTCCCTGCAGGATTCCCAGGTTGGGCACAAAACAAAACAAAATGAAAACTTCAGCAAGGGCACTATCTTCCAGGCAACAAGGGCTGACATCCTGGTGGGCTGATTGTACCTTGCAAGAACAGCACACATGACCTAGGATCACTTTCCTTCAGTACCCTCATTCAACCCTGCGTGTCTTTTGTGAGCTCTCACAATTCATTGGAGGTTCCGAGGGGCCTCTTTGTCTCTCCCATTCATCTCTCTTTTTTGTCTTGTCTGACAAATGCTTCTGCTGTGCTTCACCAGCACAACGCTGGTTTCAGTGTAAACCCTGTGTCTGAAGACCAGGCTGGTTCACTGCCCTCTTCTCTATTCCCCTACTCTCTGACTCTGCGCTGCTAGCTTGCTCAATCACTGAACTTTCACCCGTGTTTTTGCCAAGTTAATGGTTTCCCTATAGGCTGAATAGATGGGCATTTCTTACTTGCTGCTTTCCTTTTCCTTCTTGAGTTTCAGAAATGCACATAACTTTAGGCTACTCTCCAATTACAGCTCAATTATTCCCTAAGGCAATTAAGGTGAAACATTACTTCGGAAGACTTTGCTAATGTTTCGAATTAGCAGCAGCATTTGATACAGTTGTCAGTATTTTTCCATTAACAGTGCTAACCTCCCCACCCCTCCTGCAAACCCTTTAAATTGATCTGATTCCTGTGGAGCTGGTGGGGAGAGTGCAGGATGTAGTTTCTCCCAGTGAAGCTGAACTAAAACATTTGCAGGCTGATTCTCAGATCATTTATTGATCATATATTGATCTTTTTCATTCAGTGCATTACAATCCAAAACCTTCTCCCTCCCCCTTTTAATCGCCTTTAATCAGTGGTAGATCATGTTTCAGCAGGGCTTTAATGGATTCTTAAGGATAGTTATGGAGTGCTTTACCCTTATGACTTGGCGGCTGTGTAATCAGTCCACTGGCTTAAAATCCCTCTGGTTTTCTGGAATTCTTCTGAAGACAACTGAAAGGAGGCTGGCAGTGACAAAATTACACTGCAGGAGGGGAGCCTGCTCACACACATGGCATTTGCTACCGGTTACTCATTGCTCTCTCTATATGCCTACCAGTGACTGTTCACGATATGCAGTGAGAGAACAGCAGTGCTCATCCACAACTTTTCAAAAAGGCCTGGTTATCCATGTGGGCACAACTTATTTCCAAGGTTTATTTCCAAGTTACACTGTTCAGTGCAACATTCCCTTTGCACTATTTATACAGCCTTGAGCTCTCATTCCCTATTGATGGAGGATAAGAATAATCTTTGGGCAACTTAATTCTCTAAGATACAATCAAGGTCCATATGATCTATCATTGCTTGAGTAATGCTGGCACCAAGCTAAGCCCTAACTGAATGACAAGGTCATTTTTTCTCAGCTAATGCATATTTTTTGAGAATAACTACATGCATGGTTCTTGCATGTAATTATTAACCTGCCTTTTTCTTTTCCCCAAGATTTTTCAGTAGATTTTAAAGCACATAAACATTAAGATATTAATCAATTATGTTTTTAGATGAAATCTTTTGAGATAAATGATGGTATGTGAAACTCTTCTCCATTGACCTGCTTGTGGAAAAGGATACATAAAAATGTCCAAGCTGGCCATTCAAGTACAGTGGCAGCTACAGTGCGTGGGATACTGGGCTCTAGAAGCATCTGAGCTTGGAAACAACTGGGTCTCACAGAATTCCCCTGATAAAATTTTAAAAAAGCAACACTCTCTGGGTTTTGTATCTATATGTGAAACCCTCACAAGCGTTGTAAGCATTCCATATGAGGTCAGTGGGTATCCTAAATAAATAATTAGGCATAACAGGAGAGCTAGTGCAAGACAGCTCTGGTGTGCACCTTGGTGTTACCCTGAGCCTCTGGCCAGCACAGCATAGATATACTGGTAGCTGCAGCTCCTGACATCTCTCACTGTGTGGTTCCTGTTCCTGTCACAATCCTTCTTTAACCATAAGTGGTGTCACAGGCAGCAGCGCCGTTTGAAACAGAGCTTAGTAATACCTGTTGAAAAGGTAAAGTTTTGAGCTAAGGCTACAGTTTTTGATACCTTTGTGGTCAAGTTTGTATACCCAATACAAAAGTCCCAAAAAAAGTCCCAAATATTCCAAAAAACTTTTATCTTTTTTCCCTAGGTCTTTTCTTCATATTATAGTAGATCTGTTCATGGCTGACAGCATTTTGGCATACAAGTACCAAGTTCAGTTGTGAAGCACGTTGCTACCATGTTCACAAGGAAAACGACCCAGCACAGGGCTTTTCCATGTAAAGCACCTTTTGTTCTCCCCAGAAGTCTATGATCTGACCTCACAGCTCAGTTCATAAACCATGGACAAAGACCCATAAGACTTTACACAAACAGACCAAGGCACAGAGCAAAGAACCCATAATAAACTAGGGAAATGAAAAGAGCTGATTGTCTTTCTCAGGAAAAATGGAAATGATTATGTATACTACAGACAAAACAACTTTGAGGAAAACCATTTTCTGCAGATCCTCTTGTGATTAATTCTGCAGGAATTAATCTCCATATCACAAATATTTTCACTACCAATAAACATCAATAAAAGTCTACAGATAGCAAAATTACTGCTGTGTATGGGTGCATAACCTGTCACTGCCTTGGCAACCAGCAGATCCAGCAATCCAGGACAACTGTGTCCCCCTGCCTTGCCTTGGGCTTCTTGAGTGAAGGTGAGAAGTGCACAAAGGATATAAGAACCAATGCTATGGTGCTGTTTAATTTGAAGCCTGTTGTCTGTCCTACCTGCTCTCAGCCATGGAATGCTGCTATACTACACTGAGGGCCTGATGCTGAATTCACACAAGGTAAAAGACAAATAATTCTGCTTCAAATTGTTCTAGAAAACCACTTCTAGGATTGGAAATACAAATAAATTCATTAGATTGGGTTCTAGGCTTTCTCTTAAAGGCTATATGAGCTCTATGAGTTTAAAACTAAAATTTTATTGGTAGCATTTTCAGTCATCTTTATTTTTTCCAAATACCCAGACAATAGCCTGCAGGAGGCTCCTGGTCAGAGACCACCTGAAGTTCTCTCCAACTTGAATCCTCACGTGATCCTGTAATTAAGAATTACTTGAGAACTAGGAGTTGTCAAATGCAGTTTAATTAGTTTGAATAAGCCTCTTATCTACTTTAAAAGCATCAGGTCAGCCTGTCCTAATTCAAAGTGCACAAATGAATGCTCATCAGTAGGCTGAGGTAGCACTCCTTATTTTGCTGCTTTTGAAGCTGCTAGAAAAGATGTTCCTAAATATTTAGGTATTTAATCCACTCTGCAGAACCCTTGTAAGACCACCTTATGGGCTGGAAACATGAAGTTCCTCTTGGCAAACATTTCCCCTTTCATTTATGAGCCTTTACACAATCCTTGCAAATGGCACTGCTGAATGCTTCCTGTGGACTTAGAGCCAAGCACAAACTGCTGCTGTCATTGCCCTGGAGAAAGAAAAGAAGTAAAAACAAAACAAGAAGGAAGAAAAGCCCTTCACAAAATTACCTGTGTTCCTGAATCTGAAACCTGGCTTTTAGATTAGGGATAGACAGAAGTTTCAAAGATAAAAAATATTATGAGATGTAAGATACTGATTCAAGAACAGCCCCCAGGTCCTTGCCAAAGATTTTACTGTCTTGTTCAGAATCATTCTTATACCAACATGAAGAAATACAGAAATAGTCTAGTTGAAGATGTTCCTGCTCATTGCAGGGTGGATTTATAAAGGTCCCTTTCAATCCTAACAATTCTATGAAATACATCTCTCTAACTATTAAAACATGCCCCCCGAGAGGTCATCTTCCTTCTGGTTACAAAGCAATGAATTTAATAGGTGTCTTTGTTGATTCAGAGCACCCGAAGGAGCCAAGGAACCAGACCTTCAGCTCTACATGGTTGCACATGTGAACTGGGGCTCTCCTCCTGCCCAGGCACCCTGTCAGACTGTCCCAGACAGGCTACCCAGATCAACAGGGCTGCAGTTTGTGTGTGAGCATCTGGCCCACATTGGTCTAACTTTATCAACTAGCTGGATCTGGCTAATATTAGAGACTAATAAAACTCATCTGTTTTGAAAATAAAGGTGAGCCAACAGTTAAATCTGCCATCAGTAAAATAATAATAAAAAAAAGGTTAGAGGAAGTCTGAGAATGATTAATGCTGGGCCCAAACTAATCAGAAAACAAATACTCCTCAAAGCTACCATCAAGAAGAAGAGGTCAGAGCCAATATTTTGATGCATGATGATATAGAAATAACTCTGACTGAGAAATGTAATGCTGGAATCAATTTTATCCAATAGTGCAAACAATAAAAATCACAAGCCAAAATCTACCCTGGATGTACACATGGGAGCCCCAATGGTTTCAGTCCTAGCCACACACATGCATCTGAGGGTGCATTTTGGAACCCCAGGTCTTTAATCCACAACCTCTACTAAGCTCAAATATTTCATGCACAAAGAATGAGGGTAGCACAGCTGTAACTGAGAACAGAATCTGGCCCATTTATTATAAGTGCTGTGTCTGAAGTGGGTTTTCTCCTACTAAAAAGCCCAACTTTTTAGGATTATGAAAAGTTGTAAGTGGCATATCGTAAAAAACTTCCAGTCTGCAATAGAAAATACACCCTGTAAAACTACTTAAATGAATAGAATCCATCTTCCAGAATCAGGAAATCATCCTTTGTAGAAAAAAATAAATGAGAAAAGGCCCTTTCACTTTCTTTAACTCTGGACTGGACTGATGTCTCTTCTAGGTTTTTTGACTTTCAAGTTCTTCACTACCCTTCTGTCCAATGTGTACTGTCTCTGAAAACATCTGACCCTTTGCTCAAACATAATTTTACTGCATCTGTTTCTCCCTCTTTTCTTTGGCTTGCAACACTGGGAGGACAGATAAATAACCAACTATGTCAGAAACCTACATCATAAATCATTGGGAAATTGAGGTAATTTGAATAGTCTTGCTGAGTTCTGATATGCATTAACTACATGTGCAGCTTTAGGGAAGGCTGCATGCAATTGCAAGTCATTAACCTGAGGTGCATCCCACATCTCACAGTGAGCTCTGCAGAGCCTTACCCAATACTGCTGACCTTCAGGGAGTGTTTTCCAGAGTTCATGGCTCACACACTCAATGCTTAAATCCACCTGGAAAATCAAGCAGATAGTGTTTTTCTTAAGAATTCTATGCCAGTGTTTGGAAAACATAAATTATCACAAAAAATGTTAGCAAAACAAACAGAGGATTTCCAGGGGACCACAGAAATGTAGGTCTTTGCACAAGCTCTGCATTTGCTTAGGGTCATTGGGAAATTCTAGTTTTTATGAGCTGAGCTTTCCAAAGGAACATATAGGAAAAGTATTGCAGTTAAAAGTTGATAGAAATGAGGTGTCCAACCTCCAGTTCTGTTCTCTAGAATTTTCCTGAGTATTTAGCAATATTATTACTAATAACACTAAGGAGACCCAAAGCCCTGGCTGCTGGGGCTGTGGGTTCACTCTCTTCAGGGGTCAGCTTCTGGTCAGGATCAGCAGGGGACTTTTGCGACGTGTGCTGGTCGTGGAGGGTTCTCAGCAGTGCAGGGGAGATACCACTTTCAGCCAAACCAGGCACTTTGACTCTTCCAGAGCTTCCATCATGCAACTCTGTAGAAGTGTCCCAGAAGGATATAATTATCATAACCTTTAATAGACCTGATGACAGGCCCATAGAGACTCTCACAGGCAAAACACTCAACCTCTGAGAACATCTCCCCAGACCACAGCTGACTCCTGTCTTTGCATCCTACATCTTGGCCATGAGTAGACTTGTAGACTTCAAGAAAATCCCACTGGGGCTGTAGGAAGCTTTGCATTTGTTTCAGCACAGTGGCATTTTAAAAAGGGGCCAATTTTCTGTTCTGCAAAGGTTTGAATTTATGTGCAGAGAAAGAACAGCTCCAGTGCTGTAAGATACCATCCACCAAAAAACACAGGATCAATTCCCACCAGCAGTTTGGGAGAAGGCCTTTCCCAACAAACAACTTATCTGCCATGGACGCTGACTTCACCTTTCTTCCCGATACACAAATTGTAACACAAAAATCATGAGTATATACATATTTTTGATCAAAGGTGCACTTGCTTCAAAGCACTGGATGTCTCAGTGATAATCGCATCTGACTATTGAAGCTGTAACCAATTGTCTTGGGAAGCACTGGTAGATGTGTTGAAGAAAATCATGACAAATCCATTAGCACATCCTAGATTTGCCCATTACAGTATTTATTTCGTCTTTAAAGAGTAAGAGAAAACTCATTTCCAAAGTAGACTGTGGTGAATGTCTGTTTGTGGAAGAAGAAAACACACATAGATCAGCTCTTGGACCAGAAATGTTAGAAATTACAAATTGTATAACCTTCAATTAAATTACCAAGGTTTGTAAAAATAAGGATCTGTACACATTGTTCTTTCTGTCTCAATGTCCTGAACTGAGCTGCAAGTGAAATGTCAGCTTACACAACTGCATTAATCTTTTTGGGGTTAAACACGAGGAAGTTGAGAGTCAAGAAATGTAGCAAGTAAAGCAAAGTTAAACACAGCTGAGTCTTCCACTCCTTTCATCCCCATATCCATGTTCATACAGAGGCACCAAGTTCACAGTAGACTGATTTTGCACTGATGAAACTTCAAGCAAACCTGAATGAGGGAATGACCTCTACTTGCAAACCAGATCTTTCCATCATTTGACCCTGATTGTGCTCCCAACCAAGCCTGCAGAAAATACACAGAATGAACCACTTCCTTTGCTGAAGGCCTGTGCAAATATTTCTGATAAATTTATCTCACACTGCCCCGCGTAATGGATTGTTCAAGTACCTTGGTGAGGCTTCTGAAAGCACTGACTGTCATCAGTTGATATCCCAGGCCTGTGTGCATACAAGGTTGCCACAGAAAAAGCAAAAAGCTAAAATAGACACCGCAGTATCTGATGAAAGATGGCTGCTTCTTATCGGACCCATTAAAATTCCAGTCTTGAAGAGAGAGTGGGCTGAATTGTCCCCTGGAATTTGCAGTCATCACTCAGAGGAAGATGGGATTCAATAAAACGGGAAATAGAATGGGAAGTGCCAAATACATTTTTTATTACAGTGCTGTATGTCTGACTATTCTCTGGTTGATACTGCATGACAACATTTCACTGATAAGATCACTTGTGAGGGCTAACTTAGCTTGGTCGGGTGGATTTGCTTCTGCTTCCTGGGAGAATGGCTTTGGATGGAAAACAGGACTTGCCTTGTTTGAATTACCTGAGTAAACTCAGACTTGTAAACAGATTTAGGAATGCCTTCTGTGGAAGGTGAATATCGCTCTTGTAAATCACAAGAAGCTGAGGAATATGTATTCCTGGCTCCAATAGAAGCCAATAAAAAAAGAAAATTCACAGCTGGAACTTCAAACCTCTGTTGCTTTCATTTTGCTCTGTACAAATTCATTGCACAAATGAGAAATGAGCCTCTCTAATTATGTGCACAGATTGTGGCAAGACAAACAAGAGCAGAAGCTGGACATGCAGCTTTTTATTTCTTTGACATGGGGAAGCTTTTCTCCAGAAATACTCAAGCTAAATTTGACTCAGTCATACCAGTTGAAGGAAAAGCTTGGTCCTTATTTTGAGTTTTACTTTTCAGACACTGATTAACTTAATTTTGTTCAGCAGACTTTCAACATTAACATACACCATGTGAAAAGGCTCTACTCTTCGGATACTTAGATAAAGATACCATATTTTCACTTCACTCCTGGAAAGGTGTTAACTTTTTCAAATGCACTTTTCAAATAAGCAGGCTTTTAGAAAAGAGTCTCTGCATACCTGGTGAGTGTTAAAAACATACTGCTAAAGCCTTTTAAGATAGCTTTTAGACTTCCAAATCCATTACCAGCACTGTTGCATTATCATCCAATAGTATTCCCTGTTTTCTTCCTGCCTACTCTTTTTGTGACTGGACTCAATTCACTCTGAACTTCTCACCCATTACCAGAATTTTTCCTTACTATGCTGACTTTCCAGAAGACAGTTTTTCTTTATGGATTACATTTCTGCAAGGTATGAGATATTCTACAAACACATCCTTTTACTGCTCTGGAAATAGGTGCCATCGATTTGGCAACAACGACTTGTGTTGCTACACGATGAGGGAAAACATGTTTTTCAGAATAGATCTTTTCCTGATCTTGCTGAGTTTTTTAACATCCAAATTGTCAGAACACAGCCAATATACCAAGAAGCAGAATAGTAACAAGAAAATGTTCCCATCTATGTGCTAATAAAGTTAAATCAAAATCCTGTGAAGGTTTGCCAACAATTCTTGTAGATTTCTACCAATTTTCCTACCAATATACAGCATCTTACCAAAAAATCAGCTATGCCCATTGCCCTTTAAAAGAATGTAGGGATCTTCTATATGCAAGCTATATGAATATTTTATTTACTTCCAATGTTTGCTGGGAGTTCTCCAACCTTAACATCCGGGCTGGTATTAGGCAGGTTTGAGGGAGCATCAACACTGAACCCTCATATGGTTCCTGTTTACTGGAGAGCCAGAAGACACATTACATAATATGTCCCAGATGTTAAGAAGGAGATGTCCACAAATGTAATAGATTCAATGCACGCTCTCTGTAAATGCCCAGGGTTAAACTCCGAACCTACTTTGGTGTGTGTGTACAAGGTCACAGGTTTTAGAATGGCAATTTAGGTTCCAAATAACACTAACTTCAATACGTGTTACTCATAGTGGAAGAGGGAAAAACTTTACAGCATAAGCTGTGTGCTTTGTAAGACACTGAAGGAAAACAGAAGACAGGTTTGGCCTTGGTTGAGGACAATATGCCCCTACTGTATAGACACTACTTGTACTTGGGTGATGTCACCGCTTCCAAATCTGATTTGAGTTGTTCTACATGAATGACGACCATAATCACTATGAGCTGGCAGCTAATTCAAACCAGTGGAATATGCATTTAGAGAGAGGCAGGACAATTACGTAGTACAAAGACCCTTGCATGGCATAACATAATTTATGAACAGCTGGTAGATAATAGCTTTTTTAAATAAACACTGTCTAAATGTACAATCCAGATCCCACACAGCTCTTCAAATCTCAGTGGCTGCTGTTTTATTTTCCCTGCCAGCTGCAGACATTCAGCAGGATGGCAACAAACTGACTGCTGGTTGCAATTCGAGAAGCCCAGTGAGGTGGCATCTCCATTAGTAGGTGACATCTCTATCTACTAAGTTAGCTTTAAACATCTCAGCAGAAAGTGTGACACCTCCCAGAACATTACCCGGACTCAGAGAGGTGGGAGGGATTTTTCTCTATGAATTACTTTTCAGGTCTAAGCATGCCTCATCTAAGAGATTCTCATTACGGGCTGCAGGGCAATCTTTGCTCGTAAACCCTGTGATTAGACTTTGGTTTGGCATCTCCCCTCTGAACATCATTTATATGAGACAAAGGAATCCCTCACCTCAGTAGCACAGTTGATCAGGTGGACTTACACTGATTTGGATGGATAAGAGTAAAATATCTGAAGCTCAGCCTCTTCTGTTGGTGCCAACACCAGCTGAGCCCCATAGCAGGACCAACTTTTTCCCTCAGACAGGACCTCACTTTTTGTGCTACAGAGAAGACAATTTCTCAGTGTGATGGTGTGTCCAGCCTGAGACCTATTGCCTTACCCAAGAAGTAGAGACAACAGGAACCATTAGTAAGAACTGACAGGGAAAAGGAGAAAACATGTCACATTAAATTAAACTGAATCCCACACAATTCCAGCTGCACAGAATTCAGGCCCTCAAGTTTCCTTCCAAGCAGAGATATTAATAGCAAAGACCAGCATTTTTGATGTAACTCTTTTTATGTAGAACAATATAGAGTCTGCTCTCATAAACACAGTAGGACACAAACCACTGGAGGCAACTTTTCTTCTCACAGCAGCAGATCTTTCCCAGCCAGCTCTCCAGCCTCTCGGGCTTCTCCCAGGACAGGCATCCACACAACTTGGCTGTGCTGCAGCTCTGCATCAATGCCTGTTTCCCAAATGTTGTCTCCTTCATTCCCCACCTGAACTGCCTCTCATCTACCCACACATATTTCTTTCCCAAAATAATATCCAGACAAAGCCAGTCTTCCCACAATATTCAAATTCCTGAGCTGCCTTTGTTTTGGGTGGAAACATGCTTAGCAGTCTATAGCAGTATCTTCAGTGAAGGACAGTTTCCTGCAAGACATAATCCAGCTCACACTACATCACAGTAAATCCTTAAAGACTTACTAATACCAGTGCAGTCTATCAAAGTCTTCTGCCATTTTTCTTGGAATTTGGCATTCATTACATAACAGTTTTATTTGCAGAGATGCTGTTAGGTGCCTACACCTGTGACAAAGAAAAGAAAAGCAGAAATGCTTCATGAGAAAGAGAAAATGGAAATTTTTGCCATAAATCAGTGCTGCATATATCCTCAGCTACATGGCAAGTGATTTCCCCTTCACCACCTCCTCCCAGCTATGGCCCAGCATACAGTCGTAATAAAATCCTCTGCACCTCAGGACATAGAATATGAAGAAACCCCTCTTCCTTTGTACAGGTTTATGTCTATTTGACACAAGACCAGGAGGCAATGGTCCTGTGCACCTCTGAAGGGTAAATATGAATCACATAAAGTTACAGCAGATGCCACCTATTCCTGAACACTGGTTAGAGAGCAAGATCTTACAGCTTAGCTGCTTTGGCTCTGCAGCTGATGAAATCTGTGCTGGCAGTGGAATTAAGTCCTGTAATCCTTAGGCATTTTCTCCTGCCCTTTATAGGCCACTCATCACCCACAGACGTCCTGTGAAGGTAAACCACATAGCTTTAAAAAAAGCAGGGAGAGATGAAAGAGGAAATATTAAAGCAGTCTGCAAAGTTCACAGGTAAAGTATTTTATCACACAAGTAGGAGTGTGGTGGGTCATTTGCTTGGCACCTGTGACTGCAATGTCCCCAGGGAATCCCACTTTCATGTTATCGTCCTGCAGCAGGGCTTCTCCTCAGAGTCCCATAAAAAATCGGCAGGAAGTTCCTTGCATTCCAGGGTCAGCAACAGTTAGGTCACAACAGAGCACTGATGCCCTGGCCAAAGGGTATTTGGAATGGGATGTGGGCAGAGATCCAGGTACTGCCTGTGCAGAACTTCATAGACTTCTATGCGTTAGAGGACAGCAAAAGCAGTAGAGGGATACAAGCTAGGCTGAGAGACTGAAGCCAAAAATATTCTTGTTCCTTGATCACTGTCAGTGCCAAAAGATGTGGCTAGACAGGCTTACTTGCTCCATTTTCTGAGTGGTCTACCATGAAGTCCAAAACCATCCCTATAAATGCAACTGAGCCTTAACTGATACTTCTTCATGCTGGGTCAGTCAGTGTGGTCCCACTCCTCAGCTCCTTTCAAGGAGCAGTAGCATCCACAGACAACCTGTGAGAACAGTCTCGGGAGTCTGGGAAGAGTCATATTTTTTCTGTGAGATATTTGGAATACTGTATTTCCCTGAAAAGGGGTTAGAAAATGCAGCCAAGAAGTGGAAGGAAAAGATAGGCTATTTTTTTATTTAAGACATCTGTATCTTTCAAGCCCAGCTGAACATGAAGATTTTGGAAAGGATAGGACTTTTGAACTAACAATGAGAGCCATTATAGACTTTTAATATCAATATTTTCTATACCTCAACTTGGGTATAAAGTGTAACAGAAATGACAGGACAGCTAGGAGAGGCTGGCTGGGTCTCAGCACACTTCAAAGAGAGTATACAACCAGCTTGGATCTACACATACATCTCTCTAATCCAGTTGACTACTGGAATTCTGCCCCACTCTGCTAAAATATTACTTCAGTACTCAGAGTAGAATCTGTATTGCATTTTGGAGCTATAAAAAGTAGTTAGGACTTGAATTTTGAGAAAGTGCCTTCTTATAAGTGCCTCCTTATAAGCTCAAGCAAAAGGGTAAAAATGATTTTATCAAGCTAAAGGCTGGGGATGTAAATCTGCTGTGAAAGGGAAAATGGAGAAAATAAAAGTTTTGTCTGAAAATGGGTCTCATTCCAACATAACCAATTCCATCCTGACCCAGCATCAGAAAGTGGTTTAATAAACCACAGCTGAAGTGGGAAGGAGAATTTTTCAGGTTTAAGGACATGCTGTCTCCTTTCCATGAGGCTCAGGGAATTTGCATCAAGGTTTCAAGGGACAATCCTTCCCTCAGATCACTTGCTCCAGCCCAGCACAGTTCATGCTACAAGACTAACAGTTAAGAGCAGATAACAAAATGTTGGTTGATGCTGCAAGTGAAATAAGTTATAGGATTATGCTCTTAATTTTACAGGCTATATCTGCATATAGGTCTATGCATCTTTCCAGAAATATCTATAAATACATAGATGCATCAGGGTCCATTTCATTTAGCCTTTCTCTCTCCTTTGCGTAATTTCAGGGGAGGTCCAAAGAAATATATCCTGAAAATCTAATTTCTATTTTGAGAAATCACACTTTTGCTTTAGAAAGTATGTGTTTTGTAATCTCTCCTGATTCTGCTGTGACAAAGCAGCATTCTCAGACTCCAGGTCTCACTGCAGTGTGGTACCTCTCAGCAGGTATTGTGGATGTGCAAGACAGAATGCTGTTATTTACTCTAGATTCCTTTGCCCTCTCAGCCTCTCACAGATTGAGCAAATGGAGGAAAACACAACCTCTGCTGGAACAAAATGTCCTTGTAGAAACAACAGATCTTCGTTAAGCATTTGCTAATTAGGGCTATGCCAAGGAAACAAGGCCTGTTCTTTCTAATCTCCATAGAAACGCTCAGTCATGTTTCCTTCCTAACCCACTGCAAGCATGTCAGCATGCACCAGCAAGCCTTTATTAGCCAACACTATGTCTGAAATATGCAGGGAGGATTTAAAAAAATAAAATATGTATAAGTCATTTTTTTATAGGCACAATTATCAAGAAATTCAATTGATCGTTCTACCTTTTGTGTTTATCACATATTACAATGGGTAACCTGGGATGCTGAAAACTCTCTGAAATTTCTGGCAATCCACAGATGTGTGCATGCATTCCCAAAATATTTGACTAAAACTAGGACTAAAAGTTTCAACCATGGAAAGGCTCTCTCTAGCAGATGTTAGTCTTTTTTGGTTAGAAAACTGTGTTATGTAATTATTTGTCAGATTGAGCTATATTTGCCCCTGAGATTCTCTGTAGAAGCTAACTTGAGGTCTTAAAATACATTTGAAGTGTTGCTTGCAATTTGATGGCTGGAAATGCAATGACAGCACAAAGTAACTGTAAAGGCCACTCCACCATCTTCTTTTGATTCAGTCTGGGAGCATCTGGGACCTCCTCACCTCTTGTCCCTGCAGCTGTTTGACAGTCTGTCATTTGCTTGTGGTAGATTTCTGCAAATTGCTTTGGATGCGGCTGGCAGGATAAGGAGCTATTGGGTGTGCTCACTCTTGAGACTGCCTGTCCTCTAGAGAGTGCCTTCTTGCAGTGCATCCATGGGGATGCCTGCTCTCAGGACACAGCTAACCTGGCCTTGAGGACACCTTCAGGTGTCAGGCACACTTACCATTAGGTCCTTTCCTCATAGCCCAAGGAATACCGTAGTGTTCAGGGTACTCAATAATGCTGGCATTGTGCTTTAGAGCTCCCTGGCTTCCTTGGGCCATGGACACGAGGATTCTATTTCTTTCCCTACACTAACAATGACTCCTGCACACAGCTCTAGGGGTCATGGTGTGATCACTAGGAGTGAGAAAGATCTCTGCTGCCAGACAGGGCATCTCATTTGCCTTAAGCTCTAATGAAGAGAAATTCTGCCTAAACTAGTGACTGCTCTGTGGCCAGTGTGTACTGGATTTTCCTTCCTTCATGCAACTTCTTGGAAAATAACTTGTGTGCCCTTGTTCTGAGTTCATTCATTCCTTACCTCCATTTTTCCTTTTTGGGAATGGCTTTTTAGTTGGCCTGTCTCACAGTAGCAGTTTACTTAGCATCTGGGAGAAGTTCTAAAGAAAAAAATCCATTCCAGGAAGCAAGACTTGTGTAAGGGATATGAGTTCCATATCTGCTCCCTGACTAGCATTTCAAATCCATCTTAATAACAAAACAACTGCAGTCTATTTGCATTTTATAAAAACAAAATGTGAAATCCTAGCCTAATGCTTTGAAATCAAATCTAACAGCTCACAAATTCCATGTGTCATGCTAATCTGAAGGCTCTGCCTACTATAAACATTTCTGAATCCACAAATGCATTTCATGTTGCCTCTGCCACACTTCAGTGGAAGAAGAGAGGGAGAGAGGAAAATCTCTGCAGCACTGAAAGTAATCAGCCTTACAGTAATCAGTCTTAACTGTAAACAAATCTTAATTGTAAAAATGTTTCGAAAAGGAAAAGGATGGACTAGAACATTATGACATCAACAACAGGATTATCTGGCCATTGGATTTTTAAATTCTATTGTCTAGTTAAATTAGCCAGTTCCCTCCATCTTTCCAATGACAGATTTAGCCAATTAACATGACCAATAAAGTTTATGATGTGTAGATTAGTGTTTCCAAACCGATTAAACAGTGTTTAGGAGGTAAGTGCAATTAGGCTACATTTCAGTCCTGATGGTATTTGTAATTAACTTGGAGCTTCAACCTGAAAGACTGAAGGCCAGATGCTTAGCAGAGCACAGCTGGCAGTAAGATAATTAAGTTACATCAAATGATGCTGGCTGCCACTTGGGTTTAATCCAGAACCTTAGCTTTACACTAGAATTACTTTAATTACCCACTGTGAAAGCACACATCTCTCACTGGCTGCAGGTAAATCATAATATACATCCTTAAGATCTAAATCAACAAAATTCAACCGAAGCAGAGAGAAAGAGCACTGATGTTCAGTCAGACCAGAAGTCCAAGTCATCCCCTGCGGTGCCCAGGAGAGCACTCAGTAGCAGATGACATCCCTACCAGCTGGATTCAGTGGGACTTCAGGTTAAGGACAGGCTTAGTTATCTAGGGATCTAGATGCCAAGGAATTGAAGGGCCAGTGTGCAGCACATGGACAGAGCAAATTACAAGCAGGAAGACTTCTGCTGCTTTGCCCGTTACATTTCTTCCAGGCATTTAAGATTAATCTTCATTAATAAGTTTATGATCTTAGCTTAAAAGGCCATGAAGCTCTAGGACTGGGTATTTCCACATTCAGGGGCCTGTGGAAGTCATTATTCTATGATTCTTGAATTCCTTAAAACCTGTGAGCAATTCTGAGGAGACTGGAAATGTTCATGCACATGGATAAGGCCCCCAAACAACATGAAAAGATGGCCACTTGTTTCCACAACAACAGAAGTTGTTGTGAACTGTCTTTTTTAATGGATAATTTAAAAACTAGGTGCTCGGCTGTGAACTTTGTTATTCTTTAGGAGACTATCAACACTTCTTCCTTTCTCCCACAGGTGTTGTTGAGATGTACAATTTAAGCACCAAAGAGATGAGAAGCCAAGGAAAGGACAGGAAAAGACAGAAATGTATGTATGGCACAACTACAATTTTTTTTTTATTTTTCACTTGATTGTATTAATATATCTGCTTACAAAGTTTGGGATTAATCTTGTCCAGCTTTGTATAGCTAAGAATTATCCAAGTTTCCCTGTTAAGCAGTAGAGAAAAGTAAGTACCCCAGAGGGCATTGTATCCCAGGTATCTCCAGTGGAATGGGGTGACTCACCCTCCACAGATGGATACATCTTTATATGGGGAGATTTTAAACAGTCTGGGATGACCATAGTTCAGTTACTGTGACAAACCCCACCCAAAGAGACCAAAAACATGAGTCCTAAGGAATCAGTCAGTAGTTAAAGCGAGTAGGAAACTGCAAATGAAAACAGAGCCTTGAAAAAGTGACAGCTCACTTCCATCTCCTCATTCATTTACTTGTTCACAGCATTAAACTGCTGGTAAGACACAGCCTGGATCCTTCTTACCCTGTGTCATCTGAGCAAGCTTTTGAGGTGAATGGAAATTTTTCGGAATAAGGGTAAAGAAATACTAAGAATGCACATCTGTATTTCTTCTTGTGAGAAAAAATAGGAATGGACAATCTTACTTATTTTTTGCTACAGCAGATGAATGTCATCACCCACTAAAACCTACCTACAACAGGATGAGTAAAAGGAATTTGCAGTCTTTGGGCCAAGCTTGGGCTACTCTGTTCCTGGAAGCAAAAGTGGCTCCTTTTAAGATTAAAAGTGCATTTTACACCCTTCAGCTTAA
Source organism: Cinclus cinclus (assembly GCF_963662255.1). Classification (NCBI taxonomy): domain Eukaryota; kingdom Metazoa; phylum Chordata; class Aves; order Passeriformes; family Cinclidae; genus Cinclus; species Cinclus cinclus. Next base: position 54,804,266 of record NC_085049.1, on the reverse strand, counting down.
CACAGGAAATGGGAAAAAGGTTTTTGGAAAACAGCATCAGCCTTAGGTAACATGTGTGTTTGGAAGGTGCTCTAGCATGTGTCTTTGCTGAGACCTTGCTTTCTTCTTAACCTATTTACTCAGAGCAGATTAATGCTTTCCTCTTCCTTTTATCCCAGCTCATTCTCACTTCTGCTTTCCCCTGGTGTATTCTTGCAGTTTTCGTGTTGTGTTGGAGGTCAGGCAATAAGATTATGATTCTTCCAGCCATGAAATTACTTGGAGCCTGTTCATTGTATATTCCTTTTCTTCTTCCCTCCTTCTCATGATCTCATGCTCACATGTGACTTTGGTCTACAAAATCCTTTTTGGAACCATGAGGTACACACTTATCCTTAATCATGCTCCTTATCATGTTGATTCCTTTTGAACATGTAATGGTGATGCAAGCTTCTCTTCAGGTCTTTTGCAGAAAGCTCCCTTTGGACATCCATTCTTGAAAATTACTTTTTCTATGCTAGCTCAAATCCATCTGTGGCCTCTAAAGAAGATGAACCTATTTTGATGCAATAAAACTAGTATTGCAAAGCAATAGTGCAACTTCACTGATTTAACAGCATCACAGCAGGGAGGAATTTAGATCCCCTGGGTTTAGGCTACTCCGGAGCACAGCTTGGTATAACCTGTTTATTTGTTTGAAACCCTGTGATGTAAATTGTGAATCTGTACTTTATATATTTATCTTGAAAGAGTTTGCCCTACCACACTCTGAGTGTCTATAAAAGCTCATTATTTCAAAGGCAAAACTCTCTAGTGACATTTTAATAGGAAAACATCTTTCTAGACTAATTCAATTTTGTCATTGTGATCTGAATAAGCTGATAGCAACCAAAGAAGGTTTGGGGCAATCCTCTGTTTTAGAAAGCTGTGTGAATGTAGATGACAGATAGATTGGCTTAGTCTTTCTAAAGTATTCATTGTCTTCCTTACTTGTACCGCTGACTTTACAAAATAGCAAGGGCCTGGTGGTGATCTTAGAAGCAACTCATTACCTGTGCTCTCAGGAATTTCTGTTGTGAAATACTACTTCGTGTGTCCACAGAACTATTATACTACAAGGAAATCTTAACGAGAAGTAAACATGCATCTAAGAAAAATTTCTTTCTCATACCTGTAGGTCTGAGTAATTTTGCCTTCAAACCTCAAGTTTTACATCCATGTTTCTGTTGTTCCCATTTGAAGGCAGTGCCTAAAATGAAGCATGTGAGGTGTAGAACAGCAACTTTCAGGTTGTTATCTATTGACAAGGATTAAGATGGGTGCTTCATCTTAGGGACCCAGATAAGCTTAGCAGATATGCATGGATGGGCTTTGATAAGCAGGCAATGACTAACCCTGGATTTCTCTGTGGTATGATGACATCACCACTGTTCAGGGTGGAATTATCCTACCAGCCCTGCTCTGCTCAGGCTGCTCTGCTGTAAAGATCTGATGCAATCAGACTAATGCAAGACAGCCTTTGCAGCAGATCCAAGGCAGAATGTTGTTGGCTCACATTTTGGACAAAAAAGCATACAAAGCACAGAAATTTAGCAGAGTGATGCTTGTAGATCTGGCCAAGGGTGTCATTGCTCAGAGATATTAAGGGGCTTTTGCTGTGCTTTATGGATTGGTATGAACCTAACCCCAGGATTCTGTTAGTGTTGACTCCTGTGACTGGGTAAGGGGCTGCTGAGTGCAAAACCTCCACTCTGGTGGTCCCCACACCCAGATCATCACCAGCAGCTAAAGACCCAAATCCCAGGGACCTTCCTCAAGCAAAGCTCTGACATGCTGTAGTGGCCATGAAAGCTGGCAATGACTTCTTATTGTTAAATGCTTTGGGACACCTCAAATATTAATGGAGCTATATAAAATTCAATTCTATTGTAAAGAAAACAGCTGTCATGAATTAAGGCTACATTCAGCTTTTGAGATGTGGACAACTGTCCAGTAGGGAATGAACAGAAAATTCAACCCATTTAACTTTGAGATGGAGATTTGTCTTCTCTTTCCCAGAAAACAAGTCCCCAGGGATTTTTAACCTATAAACCATGTATAGCATATCACCCAAACAATTTCTTTTGAGGTTTGAAAAACCCCTTGCTGCTAATTATTGGTTATAGATGGTTTGAAAGAAAAATGTAGTTTTAATGCTGGGTTTAATTAAAATGCCTTTAATAACAGTCATGGATTTTGTAGTACAAGTGCTAAAAGGCCAAATCCTGCTTTTGCAGTGAACTGAGTTCAGAAGAACTAGATGAGCAAGCAATCCAAGCCAGACTTGGGCCAAACTTTGCAAAACTGTTTTGCTTTTAATGTGACAAAAGTCTGGTTTCCCAATAAGAACATTTTTCTGGAAAGGAGCAGATTTACTGTTTGAACTTTATCATTTCCTCTTCTACAAAACAATAGGGTACAAAAGGAACCTTTCCAAATTTTCACCCCTTTAATTAATAAGACATTCTTTGGTGTATGACAGGAAAAATATGTGATGAATGTACTTGATATGTTATGATTAATAGTGGTCTAGGGAGGTTTTAGAGACATGAGACGCCCCATAAACACAGAATTAATACCAAAGTGAACATTTTTATAATGTCCACTTTGGCACTCTCCCTGAGCTAAGATGTTAGTAGCTTTATATATCATTTAATTAATGCTTAAAAAAATAAAATGCAAACAGCTCTTTTCAAAGCATAACAATTCATTGTATGACTTATGTGGGTTTGAAGTGGCAGAGTTAGTCAAAACATTCCTAGTGCCACTTTATTTCCATAAACCATTTGTATTGTAAATTTTACTAGATATTTCTGTGCCAGGTTTGAAGGGTTCAGGCAGAGTGCAATTAGAATATAGGGGCTGAATGTAGCCTGCTTATCAAAATTATTTAACAATGTAATTAGAAATAATTAGAGAAAGACAGGGAAGCTACACTAGAGGTATCTCTTACTTATAACTTAAGTCTGCAATATCTCTATTCACGTCTGAAAACACTGGCCCTGACTAATCTCTCACTCTGGTGTACAAATATCTAGTGGTGTAAATAGTAGAAAATAGTGGAAAAATAAAGGGATCGTTTTGTCCACTGTCCATCTCTTGCACTGAAGGTGATGTAGGTGGTTATCTTCCATTTGGTTGTCTCTGGTAAGGTCCTTGACTCAGGGCTGTTTTGGGTATTCTGCTGAGTTGATGGTAGATGCTGTCAACCTTTGAAGAAAAGCCAGCTGGTACACGGCTATAAACCCAGAGGGATGGGATTACACACGGCCAGTGACTGCCAGCAGGACACAGTAGCAGGGTATCAGTGCAGGGTGAAGAGCAAGTCCAGAGGGAGTCACCTGTTTGAAACCCTGAGCTGGCCACCCTGAGCTGAGGAGTGCTGATAACAAGGACAAAATGCTCTGTATTCTACAGGCCCATTGTTTCTGAATACCCAGGCCTACAGACTGTGGTTATAAAAATAGAAAGATACTCAGCAACCTTCCCCAGCCTCTGAAGGAAAGAATGGAAAGGAAGAAAATTGGGAAGTTCATACTGAAAGCAATCACACAAGTGATGGCACTGTTAGAGAAAGGATAGCTTCTAGTCCACTTACTAGACCAGGGAAAATTAAGGGATAACTCAAATGTCCAGGTTGTTCCTGAAAAAAAAGGAAAACAGAATATGTAGCTGAGGATCTTAAATCACCTTTCACTAAAAATCAAAAATGCTTTGTCCAGGATGAGAGAACAGAGATACTGAAGTTCTTGTGAAGAAAAAAATGTATTTTTAGACAAACCTGAGATGGAGTAACATTTTATGCTGTACTATAAGAGACCATAAAGGACTAAGCAATCACAAAGCATGGATAAAACCATTTGGAGTACATGTACTGTCTGTTATGCTGCGCCAAAATATAGAATGAAAAATAAATATTAATATTAAGGATAAGGTCCAGATTTTGCTGAGTATGATAGGAGACAATTTTCTTTATCAACTAAGATAAAGTTAATTGAACAAGAGGGCACCCTTAATTATACTTTGCTTTTATAAGTGATAAGAAATGAAAACTTGTTTCAAGTGGATTGTAGGTTGATTCAGTTTAAGTACAATTTAACTGTAAACAAAGGCAGTTTTGTAATTAAGATTTTAGATTTCAAATGGATCAAGGCTCAGAAATGGAGGTACCTAATTAGTGAGCTATCCAAAAGAAATCAAGGACCTGAGCGTGGAGGAAACATAGAATTACTCAAAGTCAAAGGGATGAAGCCTATCTGGACTCTGTATCATAAGCAAAGGAAAAATCTTTGTAAACTTGTGGGGAAGCACTCCAGACAGAAAGTAGTAAATATCCACATTGAAGAATATATTGAAGTTTTTAAAAAAGACTTCTCAGAATGAGAAGCAAAATGAGCTACATTAAGCATCAGGAACGCACAGGTAAAGTGAGAATCAGTGAAATCAATCTGAATTACACCTTGGAAAAAAGAAACAACTTGAGACAACAAGCAAGAAACTGTTTAACTATATGTATAATAGTGAAGAAAAAGTAAGCCCCACTGGAGTGAAGATGGTAGAGAAATCAATGGTAATTCAGATAAAGTTCCAAAACTCTGCCTTTTTTAAAATAAAAACAGTGAAACAGAGTAGGGTGGTAATGGAAGTGAGAGCCTCAAGCTGAAAATACACAGAACTGAAGTTGAAGCAGAAATCTCTCCTGTAATTCTGTAACTCCTGTATTTGTGAAAGAGTTGGCACAACAAATTGAGGAGTGAGTATTAATTTTTGTATTGGTTACATTGGATTGGCGTCATGCATTATAATTGAGCATAGCTAATGCAATCCTTGTGAAAAGATAGAAATAACCCACTGACAACTAACCTGACTTCAATAGAATACAAAATATAGGAACAAATTTTGAAAGAAAGTGTAAGTTGAGAGATGAAAATCAATATAAAACGGAGCATTGCTTTAACAAAACTGAATCATGCAAGAATAAGCAAGTATATTTCTTTGATGATAAAAATACTTTCATAGACAAAGGAAATGCAGCATTTAATCTGAATTTCAGGTGAACATTACATATGAAGACATAGGGGGAAAGGTTACATTGTGTGCAGAAGCTGAGAATTAGTGTAATAACTATAAGGTCAACAGGGAACTGCCTAATGGACACCTCACAACAGCTTCTGTTGAAAGGGAGATTATCAGGTGGGAGGAAATCTATTGTTTGATGGATTGACCTTAGGACCTAGTCACTTAATAGTTTCATTAGCAGCCTTGGCACGGAAAAAAGTAGCAAATGAGATATTTACTGATGACATAAAACTGGAAAGCATTGAAAGAATTGGAAAGAAAGAAAGAAACAGATAACCTTGGGGACTGGTGCATTGGAAGTGAGATCATGTATAACAGAATTGAGAGCAACGCCCTTGCACAGAGGGAGCAAAGACATAGGTCTGCCTCTATCTGTCTGGTTAGTTTGAACCTTCAGAAACAGGGAGTACTCATTTTTTCCTGCTCACCTATTATCAAGAAAGAAGCACTGAATATGAAAATAATTAAATAGGGGTTTCTCAAAAGGGTGGAGAGACTACTTCCTGAGCAAATCTAACAGGGCTCATTTAGGTCATCAAGGTGAAGCTTGAGAAGAGGTAGGGTTGTTTCCCCTAAGTACATTGTGGGTGTAGAGAGGAAACCAGAGAATAAGAGCTATTTGAGCTAATGGACAGTTCTGGCACAAGAGCTGTGTACACTGCTTCCTACACAGAATGTAAATTTTTTGAGCAGTTTCCCACTAGCTGTACTTGAAGGCAAAAGCTCACTAGCTTGTTATGAATCAGTTTATGCAGTGAACTCTACTTAGAGCAGCTGCCTGATGTATCTGGGCTGAAGGTTCACAGCCTGCAGGAGCTCTTCCCCTCCTACTCTCTAGAGCTGCAGCCGCATGCATCTTCACAGCCGAGATTCACTTGCATTTTTTTTCTGGCAAATTCAGTGTAATTCATGCATTTTATGACCCATCACCAAAAATATTTGGACTTTTTGAAAATGCTGGCTTTAAAAGAAAGGTGAGAGATCTGCAGAGTTCTGGTTCCACACTTTTGACAGTATTAGCTCCACCACAGGGATTTTAAGAGTTAATCAAACTCAGAAACACTGAATTTGAAAAAAGGAGCAGGGAGGGTGTGGGGCTGGGGAGAAGAATTGTCAAAATAAGGCAAGTTAGAGTAAGACCTTACTGAGCCCTGTCCTTTCAAATTTCCTGTGCTTGACACATCATCAGGATGATGTCAAAGTGACTTAACCAAGTATGACACTTCATTCCAATGATGTGGCCAAGCAGAGGAAATTTGGAAGGATGTGGCTTATGGTACTGAAAACAATAATTTAGAGAAATGCATGACTGCTGTTTTTTAATTTAAATGAATTTCAAGCTCTTTCTCTCTTGAACACATTGCACATAAACATATTGCACCACTTGGAATGTTTGCATTGCTGCTGAGCTTGCCAGAGGTTGTTAAAATGGCTTTACTGTGATTGAAAAGGGAGCCCCTAGTTCTGATGTGGGGACTTCATCATACTTGGTGTTGTGTACTATAGTATCTATGGTACTGCATGGGAAACAGCTGAAAATACAAATTCGATTATTTTGTTATTGTTGTGTTATAATTTTGATATTATCAACTTATAACAGTAATGCCAAACAAGGAAGCCCTGTGAGCACAGAAGCACCCCTTGTATGCCTGCTCACTCTGCAGCCCTTCTCTATAACCCTGGCCAAGCAGTTGGTGTGTCAAACACTGTGTCAAGAGCCTGGGACAGAGGGGACTGGCCCCAGGATGTCCTGGTTTTCTTCTGGGTGTAGGCAACTAGGTGGTGACCACACTCCACAGCAGCAATTGGTGTGGCCACAGGCAGTGCCTGCAGCAATCCCCACTGAACACGGTGGCTTTTTGGGGGTACCAGAGTTTCTTATGGTGGACAGATGGTGATGTCTCCATCTCTCCCAGATCCTCCATGAGAAAGCTTCTTCTCCACTTTGAGGGGCAGCATGGCAATATGATGCAACATTTTCCAGAGCACTGAATTTCCTCAGAAGCATCATTTTCAAAAGAAAGCTCATTTTCAAAAATGTTTTAGCCGTGAATAGGCTTCAATAACATGAGTCACAGTTACAGCAGTGTCTCAGTTCTCACAGCATGTCTCAAAACTCTAGCTATTCTTTCATGGGTAATAGCAGAGAGAAATATATCTGTGATTCGGGGATACTTAGCTCAAATCTGGGTGCAGTAAAGTAATTTCTAGGAACAGAGGGATTGTTACATGCAAAAAAAATCTCAAACAACACTTTATATATCATCAGAAAAACCTGATTAGATTTCATTTTCTCCTGAGAAAAGGGCTAGATAGATTTTAATGTGTTAAGGGATAAATTAATTAAAAAAAAAAAAACAGAGACAAACAACTATTTTTGAAGATGGAGAAAAAGGAAGAAAGAAATGCCCTCAAAAAAATCAAATACTTACGTGTCTTAGTCACTAAAATACACAGTAACCATAGCTGTTCAAGAGGTCTGAGGAAAAACATAGCTTCAGTCTCAGCTGAAGTCTTCAGCTTCACTCTTTTTAGTTAGAAACAGTTTTTATTTAAAGAATGTGAATCCTTTCTTTTCTCTGGCCATCTTTGTTAGATGCTGGTTTGCAGTTTCAGCTTGTACTGCTGATTTAAGCAAGCAAAGTTTTATCTTAAATATGGTACATGATATTTTCTGGCAAGTCTTAAATCCTTGAATTCATCTTATCTCTATGGTGACAAGCCTACATTTGGAATAAAGTATCACGGCTTTTCAGAGTAGAGGCTATTTCAGATAAGAGCTGATGCCTCTGATTTATGGCAGTTCTCAGCTCCTATGGTTTGAAAAAGAGGAATGCCTGATTATCAGTTACCAACTGCTTTTCCAGGAATAACTATTTTTGAGCAAAAAAACCCAACTGTAATTATAAGATCTGATGCAAAGCACTGCTAATTTACATAAAAAGATAGGTCACTGCTAGAGCCAAATGGACAGACATTTGCTGTCTGTGTTTGAGGTGAACTCCTTGTTGAGAGGAAGAAGAGGAAAGAGACAACACAGACCCGTCTAGAACTATGGAGAAAAATACTATTTTCATGTAATAACTTTTACAGGTATCATTTGTAATTGTTTGCCTTGTGTGTGGTCACTCCCACATGACAATGGCCAAGAGCTGTTGACCCATTTATCTTTCTGTTACAAAGCTCAATTCCCATTAACTCTGTTAAAAGAACACAAAAACCCCCCAACTGCTTAACAGAATGGTGTTTCTTTCTGAAAGCACAGCCCTGTTCTTGTGGCAAGACTATTCCATCCCTCTGGCAGCCAGATACTAACAGGCTTGCAATGCTTCCCTGCCATCAGCAAATCATCACACTGAAATGTCGAAATACAGATTTTTGTGTTCAGGTAATACTGAAACTGACTGCAGGAAGTCTTTGAGCAGGTCTGAGATAAGGTCTGGTGTCTTGTAGGCACCTGGATGACAGTGAAAGTAAGAAGGGTCCCACTAACATATTCAGTAGACAACATGAACTTTCTCGTGGAGCATAGAGTTCTCTTCTTTTTAAGTGAGTGTAATGATATTATTTTGCAATAATATTTTGCCAGGTAATTTTTTCCAAACCCCATCAACAATTCTTTCATAAAGATGCTATAGGAGATTATGATGATGACTCAGTGTCTTTTTGAAAGAATCTGTGAGGGTAGATATTAACAGTTTTCCAAGCTTTTTCTCTTCTGAACTCAGCTGTGCTGCTTGTTCAGTCATAAAAACCCAGTGGAAACTATGTACAACATGTTTGGTTTCAATTGTCTGTTGATTTCTCCCAATTTATACATACCAGATTTTTGCCAGAGAGAGAGGGGATTTTTTTTTACTACCAGTTGATGCCTTATACTAACTTCTCACAGTTTGTGTCAAATTTTAACTTCTGTTGGTTTTAGCCTCTTTAAAAAAGGAAGAAAAATGTTCCAAAACCAGGTCCCCTAGACATCCTTGATCTTATCTGACATTTTCATTGGAGCACCTCTCTAGGTCTCATGATCTCATTATTCATGAACAAAGATTTATAGCATCAACTTTTTTTGCAAATATGTCAAAGTGGAAACTAGCACTTCAGGCCTCTTAAAACATTACAAGAAATATGACGTTAGGAAAGAGCTGCAGGAGGAGAGGTAATAACAGCAGTCATGTAATCCCCTGGTGAAAAACTGTTTCCTTTAAGAAGCAATATCTTGTGTCTTTGCATGGAACTTGATGTTGGATGAGATATTTTAAAGAAATTCCAAAGTGGTACCTCAAAGGGAACTGACCAGACAGAAACATGTGATTTTGAAATGTTGCTGAGCTGAAAGGAAAGACAAGACCAGCACATCTGTGGATGCTATAGAGACTGGGGCCTTTGGGTGTCTGCCTGCACAGTATCTGCTGTGTACTGCTGTTTTGTTACTTATTTTAGTCTGACAGTCAAGGAAGGATGCATGTAGCTAGTGGGGGACACAAAACTAAGCTTCCAACATAAAACTGCTGTCCTCAATCCTACTTTTTAAAAAGAAATTTATTTTCCAGTGAAATGAATTTTAAAAGAAACATGTAAAAAATTATCTTCATAGTTTGTAGAAAGCTATATGCCTGCAACCACAGTGCACAATGGCTGTACTCACCTCAGATAACCCTCAGACCAAAAGGTGACATCCTGCTAAAATGAAGTTTCTTATGCTGGATGCCTCCTCTGAATTCCTCAGCTTTTCATCTTTGTCCTGTGATTACTTCCTACTTATCTCTAATCTGATCTCATTTATTACCTGCTGTTATTCAAATGACTATTTTGAATGCCTTTTTGGCCTTGCTCCTCATGCACAGCCATTGGTGTCATAAACAGAGGGATTCTCATGTTTGCATTCAAAGCCACTTCTTGGGCTGCCACTGCATTTATAAGACATGACAATCTTCTACAAACACTGTGAGAACTATTCTTCATACAAACACTTTATCAAACCAGAGTTTCTTACATTGTCTTAGCTTTCCACGGCTGTCATGGGAGACATAAATCACTCACTGTAGCAAGACTCACAGTGCCTCCTTTTTTCTCTTTATCAATCTTTGGGCCTCTGGGCTCACTGTTATATATAAACCTATTTCAATCCTCACGTTTATATTTACAAACCACCAGCCCTACAGAGAGCAAAAGAAGCTGCTATTAATAAATACAGTCTGCAGGCAGGGAAAGAAGTCATCAAATGGTTATATCCCTCATTAAAGGCCCACTGAGATCAGTAAAAACCTTTCCTTTGGATCCATTGAGCACTGAACAAAACCAGCACCCATGGAGGAATATCCAAAGGGGATTTCAAAACCTACCTCTAAAACATGTCAATTCCCTATCTCTTTGTTGTCCTTGAGTTTGCCATAGCTCTTCTGCTGCTTCTTTAACCCCGTTAAACCTATCCCATTCCCTTTCAGACAGCGAACTGAGCTGTGTGCCAAAGCTTTCTAAACTGTCTCCCATTTTTTCTGTGCACAGCAATTTCCACAAGATACGGTTTTGCTTAGTGCCTTGCATGACTGGGGTTGGAACAAATAAGGAATTCTGTGATCTTTTTTTCTATTAAGCCCCAATCCACAAAGATATATCTATTATCTTTATGTTATCAGCTCTCTCCTTTTGATAGCAACTTAATGATGACAGGTATTCTCTTTCTGCAGGTCTAATGGCCTAGGTAATGCTTCAAATGATCTAGCCACTAAAAAAGAAAGTGTTGGCAAAGATCATTGTTGCAGGTGAATCATAGGAATGGCAAATTTGATCCAGTGACTGCTGTATGTAATTACTACAGCAAGGATTTCAGACGCCATGCAGGAGTGCTGTGGTGCTGGTTGGACAGCCGTTGTAATGAAGGTGGGAAATGAAATGAGACTAATCTGTTTTACATCAAAAGGCATATTAGTCAATAGGAAACATCAAGGTAATCCCTATACTGTATGTAATGTCAGCCTTGGCACTAGCTGCACAACAAGGGATACTTCAGCCTTTTAAACTCAAATTGTTCCAATGTGCAGAGGGGACGGACATCCTGCCTGGGAGGGAATCCAGGGCAAAGCTGGAGGGATAAAATTTCTGTCATTCTCTCCCTTTTTATCTCAGTAAAAAAACGCTCCAGAGAGTTGAGCAGTGTAAATTTTCTTGAGGTAGATAAGAGATGTAGATGTCAGTAAAGAGAAGGCAATCTGGTGGGATGCCGTGACATGGGTGTCCAGTGTTCCATGTAGGAGAAGTATGCACTCAGGATGAAGAGCACAATTTGGTTGTGTGCATGTTTATTCAGAGAAATTTGAGTTGAAGGAGACTTTTTAGACCACATAACACAGAAAAAGGGATTATGGGATTATGCCTCTCTTGGGTGAGCCAGTGGCAGAGAGTATTACTCAGCAGGGTGGGGTGCCAGCACCATAACTGACCATGCAAACTTACTTCTCCCAAATCAATGTTTTCTCCCTGGGGTAGATAGACACATAGAAAGAGAAGAAGTTAAGAGATTTGAACTGAAGAAATAGGGTAGGGAAAGCATGGTAAATTCTGTTTTACAACGGCCACAAACTGCACTTTTTAGGGTATTGTAAAGATAAATTAATTGTTTCCTTATATCTTCATGGCAAGATTAAATGCTTTCATAAACATTCATAAGCATAATAAGCCAGTGCATGAACATATTTGGAAATTGTACTTCCCTCTTCTACCTAATTTTCCAGATTAACAGTTTATGCTATACCAGGCTTCTGAGAGGCTGATAACATTGATACCTTGTGGCCATGACAGCCATCAGCTGCCTTCTCACAGCTTAATGGTAAAATATTAACAACATCACATACTGTGTGTATCAAAAGGAAATTCAATTTGACAAGTCTACTTAAAAATAAATAAAGATTCCACTCTTACACATTGCCCACATAGACTAGAAACTCCTTCAGATTTTTGTGCAGTTATATATGAATTATTCAAGAAGATGAGCAAAGTGTGATGTTCTCTGGTCCTTCTCTTTCTCTCAGGAAGCTTTAAATATGAAAATTCCCTTGCCTTCTCAGAGTCACTTGCTTTTTTTTTTTTTTTGGTTGGTTTTTGTTGTTGTTGTTTTTTGTTAGTTTTTTTGGTTTTTTGTTGTGTTTTTTTGTGAACCACAGTCCCTGCAAAGGGAAATCATAGGAAAGCATGTGTAGGCAGTCTCCAAAATGAACAAGTGATATGAAATGTCTTTGTAGCCTGAAATATCACTACTGGGCAAAGGAGCTTTTTTCCATATGCCACCACAAATAGCAATTAGTTCAAGTAGAAAAGATTAGACCAGGTGCAGGTTTTGAAGTGACTTTTGGTGGGAGGAGGGAAAGGTCTCTCTTTTGTCAATTGTCTGTGTTAATTCATCAGGCATCTGAGGAATTTAGGGATATTCAACCTTTTGTGCATAGCCAACACAAAATGACCTCGGTGGCATCCGTGGACTGGACAGAGGTACAGGGCTTATTGATGGTTGTCAGTCCACTGAAGTGAAAGAGCACATAAGCAAGAAGCACATTATATATTTATCTTCCACAGCACAGCTATTTTGCACGGGCTTTGTTGGGGAACCGAAAAAAAAAAAAAAAGGCAGAATAAGCCCCTCCAGTGTGGGAACCCATGGGCAAGCTCAGCTCAAGGGCCCGAGACAGGCAGCTGGCAGATTAGGTGGCTGTAGCTGTTCACTCCAGCCTTGCAAAGCTGGAGGTGACCTTCAGAAAATGACAAAGAAAGAGGGCTAACACAACAATGTGTGTCCCTGAGATTAAAGATACTCTCAAAACTTCAAAAACCTCCTTAAAAGATTGGATTAACTTATTCTAATCCTCTGAATCATGGGTAGATATGAGTTCAAAGGACTAATGTAATTTTATTATTATATTTAATCAAATGTTTAAGTTAAGAAATAGGAACTGAGCTAAGGGCAACCTTCCCTTATCAGCTTCCAAAGTCTGAAAGCAGGAATGAATTAATTAAGTAAATGTAAGAAGCTTAGGGGTATAACACACAGCAGCAGCTGAGTCAGCTTGACCATCAGCCAGTTATTGGGGTGAGATGTGCAGCTCAAGTACTACCAGATGATTCAATTCACATATCTTGGCAGAAACAGATAAGCCTAAAGGGATGCCCAGAGGGAGACAGTGTCATAAATTGGCAAAGCAGAGAGTAATTCACCACCTTAAACAAAATGCTGTCATCAAGGAAGTTGTGCATTCAATTCATGCAGCAGAGTAGTCTGCCTTAACAGATGAAAGCACATTTTGCAGGTTGGCTCTTTATTTAAAGAGAAATTAGTTTTGCCAGGTCCGGGCATATTTTATGCAACTGCTTACATCAGATCATGTACTCCAACCCTTCATTTTCAAGAGATTCACCCAAATATCAGCATCAAATAGGATCACACTGGTCATTATGAGACAGTTACAAGTATAGTGTGTGTATTCTTGCCCTTTTACTTAGCTTCCCACAGGCAAAGACTCCTTCACAAGTGCAAAAATAAAGTAATTTTATTTTAAAGATAGAACATTAGTTTGTGTTGTGAATCAGGACACCGTAATACATAATCAGCTCCACTACTAAAATGTACGTCCAAATGACATATGACTAAAGACTTTCCTTCTATCAGTTACCTGTGGATGAGATGTGACTAATTGCAATGGGTTTCATTAAAACACAGTCAATTAAATCAGTGCAGTTTAACCAAAGAAATTCTGTTCTAACAGGGCAGGTTTCACTGCAAGCATTTTTCCCTAGATAACAGAAAGTGCTTGTCAGAAGAGGACACTTAAGTGCATATATAAATTATCTTAAAAATCAGAGTACATTGCTGAATATTTTCAATTCAGAGGGAACCTGAAGAAAGCTTGAAGAAAGGAAAAGTGCAGTATCATTTGAATAAATCATTCCAGAGGCTGGGGATTTCTTCTGTTTGCTAGAAAATTAAGGCCACAGAACATCTAGAGAAGAAAAGACATGGAGCCTTGTTCTGAGCCCTGTTCTCCTGCCTTTCAACTATCTAAAATCAGCGTGGAAAAGTCATGAACAACAACAACCTCAAACCAAGCCAACCACCAACTTAATATCCATGAATAGAAGGCACTGGCAGTATGCTGGCTGGATGAAGTCACGCTACCCAGGTCCAGAACAAGACCAAGAGCTAGGAATTTAGGATACACACAAAGTAGAATTTTCCTCTGCTTCAAGTCCACGCCTTAAACACAAAACCCAAATAACTTCTGGGTTTCCAGCTTTTGCATTCTGCTGCAGTTCTTTTTTTCTGCATACATTAGTATGAGTGCACAGCCCATGAGTGTTAATGCTCCCTCTGATTTCATCCTTTCAGATATATAGTTCCTGCAGAAAACCAGGCTGTTGGCTGCACAGCTCTGAGACATTGCCATGGCAATGGACCGTGATGTCAGAGACACAGGATTAGGAGTTCCCCATATCACTGAGCTAAGGGAGAACCCTGGCTGGGAAGGAGAAAACTCCCATCTCAACAGTTTCAGCAATAGAAACAGCAATTTCAAAAGCAGCTAGTGAAGAGCACTCAGTAGCAAACTATGAAATGACCAGAAATTCCGTTTCAAAAATTTGTTGACTTAAGAGAATCCCAAAATAATTGGCATGGCAGTAAATAAGTAAAATCAATGGAGCAAAGCCAGTGTTGTGGCGGCAGTAACTGACACTAGAATAAAGATGATTTTGCCATTTTTTCCAAGGAAAGCAAAATACAATGGCAGAAAATACAGCATCTTTCACTCAATTATACAATGAGTATTTTCAGCTTCACTAGCAAAAAGCTGAGAGCAATTTTAGACAAATTATTCCCTTAGACTAATGTTCACAGTAGAAAAGACAATGTAGGAACTGCACGTGTGAATGCCCTTTAAAATAATCAGATACCTCAGCTTATATGTGTGGGAACGCTGCAAAACTGCAAGCAGCAACAGGGGACTTGACATCCAAAGGCCACTCCCAGTGATTACTGCAGAAAAGGAGCAGATGTCAAGAGCTGAGCCAGCTCCCAGCCTTTGGGGGCTGAGGCAGGACCCTCCCCAGCCCAGCAGCACAGCTTACCACAGTGCTGGCAACCAGCATTGCTGCTCTCAGCCAGCCCACAGCCCTCCTTCTTGAGGTGGGTGTGCTGATGGCCTGGGGAAATCAGAAAATGAAATAAAACTAAAAATGGGGAAACAGCTACAGAGAAGGAAAGAGTGCAGAAGCTGAAACTGGGTCATGCTTTATATGAGGGTGGTTTGCAACAAAATGAGCTGGTCCCTTCTCTAGCTTTGAGAGGAGGGAACTGGGAGCAAAGTGCCCTGCTTCTCCCCTCCTGCCTGGGTGGCCTTGCTGCTTCTTGGATCTGCTATTGCAATGGCTCACCTGCCTGTGTGCCTACCTGCAAGATCAGGGTGCCTGTGAATCAGGAGAGCTCCATTTGCTTCCTAGACAGGAAGCCTTGATTACTCATCTGTTGGACAGGGATGACCATGATAAGATGAAGGACCTCAAGCAATGTATTTCCATGGAAAATTAAATAAACCAAAGGATACACACACCCATCATGATTTCAAAGGTAACTTTAAAAAAAAAACAGCACAAGAGTCACTGCCTTTTCAGTGCTGTGATGTGATTTAAGACATGTCTGCACCCAGCAGGGAGTATTGAGGCAAAGAGCCCTGAGATACCTATTTCCAGAGCTGAATGCTATATAATTACTAATTGGCCTTGCTTCAAAAAAGGGTGCAGCCCCACACAAAGCCATCTATACTGCAGCTGGGACACGAGCCAGTACCTTCATGTGTCCCTATGTTGCTCTATGGAGACAGATCAGAGTTTCAGAGGTTGACCAGGGCTCTGTGCCCTGCTTTGTGGGGTGGACCTGCCTGATGAAAGACTTCTGAAACCACTGTTAAAAATCTGTGCTTTTGGAATGAAAACTGTATGTCGCTTAACTAAATTCCAAGTAGACAAGCCCATATTATTTTTGGTATGGATGTTGTAATGACTTCTAAGTGTTTTGAATTGCTGCTAGAAATTTTGTGCCTGTTTAGCAGCCCATAAAGCCTGAGCTTTAAAACAGAATCTGTGATTCTAGTGGACAACATTTTCCTCGGCATTTCTGCTGCTCCTTTCAGTGCCAGTGAACTGTGAAGAAGCCACAGTCCAGATCAGCAGTGAGCCCACTGCATTGTTTTCTGCATTGCCTCTTGTGGTATTTTAAGCACCTGATGTACAGATGACAAATACCCATGCTGCTGGCATGCACCTATATTTTGCTGCTGATTCTTTGAATTGTACTGCTGCTACTTTTTATTTCCCTCAAAGAAGGAAGGGCAGCCATAGAAAATTATTTTGACATTAGCCTACACTCTTCAGTAGCCTGGCTCCTTCTCCAGATTTGTTGGGTTTTTACTTCTGTCATTCCCAGCACAACACTTTGCAGAAACTCAGACAATGCAAAGAGCATCTAAATGAAAGCAGCAATGTGGGGTGTCAATGCAAAGTGTGTGATGAGAATTAACCCCCCAAATCAGTGGGGTGGGAAGGGGACTCTTTGGAAAGAACTTCTGGATTTACTTGCAAACATGTTGTTCCCTGAAATAGTAGGATGCCTCTAATGCCTTCTGCCTGTAGCAAATGCTGCCACATGGTACAAGTTATGTCAAAGCTGCTGTTGAAGTTGTGGTTAAAGAAAAGGCATCTACTCATAATCACAGACCTTTTCAAGTGGTTTTGACCTAGTCACTAATGTTTTTACTGGAGTTCCTTGAATAACTTGGTCTTGCTTTGTAATAAATATGTCCTCACAAGTTACTGGAAAAAGGCTGTGCACCTGCAACTTGCCACAGAGAAGTGTGCATGACAATCACATTGTGTCCTTGCAGCTGAAATGAGTGAATTGCAGAGATTCTAGCATGGTAAAACTTCTAAAAAAAATTTTAAAATCAGATAGCAAAAAAGTAAGAAGTGAGAGAGAAGGAATTTTAATGGCATTGAAATACACATCTGTCAGAGGAAAACCAGTCCATTTTATCAGCAAGGATTGTTACTGACAGCTGTCTTCTCTAACACTTTGTCATACTAAGACCAAAATGAGGCATCAAACAAAAGCAGTTTTAACTTAAAATATTTCCTTGTTTCATTTTGCATCATATTTTCCTTGTGCCTAGTTCACTAAGTACAATTATTCTGCTTTGGAAGTCATATGCAAAATTATGGGGAAGCTACAAACACTCCAATATCAAGTGCAGACTCATGTCCACATGTTCACACTCGTGCCTTCTTGTGCTTTTTCCTTTTAATTATGTTATTTTTCTAGTAAGTAACAGATTACCTGACATGGATGTCAATTAGTCATCACTTTCCCACTGCAAATCTTACCATCTGTTCAAGATTGCTTAGGATTCAATGGGAGTTTTTAATGACTATTCACTGGGCCAGACCTTCAAATGTTTAAAAAATGGTATGATTATACCAGAGTTTAAATTAATGTGGAGCTTTACAGAAGAGAGATTGTCTCATCCAGCTGGATCTAAGAATTAGATCCAACTAAATAATATGTTTGAGGATAGAGACCTGAATTCTCATTAAGTCTGGATGTAATAGTTCAGTTTCTTTTATTCTTACTTATGTAGCCATTTTTCTCTTTCTGCCTTTATAGGCAACAACAGAAATCTATTTCTTGCAGAGTGCTTACCATTTGTAAAACACCATGTACTGCACGAAGGTGAGTAACCACAAGAACCTTGTGTAGGAAAGCTGATGCCACGAGCAGCTGCTTGTTTTGTTCCTCGTCACCCCTTTTCAGGGAAAAGCAATAGGTGCTTTGGGTCCCAGATGAATTCCTGTAATGCTCCTAGGATGTAGTCAAGTTCAAGAAACCCCACAGTTTAATCAAAGTGCCATTACCTTCGAGGAAACTAAAGCAGAGAGATACAAGGTCTGACACCCCCCCCCCCCCCCAAAGTACTTATAAGCTCAAAAGTTCATTAATTTTATTAATAGATGAAGTGTCCTCAATCCCTTTAGAGATTCAGCTGTTCAACTTGGTAAAAAAAAAAAAAGTTGTGTTCTTTGGTGTTGATCAGTCTGATTCTTGCAATATTCTGTTGTAACAACAACAAACCAAACAAAAAAACCCCAACAAAAGAAACAAACAAACAAAGAAAACAACCAAACACAAGTTGCTGGTGTTTTTCTTGGCTTTGGCAATTTACCATAATAGAAGTTAAAAATGAAAGTTCAACTTCACTAAATTATTCTAATAGTTGAAATAAAATATTTCTCCTCTCCTCTCCTCTCCTCTCCTCTCCTCTCCTCTCCTCTCCTCTCCTCTCCTCTCCTCTCCTCTCCTCTCCTCTCCTCTCCTCTCCTCTCCTCTCCTCTCCTCTCCTCTCCTCTCCTCTCCTCTCCTCTCCTCTCCTCTCCCCAGGAGGAGGAGGAGACCAGGACAATCAGGAGACCAGCTGCAGCATTTTTATTTCCTACAAAGGAGTTGAAGATTTTCTTCCCCCAATTCAGGATCATGTTCCTATGGGGTTTGTTCCTCACTTCCCAGTTACAACAACTTACTTTCATGGGAACATGTTTTCATCCTGTCATACTTCACAGATCTCATGTTCTGATGAGGTTCAAGCTCTCCTGAACACAGTTAAAAGTTAATCACTGCCTCAACTTTATTCCTCTCTACATTTTTTAAAGACAAGAAAGCTCTCTTTTTCTTTTCCTCCCCTAAATCAATGACAACTCTTTTAAAACCTGGGGTTAAAAATCCCAGAATGTAATCTTGTGCAACAGTCAAGGAAGGGTGGAGATATAAATATCATAAAGCCCAAATTCATCACTGAATCTGGAGCACATCCACAAATTTAAAAGCCGATGGGACACTCAGAGTAGAGATAAACACAGATGGACAACAACATTGCCAGAGAAAAGGATTAGACAGGACCCAAAAATGACATGAGGGAATGATCAGCTCAAGAGCATTTTGCTCCCACAAACGTCCTTGCTTCCCACCTCTTCCAGTAAGAAGAGGCAAGAAATTTCTTACCCCCCACTAAGAATTCCTGCAGCAAAGAATCTTTTAAGGGTGCAGTCTGTAAGTCTTGCCTGGCTTTGTGCTTCTGGCATGTCCCTCTTTGGAAAACTGACCACTCTGTGACCTTCTGGTGCTCCTCCCAGTTGCTGTCACTCAGCTATGGGCAATACCAGAACTTCCCCTTTGAACTGTGTCCTAGTTCCCGTGACTACTCTGGTCTGCTATGTGTCCTCTGCTAAAAAAAATTGGCTCATTGGACCACATGTGCATGAACTTGCTTTTTTTTTTGCAATAAATAATTTCACTGCATGCACACAGATTGCATTCAAAAATTTAGTTTTTCCTCTAATGAAAAGGTTTCTGGTGGTGGGTCTATCTGGCCAGCATCATTTGGGAATTAAAAAAAAATAGGAAGGAGCAGCATGATATTGCTCTCTCTTCTTTTCTGCTTATCCCTGAGGGCTTAAACCCTCTGGGTGTTGCAAAATGTAAAAGGAAATATTTAAATTCTGAGACAGTTCTCTTACTTGATCTCAATATCTGCCTAGTCCAAAAACTACTACCAGCATGCTTACTATGAGCATTCAGTGCCCTGTGAGCAGGGAGTGATGCCTCCCAGAGTCAGCACCTAACACACCAGCAACATAATGGATGATGTTCTGCAAAGCTGAAAAATCTGAACTGGTTTAAGCAACTCTTGCTGCCATTTTTGTCTGGAGCAGACATTTGCAATGAATGTAGTAACCTAAACAGCACATATATGAGTCACAGGAAAAGCTTCAGCAAAAGGTTCTTGATGTTGCCACACACTTTCCTATATTTAGACACAAGGAATGATGCTTCAAAAGTTAGAACTCAAGCAAGCTTGAAAATGAAACCTCCAGGATGATTTTTAAAATTCTGCCTGATTTATCTGGGAAAAGCATCCAGTAGCCCTCTTCCAGGAAGGTCAGCTATTAGCAAGCAGTGAGGTTAACACAGCAGCCTGCTCATATACTTCAGATACTCAAACCTGAGAGATATTTGTTCTGAGTCTGCCAGAGTCCCCAGCTTCACCTATCTTTTTCTTTAGAGCTTTTAACTTTTTGTGGACTTTTTCGTTGGTTTTGTTTGTTTGTTTGCTTGCCTGCTTTTTTAATGTTCTGTATTTGCAGATGCAATCAAATGTTGCAGATGCTGGTTCCCATTCATTTCTGGGCATGGTTGATCCACACTTGCCTGTTTGTCAAGAAGGTGGCTGCATCCCAGAA
The DNA here is from genome assembly GCF_963662255.1 of Cinclus cinclus. Taxonomy (NCBI): domain Eukaryota; kingdom Metazoa; phylum Chordata; class Aves; order Passeriformes; family Cinclidae; genus Cinclus; species Cinclus cinclus. The sequence goes on along the minus strand of NC_085049.1, from coordinate 54,783,845 downwards.
GCCTGACTCCCATTTAAACTGGGTCCTGATTCCCTTTCATGCTCCTATAAAGCAGCAATGGAAAAAGACCTTAACAGAAAGGAGATCTGGGCCCTAAATCAACTGAAAACACCTATTTGTCAGGTAGCTAATCCACGATGCTATAGCCACTTATAAAAACTTGCTATTTTTCGGTAGTCATCCAGGAATGTCATTAATAGCTCTTCACCATGGTGCCAAAAGATACTTTTTGAAGGGATTTAATGCCCAACATCATTGCAAATCTGGTCTTTGTTTTCACCTGTTCCCCAGCCAGCAGCTATGAACAAAACAGGCTTTGAAGCCTGCAGCATTATTAATCTGAGACTTATTACAGGAAGAGAGAGAGAAGGAAATAAATCCCTTTTTCTAGCACTCCTAACTCAGTGTAATAGTCCAAGAATGACAAGCTAAACATTACTCCGAAGTTATCAGGCTTCATTTCTCATGACAGATAGCAAGCAGCAGATTGCACTTTATCTTTTTAAGCTGACCTGACTGCAAACCAGGAATGCACAGAATGCCAGGGTCCTCCTTTCCCTCTGTGAAGACTCTCCCAGCAGAAACAGTGTATCATGATGCAATATTTAGCCCTTGGTTCTTGTAGTGCTTAGGACAAAGATATGTTCAGAGCAAGCTGGTTCCTTGATAAAAAAAAATAATCCAAAACCTTTTCCCTTTGCAGATCTGTAGTGCATACACCCGTGTTGATTCTGGAGGAGAATGCAGGGCTTGGTTAGGGAGAAGTGCTACAAAAAAATGTATCATCAACATGTCTCTGGAGCTGAGCTTTGATCAGCTGCCTTTACCGTCTGGCAAAACAGTTGGTAACTACTAAAACATTTGGAATGATGTAATGAGATACAACAAAGATCAGCCCTGAGTGTAAGATGGTCAGATATCTTTACAATGAAGACACTCCTCTCCCTGTCACTGGGTTAATGACAAGGCCACAATTTATGGGTGCCAAAAGATTTCACAAGTAGTTTAAAATCACCAGGGATAAAAGGGTATTTTAATTTCTAACTAATTTTTTTTATTATCATCATGCTTACAGTTGTATGATGATAAATTGTCAGATTTTTATTGTTTTTCCTTCCCATATATTTCTCTCCCAATAGCAAACCTTCCTAAATATAACACCTCTTGTATACTTTCTCATATTTTAATCAGTCTGATTAAAATCAGTTAATCTTCAGTTCCTAGAGAAGGAAAGCAAGCAGCACACTGAATTTAACACTGAAATACTGGGGGTGGAATCCATCAATAAATCACAGCTGTCTGCTGTAGCCAGGAAAAGGTGCAAACTGTTTTTGTACCCCACTGACTTGGAAGTTGTGGTGACTTTTACTCTCCTTCCAATTTTGCCTAACCAGGAAGCCAGGCTTGTCCTTAGCTGGATTAATTGTTTCTGAGGAAGATGAGAAATGAATTCATGTGGCGTCTGAATACTGTATTCCTTCATTACTAGTATTTCACAGCAGAACTCAGGGTAAAGCTCCTGTCCTTTGCCAAGGCTGTCATCATGTCCATCAAAATATGCAAATATCCACATGGCTGCTTGCCTCCTGCCATGTGCTGGAGTATTTTCTTCTGTTTCAAAGAGAGGCTACAGGGACAGGGTTGCAGCATGCAAGCTCTGGGCTGGACAACTTGCTCATCATCCCACACTTTCACCTTTCTTCAGTGCTTCTTAGGGACTAAGATCCTTCTCTGCAAGCAAAGCGTGTGCATTTTCTTAATTAAGGTGTTTAAAAGAACATTATGCAGAATTTAGTTACCCACTTCATAGCACTGACTCTCATTGTGCTGCAGAAAGTGTTTAACAGGAAAGAGCAGAAACAGAGGCTATAAAAATGGCCCTGAAATCTTTACTCTGTTTATTGGATATGTTTTGTTATTGCAAGAATGCTTGGGGTTATATTTTTTCTGTGTTGGACTGATAAATTTTGTTTTAGTCTTTTGTAAGATGTTGTTTAGATCCCATTTGGAAAGCTGTGGAGAAAATTCTCTTTTCATAACAACAATCAAATTCTTCTGTAAATATCTGCTGTCCTATTTATCCTTTTGGAATTAAATTCAATTTTTTAAAAATCAAACTTGCTACCAGAGGAAGCAATAGTTGCAAAAACTGTTTAAATAGGTACCATTTGTGAATATAAACAGTTCTGGACTTTTTTTTTTTAAATCTGAAGGCTTAAGCAGTTTCATAATTTCTGGTGCTGTTTTTGAGTGTTTTTACACAGAAATAGACCAAAGCATGTTGAAATTGCACATAAGGAGTGGAGAAAGGGGGGAAGACGGCTGTTGTAAAAAAGACTGGAGATCGGAACGGGAAGCTGTGAATAAATTAATTACACATATGTGAGTAGCAAAAGGGGAGGGAGGTACTCTCTCCACATTTGGAAATTATAATAAATATCAGGCGGTCCTGTGATCTCACAGTCTGGAATTGTAAATGAAAGGAGGAAAAGAAGTTCAGTAGGATCTTTTTGACCAGGATAGGAGCCTTCAATGAACATGACAAGGTAGATGTATTTACTGAGTGCTAGTGGTGCTTCATCCGCCACCATGTCATAGATGCCTGCAGATTCTGCTGCTACTTAAGGTCTACTTACAGGGACCCTTAAAGGGAAATCACTTAAAGATAAATAACTCACAACGGGGGAAAAAAAGGCAAAGAAAGGCAAAGGGAGAAGTGGAAACATGAGGAAGACTGCAAAATGAGAGACAACATGTTTGTTAAGTAATGGATTAGACCCTACCTTATGTAAAGCACTCCAGTTCTCCCCACTGCATTAAACATGTTCCCGTGAGCTGAATCCCTCCCTGCTTGCTGCAGACACAACATCATCTCTCTCATTCATATCTCCCTCTGTCTCTGGGTGACTCTTCATCAGCAACACAAAACATGGCAAAGAGAGGTAAAATAACCTGAATTTCCAAATCTATATGAGTACTGCAGCTGAGGGCAACACCCATGGGCACAGCCTGATCTCTCTCGTGTCTGCCCTTATGGTGCTCTTGCCTGCACAGATGGTTGGACACCCTCACACCAAGCAGTGAGATGTTACAGCCCTTCTGCAATGCATTCTGAGACCAAGGATGATTTGGTCTTAAAGATTTTAGAGCTCAGAGTTGCTAGTGGGAAAATGTCTAAATTATCCCTTCAAACTGCATGAAAGAATACCAAACCGAAACAGACAACCCTACTGAAGTTCCAAGAAGTTTGTGAAGCTTCCCTCCAGCACCATTTTGGGTTGTTTATACTCTCAGCAAGTGTCCTGTTAACCCTGTGCAAACACACACAGGTAAGCACCCCTACTCTGCACAACTTGTCTGAGCCAGGCTGGCAAGAGGCACCCACCCCAACCACAACTTTGAAAAATTGTCTGCAATCGTATAACAGTGTCACAACATTGGTCCCCAAGGAATTTCCAGCATTTGCTCCCGTCTGAAAACATTTCTTTGTCTTAGCTTAGTAGTCTGCCAGGATCATCTTCCCCTCCAAGTCCTTAAAAGCTGACTGCTGTTTGAAGAATGACTTCAGTCTCACGAGATCAGAAGCTGTGGGTAGTCACAAACAGTTATGCAAAGCCTCTGAGGTAAACAATGACACAGTGGGCAGAGAAATGGGAAATCAGACTCATGTGGCTTTCCAGAGGGCTTTTTTTGTATTTGCTACTTCGTTATGTAGTCTCTTCCAAAAGTCACGAGGGAAGTAAAAATGTGATCATACTGCTCCTCAGTAATAAGCCTCGTTTTCACACAATATTGATTCACTTCACATTTCATTTTTTGTGGCACACAGGATAGAAACTACCAATAAAAACTGCAAGTTTACTGTTTAATCATTTAAGAAGCAGTGCTTGAGTTGGCCATTTACTGCTTAGCTCTATTGTCCCCAAGCTGTAGCTGATAAATTCGCAGGCAGGAGTTCTGGATGTTCATTTGTCCCCTGATTCCATCACTAGCATATTTTTTTATAATTTAGTTATTTAAACAGGGATGTTTCACCTCTCCCTGTTACACAGCCACAAATCTGCTTCTTCCATGCTGCTAACTTCTAGCAAACTTCTGATTCACTCTGCAGCTCCTTTGAGCTCTGAGAACCAAATACTGTGGTTTAAAAATATTAAAACCAGAAATGAAACCTGATTGTTGTACCATGCATCTGCTTTAAATTGGTTGTTCTGTTTATTTTAGAGCCTTCCACTGGTAAAATGAAAAAGCAAGCAGCCATTCTGCAGAATTAGTTCTTGCTACGTTGGGCTTTTATGCTTGCCTTTTATTTACCCTTCTCTTTTAGAGCGTCAAAATGCCTGCAAATAAATCAACATGACTAACAATTAGCACATGCCATTAAATTAAGTGCTACCTCTAAACTACGTTCTGTAGGTTATAATAGTTGTGTTTTAGCTAAGGATGACTGGTCCAGGGTCCTGCTCATTTAAGGACCACTCATCATCTTATAATATGCCCTTGTCAGAAGGTGCATGCATGCAAATTACCATTCCAATACTAGCAGTCCTTTCTTATCTTCCCAGGGCTCTCCCTGTGTGCCCAGCACCAGCAGAAATATTCTCCCATCCTCTACAGGGAAACAATAGTGTGATTCAGCTCTTCCAGGATTTAGAGACAGTGAGCCCCAAGGGTGTCACGTAATGAAGCAGGGGTCACCTCACTGCCTGGCCTAAGGTGGCAGTGAAAATGGATTAACTGCAAGGCAGAAATTCAAGTGTGGGCAACACAATTAATATTGACAGGGACCCAGGGACAGATCTTCACTTTATGTCAGCCTCATTTCCTTACTTATGCAACCCTTCCTGAAATCAGGGAAGTAAGATAAATTCTGCTGAGAACCAAAGCAAAGCCTTAGTGTCATTTAATTTCATTTGAATGGTCTTCAAGTCTTGACCAGACCTCAGCAGGCTGATGTATCCCTGCCACTGTGAGCTGGGGAGCTGAAATACTAGCAACATAGGTGAAATACTAGCAACACAGCTCTTGTAGACCACATGAGCAATGCATAACTGCTCCTAAAGAGTCTTAAGAAGACAGTTAAATGTTTTGAAATTCTATTGAGCAAGTCAATAAAATGCGCTTATAATTGCCAGGGTGTGTCCCTGTGTCACTGCAAACTCTCTTCTAGGGCTTGTGCCCATGCTTTGAAGGGCCAGGGAGATGATGGGCTCTGGGGGAAATGGCAGGAGGAGAGCAGATGTCCTACAGACACTCTCCTGATGCATTTGTGTACTGGGTTGTCTGGTTGTCAGCACAGAGTCCACACAGCATGGCTCCTGTACAAGAACCTGAAAGGAGGTTTCAGTGTGGTGGGGTTCAGTCTCTTCTGCCAAGTAGCACGCAATAGAACAAGAGAAGATGGCCTCAAGTCACACCAGGGGGGATTTAGTTTGGGTAGTAAGAAAAATTTTGTCACCAAAGGGGTTGTCCAACCACTGGAGCAGGCTGTCCAGGAAAGTGGTGAATCATGGTGGCCACATCCTTGGAAGTACTCAAGGCCTGGTTGAATGGGTTTTTGAGCTACCTCATCTAATGGAAAGTGTCCCTGTCTGTGGCAGGGGGATTGGAACTAGATCATCTTTAAGGTCCCTTCCAACCCAGCCTATCCTGTGTTTCTGTTGTATGATTTGCATTGTAAGGGGCGCAATAAGTTTCACAAAGCAAAATCCTAGCTTTTCTTTTTAAAGCGAGTAGACAATCCAAGCTTGTGGCAAACTGCAGTAGTCTGCTTGAGTCTGTGTAATGTATGGGGATTTGACATCCAATTACATCCCAGGCCGTTCTAGGGACAGAGATAATGCTCCTGGTGCCAGGCCAGGTTAAATGCATCTGCACAATAGACCCTGCAGATTCTCAGTTAGCCAGATGCAGAAACTTGATGTTATACTATTTTCAGATGCCAAACAGAGCTTATTCTGTTCTTACAAAGCAAGGATATAAGAGCCATGACAAGGAAGTGGTTTACCACAACAATGGCATCCATGGCTTGTAATGCCCTTCCAATTACAAGGAGCAGATGATTGTTCATCACAAACATTAGCAAGAGAAGGCTGAAAGAAGAGAAAAAACAGCCTACCATGAGCAGGAATAAAATGGCTGTAAGTGAAGCTGCACACTCTCATAAGCTGATGCACATCTGGCACGGCTCTGCCGTAATCAGCAGTTAGCCTGTACTTGCACCCATCCACACAACAGCTGAATCCAACCCCAAAAGTCTTCCCCTGTAATTATGGCAAATACCACTTCACCAAAACCTCCCTTTTGTTCTCCCCAGAACACTGGGCTTCCTCCCTTTCCAAACAAATCTCTGCTTAAAATTCATAACAATGAAGTCTATGCCCTTTCCCCGTTCATCTGACACACAGTCTATTTGCCCAGGGACTTCCTGTCAGGGTGGAGGGACCTGAAGATGGATTAAGCACAAAGAAGGCCCAAACCCACACTGTTTTCAAGCTTCTTCAGCCAAATGGTATGTACCACTGGGGGAAAAGAAAACAAACACAAACCCCTGATGCTTCAGTGAGCCTTTTAGGGTCTTCTTTTGAAAGTGATTTTCTACACATGTCCATAGGGTGACCAATAAGACTTGCTTTAAAAGGTTGTTCAATCAGCTTTTGTAGGTGAAACTGATATTCCTAATTTCTCATTTGGGTGTTTCTGGTTGAGACATGTATATTAGGTTAGAGAATATACCACCTTCAAAATACAAGTAGAAAAACCTCAGAGAGCTTCCATCTGCCTCAGTCATGTGTGACCATAGCTGTATTACAAAATTGCAATAATAATACCTTCTACTGCATCCTGCCACAAAGCTCTGACACTGCAGAAAAACACATGTGGGCAGTGATGGAGGTGCATCCAAAAGGGAGCAGTAAGTTACCTGCCACCCAGAAACTGCAGCTGCCTTACAGCAACGTTAATAAATAAATACATAGACATTTCCCCTTCCAAGGGAAAAATCCCATACTAATCACCAGCAATGATGAAAAACGGTCACTTCATATTTTTAAAATTTTTATTTTACATAAAGCTAAGTGGAACCAATTCTTTTCATATTCTTAGGTTTTTCTGATGAGGAAACTCCAAAGATACACGGGAGATGTCTTTCTCTTAGTGCACCACCTGGGGACAACCAAAGCAAAGGAACTGTTGTATTTGCCCAGGGTCCCAAATCTTCCCAGCAGTACCATATGGAAAAAAGGGCAGAGTTGGGGGCACTCAATCTCTGCCAGGTACCCCTTGGTACAAGAGAGCAGCTGTAGTGCTGCACTAACCTGTGCAGGGCCTCAGAGAAATAAATCTCACTATTTAAACTCTCACCAGCCAGAGGTGGGGTGTCCAGCAAGATGCAAACCAGTAATGTATCAGTAAGGCACTGGCTGCTACTAAGATGCATTCCTGATAAATGAGTGGGTCTTCTTGAAAATATGGTCAAACCTTTCTAAAACAATCAATTTTTCTTAGCTGGTTGATAAGAAAGTTGGTGGTTTCAGTCCAAGACAAAGATGTGAATCAGAAGCCATGAATCAAATTACTATCCACAAGAGATAAATTTGCTATGATCTTCCCTAGCTCAGCCATGCCAAAGAACTTCTTAGTTTAATAACACTGGTTGACACTGGCATCAGCCCAGTGGTTCCCAGAACTTCCTTATTAATTGTGAATGCTTCTGACTCAGCACTTCCACAGTTCCATAAATATCGAGGCTGACACAATTTAAGCTGCAAGAATTATTTATAAACATTAAAACTCAATGGCAAAGCTAACTATTGCTTGAGCTAAGCTTTGATTTATGCACTGACGGTTTCTACTAACCAGGCTACATCATGCCTTCAGCACAAAACTGAAATTTTCATTTGCTCTTCCTCTGTAATAAAACAATGCCTGGAACCAAATAATCAGCCTCCAGGTTTGAGTTGTTTGGTTTGGGTTGATTTCCAGTCATCCTGCAGTGGATGCAGCGTAACTCACTCACTATACTGAAGGTGCATGGAGACATTTGGAATAAGGGCAGCTTTCATAAGGCAAATCTTCTATGCTGCTGCTAAAATAACTGTCTGCAAGCAAAGCCTGTTTCCAGTTCAGAATGTTTAGGGATGTGAGATAGGACCAGACAAGATGGATTTCACAGTTAACATCGCTCCTGTCACCAAGGATCATGAACACCACCTACTGTGCCGAGAGCATTATTCCAGCATTCATTCAAAAGCAATGCCAGATTGATGGCATTGCTGAAATAACTGTGAAGGAAAAGAGTCCCTCAAGATTAACAGTCGAGGTCATCCATGGCGACCTCCCTGCTCCATGATCCTGAGTTACAGTGAGTTCACTGTAACAATCTTTATCTAGTACAAACTGAAAACTCTATCTAGTTCTTCCAGTGAGTGAAAATGGCCCTGTAGTTAAGACATATGATATTATAGCTTTCCCTTTTTAGCATAGCTTCTTTACTGAAGACTCTGAACTGTCCATTTAACTCATCTTGCCAAGTGCGACTCAGCAATTTTATTTCTATATCCTTATCAGCCATGTAAAATAAAACAAGTATTTCTGTGAGAAAAATATATTTTGACATACTTAAAATAAATGTTCAAAAGGTATGTGTGGTACTGAAAATCCAGTTAAAAAGACCAGTACAAGCCAATTTAATAGAACAAGGATAAGGAAGAAGAATGCGTTTGAGAACAGAGTAAAGACTCTGGAGAAGGAATAAAGCAGGCAGAAAAAAAATCAAAATGAAAGAACTGATGCAGCTCCTATAGCAGATATTTTGCTGGTGGGCACCTCTGTATGATAAATTTTCCAGTGCAGCACTTTCAGTCCCTGCTATAGGCAAGGTAGAGCAGTGCTGTCAGCACTTTGAATACCTTTGATCACCTTTGGTATTATTCTTCAATATACAGAGGGACAGGAATAGGCTTGCAGCCTTAATGCAGTACGAAACACGATAGTTGTAACTGATAATGAAAAGTCCCAAAAGTCAGTGAAGCCACTGCATAGGATGGTTTGCGTTGCTTTGAGAGAGCCTCAAATACCCTATTTCAACTTTCTGGCAATAAGCTCTCTTTCTTCACTGTGATAATCCATCTTCACTACATTAAGAGCTACAATCATGATGTGAAAAGTGCTGCACCATAGGTGCTTACTCAGCATCCCAGTCAGTGGCTTTGAGGCTGGTGCCTCACCTTTGGGCTGAGCTAACTTGCATCCGTGCATCAAAGCTGAGAATATGCACCACAGGTCTGGCCTGCCAACACACATCCATGGGAAGGCTATGGTGCCTTCAAGCTGTTTCTCTTCCACTTCCTGTGTCTCTTCCTGCAGCATTGTCCCCCAAAATCTACAGAGAGATTCCTAAAACTAGCACTTGAAAATAGAAAGTGCAGGTTTACCCATGTCTGAATCAGGTGGTTGGTGCATAATGAAGATAGAAGAGGGCTGGGTTTTATTTATATTTCATTAAATGACTGTCTGTTACATATTCTGATCTATCCTTCAGCAAAAGACCTGGCACGAGGCTGGGAACTTGGAGGTGTGGGAAGTGGACTGGGCTGAAATATTAGGAGCCGTGTTTCCACAACATGACTACAGAGGATGAAGAAAGAATGTACCTCAAGCAAAGTATGAGCATAGTCCAAAAAGTCTTTATCTATTAGGGAGAAGAGTCTGTTGACAAAAGGGAAAGGAATGCACAATCAGGTTTTTGTCAGGTTTGACTTTATTGGTCTTTCTGCTGCAGTTTTACCACTCAGATTTGGTACTCAGAGCTGGCCACAAAGCAAGAAATTTTTTGTTTCACAATTCAGAAGGAAGAGTAAGAAAGGGGGTTTTTAGTTTAAGATTTAAAATCTGTTTTCATTACATATCAGAACAAAACCACTGTATTTCCAGAACTTTCACATGTAAGGTCCATAAAGGAAAGAGAATGGAGGCCAAGCAACAAATAGGCCAGTGCCTTGGTGATTCCCCTCTAGAGGGGAAAACCTGGCTCCCAGCTCCCAAGCACTGCCAGAAAGGAGAGGGACAGCAGTTTGGACTCCCCCACCAGAAGGCCAGAGATGGCCAAGTTTTCTTCCTGCCCTTCACACTCCTTTAGTTAATTGTCTCTCTCTTCTGCCCCCGTCTCCTTGGAACCTCTCCACTCCATGTAAATAATTACATATGAACAGAGCTACAGAGAATGAGAGTATGCAGTCCAGTGGTTAGGAAGCTCCCGGGAGATAAAAGGGAGCTGCAGATTCAAGTTCTTGCTCTGTCTGATTTGAAGCTGATTTCAATTAAGTTTTCATTGGAAGAAAGAGAAATGGCCAGTGCAGTTTGGCAGCCAGGGAACCACTCCAAATCAGAGCAAGTACTCAAACCTGAGGATGCACTTCCCAGGGAAACCTCCTAACCACTGGCAGATCAATCAGCTCTTGCATGTTTTGCAGGCGTGGGAGGGAGGCTGAAGCACTCAGCCAGCTCTGGGGCCTTTGCTCTGAAAGGAAACCCTTCAGAAGGCACATATCCAGCCAGTGTGCTAGAATCATCATGTGAAGTGATGTACAAGCATGTTCCCCTCACCCCATCACGGAGGCCCCCACACAGAGAGTCTCCTACCAGAACTGGAGAAAGTTGAGAAGTTGACATCGGGCATCTCCAGAGTAGGACTCATTTTCTCCTTTCCTACAATTCCCCTACCAAACTAGGAAGGTTTTCTGCCAATGTTACAGTCGAAACAGATACATTCTCTCAACAAGTTCCAGAGAAGCATTATTTTCAGGTGGAAAAGTTGGTTTTGGATTGTATGGGATGGATCCAATACTAGTAAAGAATAGCAAAAATATCAATCATAATGTGGGAAATGGAGAAGTTCTTGACAAACGTTTCTGGTTTAGATTCAGAAGGAAGCAGGATGATATATTCAGAGTCTCACTTGATACTGTTCCACTGGCAATTAGTGATGATGTTAAACATCAGTCATTAATAACAACATTTATAAACCTGCAGGACTTGATTACAGTCTTGGTGAAGATTGCCAGCTTGGCAGATAGAAGTAGATGCAATAAGGAAAAATATTTAGGTCTTATAAGATGTTTAACTCGCTCCCACATAACAATCCATTATTATTAAATGGCTTAAAAGCTGTCTAATGAATGTATTTCTGGAAGTATTTTAAGCAGAATTGCTCTCATTTAGCGAGGTGTTCCATCTGGAATCTAGAGGGGGCTCTATTCTTCATGTCAGCTTCTCCTGTCACATACCAACAGTGTAGACAAAAACAAAACCACTGTGGTAGAAGTTTGAGACACCACTGAAGGGATTTAGGATGATAAAAGTTATGGGGGAATAACTTTGTTATAAGGATTAATTCCTTGTCATTTCTATTACTTGCATTTTCAGAACCAAATGTGAGTCATATATCTTGCAACAAAAGCTTTATGTCACACTTAAAGCTATAACCAGTGATTCAGATATAATTAACTTTGCAAAAACTTCATGGTCACATTAGATAATCAGCTGAACATGACCCTCCAGAGCAATTCTGATCCTTAGATAAATAAGCAGGGGAGTTTGAAAGAGTCAGTGAATAGCTCTAGTGAGAATATTGCTGAAATACCACATGCAGTTCTGGCATCCAAACTTTACAAAACGCATTCAGAATTTGGAAGGGATTCAGAAAAGACCTACAAGAATGATCTGTGGTCTGGAAATCAGACTGAGACTAAAGAAGTTTAATCTGATTTATCCCAGAGAAGTTTAAGCAGTAATATGATCACAGCTCGCAGGCACCCAGATGGTAGAATAACTATTACAACTATGAGAAAGAAATTTTTAACTGTAGGTGTCACATCTAGTGTAAAAGGCATAATAAAATCCATTAGGCAGAAGCCAAAGCTGGACAAAATTCAAGTTTAGGGCATATATTTTCTCTCAACCGTGAAGGGCATAAGGATTGAACACAATGAACTGAATTGTCTATCTCACAGTCTTTACAGAAAGGCTAAAAGCTGTCCATTATTAAGAACAGGAAAATTCATGAGGTGCTGCAATAAAAATTGTAGATATATCATACAGGAGGTCAGACTAGAGGATAATCATAACCTATTCTTTAAAAATCTCTGAATGTGTGGCTATAATTGCCTCATTTTTCCTTTCTAATGGAAGACAGTCACTGTCTTTACTATATAATTTCCTATGTGCTAGCATCTGTCCGTGTTCAATATCTTGGGTATATAGTTATGTAAGGAGAACCTTGTTAAATATCCACAGCTAAAAATAACTTTTAAGGTGCTTTAGTTCTATTGTTGTAAGTTAAATAAGGGTCCTGCTACACACTTCAGAAAGACATTGCTTATCTTCTTGTAATGACATGGAAACTTTGGTTCTCCAGAATATTCACTTCAGTGGAATATGATGACTTTGACTTTCTCCTCCAACTAATAAAGAGTCTTTGTGTTTTTCTTTAAATCAAAAGGAGACTACAAGAACTAGCACAGGAAAAGGTTGTTTTTTTATGAAGACTGGTATCCTTTGTGAACATGTAATATGGCAAACAGTTGCATCAATAAGTAAGAAGAGATTCAAGGAAACTCATAGATAATGTTATTCACTGTTCATCTCATCAGTCTTGTAGTTACCATCAAGTTCTACCCTTACTGCTATCACTTCACAGTAGGAGGAGGTTCCATTTTCTGTAGGAGATGGCTACAGAAAGGCTGACCAGGAAGAACTTACTTAAATTTGATGCTGGGGGGAAATAACTTCCACAAAAAATCAACAAGAGAAAACTTACCTGGGCTCAGGTTTCTCTAGAAATTCTGTTCTGGTTCAGGAGTGCTCAGTTCACAAACACTTCAGGCAAAACTCAAATGATTAATGGGTTTCCTTGGCTTCCAATATAGAGCAGATGTGTTCTTGCAGTTGTGGTCAAACCTTCCTTTGAATTTCAGGATTCATTGAAGCCAGAAAGGTATCTAATACAGTAGAGGGGAAATGAGACTTTCCACTGATATTATAAGCAAGAACTTTTCCCTACAGTTCCCTTCCCTATGGGTTAATAGTCAAAGGAGAAGCCAAGGTATCCATGGTCTAATCCTCGTCTTACAGCCACTTCATGCTTTGATCTCATTAGCAAAAGCCTTGGCCTGACAACAAATGTCATGCTGGCACATCAGTCCCTGGACAGGACACTGACAGCTTGCACTTATTGCTACAGTGGTTAGCAGCTGAAGCAGCCAGTGATCATGGTGCTCTAAGAGGCAGCAGTACCACTTACTCCTCTCTTAAACACTCCTAGCCCCCATATCTAGACTAGGGAAAATCCCAGTATCTCTCACTGTTATGATAGCCACTACTAAATACTGACTATTAATAGTTTCACTTCTGTGTAGACCTCTGCCTTTCTTCTATACATAGGTGTCTTATGCTTCTTCTTATGACACGGAAACTCAGAGGTGAGTCTTCAGCTTGCATTTCATCTGATTTCCAAGATTAAGCATATAGATCTTCATTTGGTTTCACACATATAAACACCTTCAAATATGTTTTTCCAAGTTTAAGAACAGCACTTTCACATTTTGTTCAGAACTTGTGCCTGGCACTTTCTACTAACACAAGGTTATATTTGTCCACATGCTCTGTATAGAGTAAGGTGAACCCAAAGGACCAAACTGTCTCTAGTCTAGCAGAGTAGACCTCCTTAATATCCAGTAGCATGGTCCAAAGCAAGAAGAGACTGCTATACCATTGACTTAAAAGGCATTGCTCCTAAATGGACAGAAATCTGGAATTGCTACTGTATAAAGGCTAATGCTATTTATTGTATTGTAGTGGTAATCACACAGGAATTAGTACTTCAGCATACTTGGCATTGTACAGTCTCACACTTGCATTAAGAGTTAAACTGCATGATTCTGTCCTGCTCCTTCCACCTCTCAGTAATGCTCCTACACAATACTGTGGAGGGAGAATATCAGGCTCTTCTGTGAAATTTTGAAATACAAAATCATTCTCATTAAATGGAACAAAGTGAAAGTTGAAGATTATGTAGGATAAATTCAATGAGCCATATCAATATTACTTGTCCAGTAATTTTATTGCCCTCCCTTATTAATTCACTTCTGTTTCAGCATGCCCCACTTGCCCACTTGTTAAAAAAAAAATAATAAAAAAGACTATGTCTTCTTTGCAGAGCTAAGCAGGGCAAAAGACTGGACATGATCAACTTGGATGTTGAAGAGCCAAAATAATTAAACTAGCAGATGCTTAGACAGTAATATCTGTATGGATGAATTGCGAAGTAGGCATTCCATGCTGTCCTGCCCCCCAGTGCTGCACTGACTTTCAGGGCACCAAGGCCACATGGAACCAGCTGTGCAATCCCACCATCACCAGCGATGGGTAGCAGCAGCTGGGGGAATGCTCCTGACACCTGGGACAGGCCTCCCAGCCAAGCTTGTCTGGAGACAGAGTGCCACATGCAGCACAGTGCCGTGGCTCCGCTCCAGCACACAGCTGGGGAGCCCCAGCAGCTGGGGAGCCCACACCACAGACCAAAGTGGGAGACGGGGTCTGGGAGCATCAGCCTTGTCCTGACAGCCTTTGACTAGACAGGTCTGGTTACAGCAGCTGAAGATCTGATCTGCAACACACGAATACAGCATGAACAATACAAAAATGGAAAGCATCCTGTACTAGGGGAACATCTGTTTAGGCGGTGAAAACCCCGTGGAGTGCATCATTCTGAGTGAATCAGCACAGCTGAGACTGCTGTTCAGCTGCCCGAGTGGCTGATTTCATTTTTTCCCAGCTCAGCTTTGTGCCATCACTGAGTTTTATTGTCTGTGGCACTGCACAATTCCAGGAAGTGTGGTTAACAGGAAGCACTTGGCTCCCCAGTTCTGTTACTGGGCTTTACACTGCATAAATTACAAGGTGTGCACTGTCTAGCAGATAAGCAGACCCTCTGTTTTGCCTTGTGTTCTGAATTGACATTCCTTACTGCATCTCCATGTTGGTACTGATAGCACTGAACAAGATCACTGGCATAAATTGATACTGATCTGTCAAAATCAGTGACACAATGTGGATTTGCCCTCGCTAAGCATCTAGCCCATCTTCAGAACCCCCCTGGAGGAAAACTGTTTGGTTTCAGGAACCTGATGGTCTGATAATTAGGCTGACACTGTTAGTTTGGATTATCTTGGCCCTTCTGCAATCACTGTAAAATGGAAGAACAAATCTTGTTCTTTGGATGCCTCCGCTGATGAAACAGAACCATGGCCAGTTGACACAAGATGAGTATTAACAGCTTTATTAAGCTTATGAAAATGAATCCAGAAGAAAGAAAACACCCAGTCCCTGCAGCCTTGAGATGAGTTCTGGACGAGTCCATTGCATCTGCTGCTGTCCTGAGTCCAGAGCTGCTCAGGCAGAGTATATAACCACAATTCTAGTTTTTTCTCTGTCTAGGCAAGGCAGTGGTTCCCAAAATGATTTCCTATCTGATACAAGGCCAACAATTGTGCCAAGTCCATGTACAGGTCACTTGGCTGACACTGCTCTTTGTTATGCATATCAAAAATTTATCAGCAAATTAAAGCAGAAATGTGCTCATAGAAAATAATTCAGAGGGGAAAAAAAAACGTTTTTTTGATACAACTCAGAGCACCTGAACGCTTCAGCATATCATCTTTAACTGAAAATGTCCATTTTCCATTTATTTCTGAGCAAAAAAACCTTAGAAATGTTTTTATTAATATATTTTTAATATATGCATTTCCATATACAGTAGACACTTCAGAGGTATTGAAATATTGCCAAAACTCCAACTTTTTGTCAAAGCTGAAAGTCATGAAGCAAAATTTTGAGAGGCTCCACTTGGATAAATGTTGAAAAAAGAAAGCAGTGCCTTTGCTTTCTTACTCATAACTCAGCAGTAGCCATTTTATGACCATGGATACAGCACTCAGGATATAAGCCAGGATTCAAAGAAGGCATAAATCTAGTCTAGCATAAATCCCAACACCCTGAAAGACAGACACAAATAAACATTCTTCTCCTTATGGCCTATCCTATAGTTATAACCCCAGCTCTTGTTAGAGTAGACTGCTATAAAAGATGGTCCTCATCCTCTTCAGAAAACACAACTTTCCAATTCTTTAACTAATTAAGTCCAACTAGTACCAGTTTATTAGTGCCCTGAGACATAGAAAACATGGAAATATGTTGCTCTTGAAGAGACTGGTCTTTGAATAACACTGAATTCTCCAGAAAATGGTACAGTGCATTTTTTTAACAGTCAGGGGATGACAAAGACACCAGCTGACCCTAATCTTGACATCATTTTTCAAGCAGAACTCACTCCTTAGCAATTTTATCTGACTTAGTGTTAAACAAATGGTAAGTTTAAATTGAAGGAAAAGATCAGGTTAGCTCATAACAATGAGTTACTAAGTCTTGGCATACAATAAAATCCAAATTAATGCAAAATGATAAAAAAAGCCCACAGGACAATCATCTATCAAACTGACGCACTGCATTGCAAAGTGTAGATTACCTTATCTGTGCTGCTTAACATGGTTTGAGTAATGTCACTACTCAGCCTGAGAGACAGATCTGCAGGCCCTCACATCACCTCTCTCCTAGCACTTTGCTCTGCTACTCCTGACAGCAACACCTAGAAGATTAATACTTGCTTGCATCTTACTACCTTAAGATCAGCACCTGAAGTCCAGAAATGGGACAAAGTTTCCCACAGCATTTATTTTCATCTCCTGTAAGGATCTTATCTTCCCAAAGTTTTGCATTGCTGCTCAGCACAGCTAGGCAGGATGTAACAAGTGACTCTGACAACAATATAAATGTGTTACTGATATGCCTTTCAATTGTTATCTTATTATGCTTTATTTCCAAAATAAAAACTGGCTGGTTACAAATCATAAAATCAGTAGAAGATACTTGAATCACAATGGGGAGAAAGGAATTATTCTCAGAACTGCAACTTTTAAATGCAACTTTATCAAATTTAGTATTTGAATACTTTTCCCCTTAGTACAGACCTTTTATCCATTAATGCTGGAAAACAGCCTTTTGTGGGATTCATTCCAAATCAAATTTAGGAGAGAAGCAGGGATAGTGTGTTCACAGACACATATGTGCAATTAAACAAGTACATGCTCTCATAATAAAGAGCCAGCTCAATTACCTCCCAAGTATAAAGCTTACAAAGAAGACGACATGAACTTTATTCCAGAAATTTTACCCAGCAAACATAAGAGAAAGAATGTGCAAGAAATTTATATGAAAGCAAATACTTCATACCTTATAAAATCCCCACTGGCTGATTGCAAAAAACTGCTGGAAATGCCAATTAGTCAGGTGTCTCTTTGTCCTTTTTAATTTTCCTGCCCTTATTAAATCAATATCTCAGACAACTTAATGGCTCCCCAAAGTCTAGGTCAAACAGAGAGGCAAGAAGAGGTGGAATGAAAGGCTGTGCTTAATTTTGTGCCGTGATCTAACTGTGGGTGAGGAGAGAAGGAATAATTTAGCCTGATTAAATAACTAAATATACAGTGCCTTGAAAGGAAAATTGGCCTTCACTCACAGAACTGTGGAGATAATCCCTGACCAAAAACCATTACCACTGCTGGTTGCAAAGTTGTGACAAATTCTTTTCAGTGGCCTTTCATTTTTTCTGCCCTGCACAAACTGACTTTTATCTCCTCTCTGACAGCACCCTGTGAAGAAGAACCTCAAGACCGTGTCTGAGCCCCAGCTGCACCCAAAGAACCCCCAACCTTCATGGGCTAAAGAAGACACCGCTGCCCCCAAGTTTGCCTCAGCCCTTCACAGCAGGTGTGTGAAATCTGGTCATGGCACATGAAGGAGAGCAGTCACCATAAACGTTTGTCAGGTTCAGGGACACCTGGCAATTTGGAATATCATAGTGTGGAATACCATACATGAGAGGGAAAGTTGCATTGGTGGAGCAAAAACACTCTGACTGAGGAGAGTAAAAATGAGGAGGACCAATCTTATCCATAGCAAAGTTTGCAAGGACAGAGCCTGAGCTGCAAAAGCTGATACAATTCCACCAACCTTGGGAGTGGTACCCACCATTTGCATCAGCTGGAGACCTGGCTAAGGAGGTGTGTTCCAAGCTACTACTTTTTGAAATGATGGTGTTGAGTCAAGGTAAGAACTGAACTATCTGTTGAATGTCCTGTTTTCCCTCCTCTTGATTTGATAGGACTTTAGAGCAGCAAATCTCTTAAATTAAGCACTTCAGCTAAATATTGAAAGAGGGGATGAGATAATTACAGCCTAATCTGATCTTCCTAATCTTCCCATCCCCTCAAGACTGCTTACATTCTTTCTAAGAAAGCAGGCTTTCCCCAGCTGAGAGATCAGGCTTGTAGGAAAGGCTATTTCATAAAAAGCAATGTAAATATGTAAAATCAACCCCATACATTTCTGGGAACCCAGATTAGATTTAAATGCTTCTCAGTAACATCTGTATGATATGAAAATGTTTAGAGGTCCCAGGGAGAGCAAAAAGTGAGAGTGTGCTAAATAATGAACTTTTATCTTAACACTTGCTATTAACTAAAAGCAGAGAGGGAAAGCAGAGGCTGGGCTGCAGTAACAGGGCAGAGAACAAGACAGAGAGGGGCAAAAAATACACAAAACTTTACCCTTGATTTTGGAGATTAATCAAGCTGAGACAGAGCACAGATCAAGGTAGGCCTGGCTAGCATGAGGAATGACACCATTAGACACAGGAGAGAATGTTATTCTCATAATGCTCCTCAAGTGCAAACAAGTAGAGTCATCTTCATCTTGGAAATGGAATAAAATAAGATGCAAAGTAATCCTAACAGGGTTTTGAAAGGCTTATTAAATTTAAAATGCAATCCATGAAAAACAGCATCAGGTTTTCAAAGAAGCCCAGGTGTAGAGCTTTTGCTGTGTTGGTGTCTTTACCTACTGAAGAATAGAACTTGTAATAGAACTTGTAAGAATTATTAATAAAGAGTACATTAATTTCAAATTTATCAAATTTGAAACTATTATTTCAAATTTTATTTATATAGAAACAGTTCTTCCTTCTCCCTAGCTGCTTCACTTTCACAATGAAAAGTGGATGTTGAGAAGAGGAATGATTTTATTCGTTTAACTACAGCGATTTGTTCAGCAATGATTTGACAACTAACTTTTTAAATTATTGAAGTGAAAAATTAGCACTGGAAATCAAACTGAAAATGCTAACACAATGCAGTTTTTTGAATGACTAGAAAATGCTTTCATGGATCTATAGTTATCAAAGCAGAGTACTCGGTAATGCAGATCCCAGTTTTTAATTAAGAACATTCAAAAATGGGGAATTTTTTCCATGTTTGAGTGGGCAATCACATTTTGTTCAAAAGGGAGTACCAAAATAATTCTTGCTGCCATTTTCCTTTCCATGCCTTAAGTCTGACTTGCTTGTTCTCTGAAAAACAGTGCAGCAAATGAACTTGATCAACAGTATTCAATATGCATGAATGGATGTGGCCAGCTCATATTTAATATAATTCTCTGACCTCTTGCACTAGATTTGATCTGTACACCTCTTGATACTTGACATGCTGATGACATGGACCAAGTAAAGTAACATCAATTTTAATGAGAAACCATTAAGAGTGTTTGTATTCTACACTTGGCCAAATCAGTTAACATTTAAGATGCCATGAAAGAAAAGCTGTTACTTCTTTTCTAATCTTTGCCTATCACAACTTTAATGCATGTGGCATGATGAAAATGATAGTAATTTCACTGCTTAGGGAGTTTCAGCTGCCAAAATAAAAACCCACACCTGCGCAATCCTAAGAAAGGGAGGCTGCTCACCTTGGGGGGATTCATGTCCATGGCAGAGTTTCCTGGATCAGGGCCATTATTTATTTTATACCCATGGACAGAAAATTCCTGGATTCTTCTACTTTGCCTTCTGTGAGTTGCCGGACTGGATGAGTCATTTTACCTCATACCCAACATGTCATTTCCCATCATCTATTGAGTACGCAACCACAAGATGAAGCAAAAACACAGCTATTTCTTATCTTAAAACTGTGTTTATTTTGAGCTAATCAGTCATACTGACATCTGTTTGGCCCTAATCCTGATTTTGTTAATAAGCCATTTGTGTAAATCTGTTCTGTGTAAGACCATGCCTTACTGCACCCTGAAGACTGATGAATGCATTTTGGAAGCCAGTAATACTTTAGGATAAGTCCACATTGAAACTCTACTAATCTTCCAATAAATGTTGTCTGTGAATGAGCTCATGAACCTCTAGAAGACCAACTTTATCTCTGGGGTCGAAGTCATACAATGGGCAAATTTCCAAATAGGATAAAAAAGCAACCTCCTTACTGTCCATGATCTTCCCCCAATCTCTGCTGTTGCTTTAAAAAATGGTCCACTCTTTTATATGTGCCCTTGAAAATACTGTGGTTATTTAATTATTCTGTTTCTTGTCTCATGGTAATTCTCCCAGATCCTTTCTGCAACAATGGTTCATATTTCTGAAGGCCAGAGCAATCCAGACTGATCATCTGCTCTGGCCTCTTGCATAATAAGCACCACAGAATTTCACTCTCTGATCTCAGAATCAAGCCTTGTACCTTGCGGGAATTCCAGGGTATCTTTCTTTTAACTCCACACTCTGGAGAATTTACCACATCCTTGGTTATTCATTCCAGACATATGTTGCCTTCATGGTTAGGACATTTGCAACTTGAATTTTTCTGATTTTCCACCTTTCAAATCTTCTGTCCTGCTGTGGTCAAGGCACAAGATCCTTTTAGTATCCTTCATGCCATTCAAAACTTCAGGCTGAGACCCAGGAGTCCTCCCCATCTCCTACTCAGATAAATACACCACCTGGACCTGCTCATGTCCTCAGCTGTCAGAGGTCTGTTTAACACTAAATTCTCTCTGATAACTCCTCTCTGAAATCTTTTCAGGTTCTCAGCCTTTGGTCTCAGGGCAGAAACCAGTGCAGCAGGCAGTAGAACTGGGCAGGGTGGGACACTTTTGCTCCTGAGCAGTTTTTCTTGGACACAGACCAGCCCTTTCTCACTGCACTGGCCTCACTGCCACATCAGGCCACTTTGATCACTCACCTGCCTGGTTGTACCTTGTCACCACTTCCCAGAACACACTACCTCACCCAGCCTACAGTGTTTATTCCTCGTCTGCCTAATCTCTCATTCCTCCTCTTAAAAAGTATTTTTTTTCACCACTGGGCTTCCTGGACAGCACTGGTTATGCCACTCTGACTTTGGCTATGTATTTCCCAGGAAATGCTACTTCAGCTGGAAGCTTAGTATATTCTCTGTTACAATAATATATTCTCTGTTACAAAAGAAAGCTTATAATAATAAATTACTATTTCTGTCAACTTCCTTATGTCCTTATTTCTGTTAATTATTATGTCCCTTGAGAGGGTCTAGCTGGAAAATGCAGTCCAAAGATTGACTTCTAAAAAAGTCCATATTGACGGGCTCCACAGGCTCCCATAGTCACTGGGATGTGAGCTTCACACATGTTTCACAGAGGAGGCACAGGGATGGTTGTACCAAAGCTACAGCACTTCAGCAGTGACTGTATTCACATCATGTAACATGTATTCATATCAGGCTCCTGTGAATGCACAAATAAGCATATCTGTGAAAACTGGGAGCGTTCAAGTCCAGTTTTCTGCCATTCTGCCTGCCTGTGGGCCCACAGTAATCCCACAAAATGTCACAGGGATTCAGCTAGTCCTGCACCCTCCCCTCCAGATGAGGAGCACTAGCAGAGTGTCTTGCTCCACATCAAATATCTGCTTTCCAGATAATCCCAGGACCTTAGCAATGCTGAGGTCTTTATCCTTCAGCTACTTTGGCTGAAATAAGTCTACCACTTCAAAAGTTTCTGACGGGAGGAGGAATGACACACAGGCAGGCAGACACTGATGCAGATGGACAGTCAGAGGCTAAAAAGGAAAGGACATAAATAATTTGTCTTGTGGGAGTTTGCTCTCAGTCACCTTACCAATTTTTTCTACTCCACTTTACAATTTCTGCTGTGAAGTTGCTAGCGGCTCATGCTTGATGCACACTGGGACAAGCCCTACCAGGTTGGGTTTTGTTTGTTTGTTTGTTTGTTTGTTTGTTTGTTTTCTGGTAGTCACTCTTCTAGAAAGATTTCTTTCCCTCGTAAATTCATATAACAGGAAACACCAAGAAAAGCTAAAAAAAAAAAAAAAAAAAAAAAGAAAAAGAAGACTGCTTAGTGTACCCAGGCTCCATCTGTTGCTCTCAACAAGTCCCAGGAAAGTACTTAATTTTCTCTAAAAGACCACTGAAATCTGTGAGAGTCATCTGAAGCCAGCTCACATCCCATGAGCCTGCAAACCCAGAATGCATCCCAAAAGCTTTATTTGGGACCATGCTACATTAAGCACAGGCCCAGAGTTGCTGCATCTGAAAATCAGTGCAGAAAGCCCCAGGGTGCCACAGGAGGGGACTCCACTCAGTGGGAAGGGGAAAGCTATGTCAGCCTGGGAAGAACTTCACCTTGACTTGCCTGCTCCCAGACGGCTGCCTGGACAATGGGTTTTCCAGAGTGTGGATCTGGCCAAACATCTCACAGTCACACCAGTTTGGGCTGTGATCACCCCATCTCTCTTTCTCCCTGAGGCAAAAGTGCTCTGGCAACACCTGTAGCAGGAGGCAGAGAAGCAACCCCCATCAGGTGCCAGGTTTCCTTTACAGGAATTGTCAGTGCAGTTAAAACACCTTAAACAAAAAACAGGCTGCATGCCCAGAGTATCATACAAGGCCTCCTCTATCAGCCCCGTGTGAATTTGCTGCTCTCTTGGGAAAAATCAAAGGGCCCAGGGCAACAGACTCTCTGTTAGCCAGCTACAGAAACAGTGAGTGGCTGATGTCTAGACTCAGGAAAGGAAATTCCTGTCCATGTTTAGAAGAGCCACACACATACACACACAAATAAAAAAACAGGAAGGCATGTGCTTCTGAAGTCTTTGATTGTGGCCTGAAGGAAATGTTGTAATTTGGTAGAAGCAGCAAACCAGGCTTCTATTTAGACATTACCTGTCAGACCTATTGAGGATGATACCCTGACAGAGGAGTCTCAGAGAAATCTGATCCAGTACAGGAGCACAGAACTGCCTCCACAGCAAATGTAGGGGGCAAGGCCTGGGCAGAGACCTCAGTCACATTAAACAGCTCAAGATCTCCTACGGGAGAAGCAGAAGCTTGCAGGTTGTCACAAGGGCTGAGATAGAGACACATTTGGAGCTGTTACAGCTTCTATCTTTTCTGGGAACCTATCTGTGTTCAGATACATTCATCTCTCTCTGAGAAGGGAAAACTGGGTGATATGTGCATACCCATAAAACTCTAGAAAATTCCTGGCCCAGACATAGTTATCATATTATAATGACCTGTAGAAGTGCCAGATTTTGGTAGGTATTATGTAATGTGGTTCCAACCACAGACTTTATTTTTCTGCCATGATGAGGACCACAATCTCTTACCAAAAAAAGAAAAAAAAAAAAAAAAAAGAGAGAAGGGTCAAGGGTCTGCAAATCATACTGATGTGGTTCACTAATTAATAGCAATACAAAGTGGAGTTTTCTTTGCCTTTTGCTTTTCCCCCTAAGATATTTGCTATTAGCCTGGAGGGCACCCTGCTCCCTTTAGCAAAGACCAGAACAGACTCAGAGAGACTTGCCAGGCCTCAGACATTATGTGATCTGAATGCAATTTCTCCTCCCAGTCAACAAGCACCCTATGTTTATTAATTTCATAAGAGGCTAGTGGGGAATGCAGGGAGGGAGGGAGGGAGGAAGGAAAGGAAGGAGGAGGGAAAGGAGGAAATGCTCTTTGACCGAGCAGAATGCCAGAGTTCAGAGAATTGTTACTAGCACAGTATGCTGAAACTAGAGCTGGGCAATCTCCTTATTTCACAGCAAAACTTGCCTTAGGACTGGAACAAGATTTCTGTTCCACTGGGCTGGCACACAGCCTACAACACAGGCAAGAAGCGAAGAAGAATTTACCAATGAAAGGTCAGGCGAATGTAAACAAAAGTGTTTTTCTTTTTCATAAATAAGCGAGCTGGGATTATAACTCTACCCCTGTACATCACTAGGTTATTCTGCTGGCACACTCAAGCCACAGCAAACCCTTCTGGCCTGGATCACTGTGGCAGGCCCTCCCACAGACAAGCTCCTTGTAGGAAAGGGCAGCTGTGAGCAGAGCTCACAGACTGCTGTCCATTGGGATCCTGGACACACAAAGTATGGCCAGTACTCTCAGAATGCCACCTCAACACTGCCCACAGCTCTTGGGCAAATTAGGGAGTGTCTGAGTGGATCCTAGAGAAAAATAAAGGGCAGGAGATAAAGACTGCAGCCCTCATAGCAATTCATAGCCTCCATATCCTTTTTCTCCACTGATCTCAAATAAAAGTGTGTTTGTCAGCAGACCAGAGGCTACATAGTTTGGACCAGTGAGCTCTGTGCATCCAAGCAGTCTTGCTGTAAGGATTTCTCTTGTACCTAGTGTCTCACCCTCTTCCAAGATCCACAGATGAGCCTCACTGAAAAATTTGACAGGGATTGTGAATCAGTGTTTGCTCCTTAAATCTCCTTCCTTGGCCAAAGCATTGCTTATCACAGCTCTCATTCCTTACCTTGCATCCTGATAATTGCCTTCTTGGTCCCCATTTGAAAATTCTCTAAGGAGCCAGCCATGTTCCCACCTAAACAGAAGAGACTGAAGAAGGTGTGCATGCGCTTCATCCACCTATATACATGCTAACATTGCAAGTTGTACTTAGTTCAGTCTCTCCCACCATTTGCCTCCCACATAAAAGAGGCTTTTTGCTTTTGTTTCAAGATAAGTATTTGGTTTAGAGTATAAGTTACTGAGTGAAAACATCATAGCCTACACTATAAAGGAGAAGAGGCTAATGGATCTATCTAATTCTCTCTTTTCACCTTATATTTGCCAGATCGTGCACATCTGGTTACATCTATGTGAAATAAAGGAGAGAGATTTCAGGTAGTTCAGCTAGCAAAAAATCCTCAGTAGTTTTTTTCCTGATAAAAACACATTATATGTGCATGACACAAAAGGTAATCCATTTTCTGTAAATGATAGTTGATACAGGACAGTGCTCCCCTTCAAGGTTTCTCTCAGTGAGGTTCCCATTGGGAAACTAATGCCATGGTTGCACTCTTCATTGATGAAGAGTTACACAAAAGGGATTTCAAATACCAAGAACTATAAACCACCTTCTTGGAACCTATTCCTAGGAGCAGATGGCTTATACTGCTTGCCAAAACTTTTATCCAGCATGGAGAGCATTCAGTGGATGATAAAAAATTGATACTTTTTTTTTTTTCCTGCACCCAAGGAATTTGCTATGAATTTCTACACTGAACAGCTTTCCTCTCAGTTGTAAGACAGATGAAGTCACCAGAATTACAGTAAACAATGAGCCCAGGAAAACTGAATCCATCAGGTGGTCCATCATGCTTTTTAAGTGTCAATTCTGTTCGTGTAGGTGACAGTGACTATTGAACAATTTCAAGACTGTGAAGTCACAGACTAATTGAAAGCTTATAGAAATCTGGCAGAAGCCTCTTCCTGATGCCTTGGGGCCCTATCACACCCCATTTTTATGAACACTCTTTGGAAGATTCAAAGTCAGCTAGTAATGAGAAAGCAAGAATGCACCTGGATAAAGAAACACATAATCTGTTTATTCTCTTTCTCCTGTCCTTGCGTCATACTATTTTTTAATGGTAAAAATTGTTTTCAGTCCCTTAAATTCCACACTCTGTTTCTTAAATTTTTTTAACTATATGGTGCAGCCAGGTGGTGAACAAATAACATTTTTCACTCGGTTAACACAATTAAACACTATGATTTTCAACCACCAAGAAAAGTTGGCTAGCTGAGTAAGGGAAGTTTGACAACTGAGATATTTATGTACAGCCAAAATGAGATAGTGCCCTGTATTTTAAACAGTTCAAGTCAGAGGAGAAAAATGTAAAATTGGTTCCTAGATAATAATGCCTAATCTTTGTTTTTATGGTACATTGCTGTGCAATTAAGGTTGGCTCATGAAAGCTGTGCGTGAGCACACTCAAATTGCTGAATAACTTCATAGATGGCAGGAAGGAAAATAAATACTCTACTGTTTATACTTTCTGAAGTAAAGTCTTCGAGATAAACAGTGTGTCAGGCTGACAGGTGTGACTTCTTTAGCCTTTGCCTGATGAATTTTTCATTCACAGCTGAGACTGATAGCCTGAAACTGTTGATGGAAAAACTCCACTGTTCAGATTTTGATGGAAATATGAATGTCTGGGTTTTAGAAGGATCTGACTTCTGTGCAAAGAATTACAGATACTCTATTGTGCAGGCATGGGGAGAGGACAGTGCTGCAGCTATGCAGGACTGGTGTCTCACTCAAGGTATGCAATATAAGAGTATGGAATTTTCTAGTAAGATGACCAGATGCTTCTTCCCCATGATACCTGGAAAGCATGAAGGTTCTTCACAGGCTTCTTAATTCTTCATAAAAATCCCAAGGAGTCATACTACCACACCCTTCTTGATTTCAGCAGGTTCTTCACTTGCCAGTATCCAGTTCTTCGTGGAACTGCTGCTTGTAAGCAAGTGACAGGAGTGTAAATGGCATCTTCCTCTGGATGGTTGTGCTTGGTTTGTACAGGCTTTTTAGCTTAGGTCAGCCTGGGTCCAAGGAGGACTGAAGCATGGATGGAGAGACATGTAATTGTATTGAATACAATTAGGAGAAAGAGATGAGCAGAGATCATCTATACAAGCAATTTCACATTGTCAAAGAAAGACTGCAATCTTCAGGCTAACCAAATGGGAAAAAAGGCATTGTTGAGCCCATGCCAGTACATGGAAATTCCAAGAACAACAAGCTAATCCAATAAGATCCAATAAGACATTGAGATTGAGAAGTAGAGAGACAAATTGTGTTCATACTCCATGAAAATAAAGAGCAATTGTAAGTCCTATAAACTCTCCAAGATTATTTTTTCTGTCCAAGAAAATCACTTCTGTCTCATATGGCTTGAATTTAAACCAACTAGCACAAATCCTCGCCCTTAACTCAATCACTGAGAAAATAAAGAGAAAGTAAGATCGAAGTTCAAATTGAAGAGGAGGGGCAGCACATGGAGCTGGGCACAGGGATGGCGTTCCAGGCAGACCCAGACACTGCCCCTCCACTCCCACATGGGGCTGGGGCCAGATGGGGTTTGCTACCTTGAAAAGCTCTACCAGCAGGAACCAAAGGGGCACCCCCTCTCCTGCCTGTGGCTTCCAAAGGGCTGTCACACTTCAGAGGACTTGTCAGTGGCCAGTGGCCCTGTACAGATGCACGAGAGCTCCAAAATTTCATTTCTGTATTGACAAGCATCTGCAAGTGTTTGGGAAGAGAAAGAAGGATATTTGTAACCCTTCGCTGCTTCTCTTACACTAAATATTCTACTGCATATTAGCAGTCTTTCCAGCTGCTTCAGGCATAGATAATTTCAAGTTTGTCAGAGTAATTATCTGCACAGTCCCTTTTCCCCCCTTTCAAATAGCTGATTTATAAGGTGATAGCAAGACTGTACTCCATCAGGTCAACTAGAAGTGAAAGAGAGAAGAAAACTGACTAAAATCTTCATCATTTTTAGGTGGTAAGTTACAAATATTTCTGAGGAAAGGCAGAAAAATTGGAAAGCTCTGAGCATGCCTTAAATGTAAAACAATGGGAAAACCAGGGCTAGGCTGTGACTAAATTGCACGGGAGTCTAGACCACACACACACACACACACACACACAAAAATGCATAAGTCAGTTCAGAGCTCAAGACCAAGCATGGGTTTTTTCATCGCCACAGATGATAACTGAGAAGATCAATTCTCCCACAAAAAGTTCATTTTCACTTATAAGAGTGATTTTTTGAAAAAATCTTCTTCTTTCCCTGAGCATTCAGTACCTACCATGCTTACTCCAGCAACTATGCGTGCATTAATTTTTGCTGTTGTTAACACTAAACAGCCAATGGAGTCATGACAGCAATTCCAAAATGCAAAGAAAATGGGTCTGCAAACAAGAAAAGACTGTGACCAGTAGACTCCTTGTTGTCAGTGGCGACGTTCTGCCTACACGACGACTGGCAGTGACAGCAGTGATCACAGGGAATGAAACAGAAATCCTCTACCCTTCTCCATTTACCACATTTAATCCAGGCTTGGCAATGCCCTGTAAACACAGAACTCCACATTGCTATTTGTTTTCCAAAAGACCTGCTGTTCTGTCCACAACACAGCACAACTGATATATAGCACTTCTAGAAGGGTATACATTTTCTTTTTTCCTTTTTTTAAAGACTGAGTTCTCTTTTTGTCTTGTTACCTGAACTTTTCCTAGAGATAAAACTGCACAATATCTCCTTTGATGTGTTTGCTCATTTAAAAAAATAAATTAATTAAAAATAACCAGGAGGAAAGAGATGGTCTGTCTCTACAAGGCTATCTGGTATCCTATATTAAATAGGATAGGATAAAATAACAGAGGATAACCTGTGTTATAAACTTACATGAGTGGAATAGTCAAGTGAAAAGGCTGAAGTTCAGTTTAGAGGCCCATGCTGAAAGGAAATGGAATTTCTGTGATAGTTTGAGAAAACATTAGGTATCAAGAGATGTAGAGGCAGGAGAAGCAGAACAATATCCTTGTTTTGCTTTGCAGAGCCAGGGAGCACCCAGCTGAGCAGGGTGGGGGAGATGAGCTCCTACCTGGGCAGGAAGCACAGTATGCTTGGCAACCCTGCAGTTTCCTGCAGCAGAGAGGGTGTTCCTAGAATGTTG
Organism: Cinclus cinclus; assembly: GCF_963662255.1. Lineage (NCBI taxonomy): Eukaryota > Metazoa > Chordata > Aves > Passeriformes > Cinclidae > Cinclus > Cinclus cinclus. The sequence goes on along the minus strand of NC_085049.1, from coordinate 54,754,857 downwards.
GAAAGGAAAACTTGGCAAGTATTATAGGAGCTGGATGCAAAGGGAGAAAGACTGGGGATTAAAAATGATCACTTTCCAGAAATAAAAACCAGCCATCAATTTCTGCCTTGTATAACAGAAGACACGGGGATACCAAAATATATCAGCCGCATGATAAACTCACTCACTTCTCCATTCATGTTAGCTTGCACTGGCTTCTTCAGTATTTATCAGAAAGAAAAGGCAGGAGTTTTGTTTACAGAGTGATATAAATAACAAAGCCTGAACCAAGGAGCACGATGCCCCAGCTCTGCACCAGTGACAAAAGCAGCTGGCTGTCAGGCACACTCCCCTATCTGCTGGCAGCACAGCAACCCAGCACTGTGCTACCCAAGGCTGCAGCCACCCACTGCTGGTGCAGGCACAGAACACGACCTTTTCCTCCATAAACAACAGTACTCCATCCAAGTGTCATTATTAAATTCTTTCATGTGTGATGCAAGCCATTCCCAGGAATAAATAGTCTGGTGCGTGATTATGCAGGGTGGTTTTATTGGGAGACAGTTAAAGAAAACACTGCCCACACCAGATTAGTCGTGGACAAATCAGAGAAAACTACGAAATAGCATACACATTTTTTAAGTATTGCATTAAGCACACTTCAAAATCCCAACATCTGACTATTTGCATTCTTTTATCTGTTGCTGCGTAATCCCTAGCCTTAGGTTCCAGCAACTGAAAGCACTTGAGACTCAGACAAAATGGTGTCAGCCTCCCCAGAATCCCACCAAGTGCCCAGTTGGAGCTGACGGGGTGAGCATGTCCAGTCAATGCTGACTCTAATCTCATTAGGTACAGCCAAGGACTGCTGCCTCGTAACACACAAAAGTAGGAGTTTGCCAAAGAGCTGGTTTGCAGTCCAAACCAATACTCAGACAAAAACAATCTCAAAATAGAAACAATGTCCTAATTATATCTTCCCTGAATATTAATAGAATATTACAGTCATTAAAAATATAACTTTAAAAAATGAAGGTCTTTACAAGGGCTTCAGCCACTAGCCTCTCCCTCCCACACATTCGTAGCATTCATTGCCTTTACTCATCTGTTGTCATCCTCACGCTGTGAGAGGTCACACATTGACCCTGCCAGACCAGAAGAGGTACAGGGAGGTCTCCACCCACACACAGGAGGAATGTCAGATTAGATCTCTTATTTGAGGGGGTGAAGGGAATCTGAGCTTCCTCAGAAAGAGGCTCAAATCACATTGGTATGGCCACCTACCTTTTTCTTCCGAATTCTTGTGCTTTAGGGAAATTTAGACAGCAATGAGCAGCTCTGCTGCTTACTATATAATGCATGGTCCATATGTCACTCTCTCTTTTGTCCACACTGGCTTTAGCTGCCTAGGCAGAGGAGGGAATTCTTTGTTTAAATCAAAAATATTTCAGGGTCCCCTGCATGTTATTCAAATAATAAAAACAATTATAAAAACACTTCTGGTTTACCTTCATGTGATGACAACAAGTTAATTCACTGCTCCTTGATGCCTGTTCTAGCACAAAAGTAGACTAATATGAAAGAGCTGCCCCTGAGAGGGGACAGTTTTCTTCTTATTTTGAGTCCTCTCACTTCCTTTGACAGCCTTCACTGCCCCCAGAAGTCTCTTATGGGAGTGAAGGAAAGAGAATAACACTGAGTAACAGATACTGCCACCACTGCAGTGCACTACCGGAAAGTGTTTGAGCACTGTCACCTGTAAAGTGTACACAGGAGAGAACAGCAAATGGGGGAATCCTCCCCCTGTTGCTCATTATAGAAGAATTATCCAAATGGTATTTGAGGTAGTGTCAGTATTTTGATTAAGAAGGAAACCTGATGAAAGAAGGAGTAATTTTATACCTGGAGCAACAGTGGGGGTAAGGGCATCTGGAATTCAGAGGCTTCAGACAGACACACAAATAACTACTGCATGGTCTCTCTAGCTCATTGGTTCATAAACTATAATGGCCCAGGGGATATTTTACAGCATTCCTGCCCTCTCCCTGATATAGCTTGAAAGCGGTGCAATATTTTGATCTCTAAGCTGTGCTGGCACAAACATCTGCTGAAGAAAAATTAAGAAAAGACCAGCTGTGTGAAGGATAAACAAGACAAACATTATCATGTCTGTTTTTTCCTCTACTAATATTTTGTTTATTCACAGAACTACTTTATTTTATTGGAAATTCTGGTGTTCAGCTGGTCTCAGTCTATACAGAGAGTCTTCTCTCTATGGCACGATGCCGATCGGTGTCAGCTGTGCATCGAGCCCTACATGTAGAAGACATGCTGTATTTCCTGTTTTCCAGCCCTTGCTCTCTGGGTTATTATCAAACTTAGGTTTCCCAGAGGTGTCTGCTTGCTGCATAACAGCTTCAAAGGCAGGCTGGGCAACTGCTTGATGGAGGATGCTCAACATATATGTTCCTGGCCTTTGTACACACTTTCGTGTGTGCCTTTCACCCTCTCAGCTGATCATCGCTGTGACCATAAATCTTGTCTGGGACACATTGTGAAAGTCCACAGAGGCATCTGAGCTTGGTCATGCAGCAACACAGTGCTGAGAGAGCAGTGGCTGACAAACAAGGAGTACTTCTCTCCCCAGGTGGCCTGCTCTTCTTTGTCAGTCACACATCGTGGGGAGAAGCTGAAAATGAGCTGTCCTGCCAAAAAGGACAAAAGAGATTCTTGTGGGCAATGTGACTTATTTATTTATTTATTTTACTTATTTGCCACACTCTAGTCACAAGCTTAATTTTCCTTAATCTTACAAATCGCCTGCCAAGGACACAGAGCATCTGGCTTTCTTCAGCAAATAAATTGTTTGCCATGTGTCTGCTGTCCAAAAAGACATGCTGCCCCCAAGCTACAATCCTGAAAAGGATTCTGTCAACATGTTTTATCAACTAGTAATAATAAAAAAAGTCCTGTGTTTTTCTTGCAGCTATTTATAAAATGTCTCCAGAAGCCAGACAGTGAATCAGCCTCCTTATCCAACTTTTGTTCCTACCAATGCAAATGTTCTTGGGTTTGTTATTGGAGGGCTGTTCAAAAACAGCTGGGCTGCTGGCATTCAAGTTATTCCTCTATTTAAAGGGTTTTGTTCTGAATACAAAGGCCCAGATTCAGAGATCATTCATGGACTTAAAGTCAAGCGAAGTCTTGATTACTTCACTGCACTGAGGCCTAAAGCATTTGCATTGAAGCAGAACTACACACAAGCAGCTTTGCAAACAAGCACACACAAGCATCCAGGACAGGCTGGATGCTGGCAGGTCGGGTGCTGTGGTAGCTGAAGAGGGGCTGTAAATTCCCCTCACCCTGGTAAGCTGGAGTGAGTCAAAGTAGTTAAATAAGTTGGGACAAAGACTGTGTATGCACAGCTTTCACTTGGAAGGTGGCTGTGGCAGAATATGGAGGGAATCCCATCCTCAGAGATTTTCCACAGGGGCTGGCTGCACAGCTCAAACTCAAACAGACAGCACACGGAAGGAATTTCAGCCTAGTGTGGTTTTGAGCCCGGCATGCTGCTCCTGGTGCTAAAAAGCCAGGAGCAAACCAGCACATTTACTTCTGCCCTCTCACCCAGCAGGGCTGCATTTTTCTGGGTTGGTAGGTGTTCACTCACTCACAAATGAAGGTCCCCATTGCATTTTTCAGGACCATTGCAGGGAACTGCTCATGGATTTGATGTGAGCTCACTGGGTGTACTAGAGTGCAACAAGAACTGTTGCTAATTCTCATTAAATGCTGTACAAGGATCTGATTCAACCCACACTGAAATCAAGGCAAAGACTCTCACAGATTTAAGTAGGTGCTAGGTCAAAGTCTCAGACTTGTAAAATCTTCAGGGCAGGGACCACAGCTTTGTTACAATTCACAGTGTGTATTTAATGCACTTTCTAAATAATAAGAATTTGGAGACAATTTGACAGGGACTTGGGAAGAAGTTTCCAAAACTTTCCAAAGAGACTTATTATCCCAGCATACCAATGTATCCTACCAGAGCTGTGTTAGTATTTTGAAATATCTTTGTATAAAGACTGTAAAATCCTAGTTGATTACATGGGTTGCAATTGTTCTGCAGAAGCTATTCATATCAGATCAAGACCTCAACTTGGAAAAAAAAGAAAATAAAAATCCTATCTGGTATTAATTCCTTTGCACGTAATTAATGGTTTGCTGCTAACCTCCACTGCACAAAATCTGAAATCTTTTATGCTCTCCTTCGCATGATTTTCCTCCAACATGAGATGCAACTCAAAAAGTTATCTTCAAGTTCAGAAGTCAACAAGCTATCCATCACTTCCAGGGCTTTGAAGAGGAAGGCAAATAAATGCAGGAATAAAGGACAATGGAATCTCTAAAATACACCCTGTTTCCTTTGACTAACCAATGGATACACATGAACCAGCTCTTGTAGTTCACACTCGAGCAGGATTGTAAAACCTTTTGACGGTTAAATGAGGTGGGGCAGTAATTTTTTACATAAAGATACTGATTTAGGACTGTTTCTTCACGGTGAGTGAGATGTTAGCTCTGCCAGCTTTGAGTGAGACATAGACTAGCCCCTTCAGTCTTACCTGGGAAACGCACAGGGAAGTCACAGGTCTGTCAGACTGCTTTATGTTAGTGGCAGACTTCTCCTTTCCATCTCTGCAAGACCCTCAAATTGCAATTTACTGACTAAATCACCCACAAGAACAAAAACTAGAATTCTTATGTGAACACCTGAAATCTTATGTGGCACTTAAGGAAACTAATGGGCAAAACCCGGCCTGCCACACATCCACTGCTTGATGTCAAGGTGGGAATACATTTTACTGGAACTGCTTATCCCAGGATCTCTGCCAGAATGCCACATCTCCTAAGTACTTCCTCTGAGATACACTATCAGTTTGCCAAGCAGGCTCTTTGAGTGCTCATCACTTGTTGGTACAGATAACTGAAAATGACAAGGAAGGCAAAGCACAAGAGATTATCAGTGGAGTGGGAGATGCTGGTCTGGCTGACAGTCAAAAGAAGTCTGCAGTAACTCAGCTGGTCTCCGTCAAATTGCCCTCCACAAACGTCACCGAGTTCAGGCACTGTCCTGGGAAGGGTGCTGGTTTTTGCAGCTTTGTAGACCTAGCTGTGCACTGGTGGTTGTGAGCAAAAGTAGTCACAAGTCTTTTTCTCTCTCAGCAGGCCTCTGAGAACCTTGCAGGATTAGAGAACAGGCTGTTTGCTGTGTGTAAACTCCTCTGCTGGAGAAGGCACACAGCCATGCTCAGATGGATGAGAGCAGTGCAAGTCTGCCTAAAGCATCAAAAATTGGGAAGACAGAATGATCTTTACTGAGGTCTCATACATAATACAAGGAAAATCTTGCTCAGCTGCCTAATTGTTTGTCACTGGAGCAGTTGCAGTCATAAACTCATCTGAAGCTGAAACAAGGAGGTGTGTGCCCCCTGCCCCCCTCCCCCACCAAAGCCCTCATTAAAGTTCTGCACTTGTCACTTCACCAGAAGCAGCCAAAAAGTTGCTGTTTTCATTCCCTATTTCTTCATTTAGTTACTCTGCAAACAAAGACCTTTTGGTCAAATTGAACATTTTTTAAAATGTACCAAAAAGCTGTAATCTGACCTCCACTGTAAAACTCAAGAAATTCCCCAGGTCACTTCTACAGCCATCCCATCTCTAGAGCAGCCTCCCAGCCAGAAGAGTTGCACCAGGTAAGGATGAAGCCCTGTCTGAGGGGGGGTTGGAAGTGCTCCGCACACTAATTGCAAGGCTCACTTATATTGCCATAAATTCCATAAATTCAAAGATATCTTAAGAAACACCAGAAAGTGGAACAAAATTGGACCCCTCAGTCATCAAAGATCCACCTGAATCTCTCACAAGAATGAAGCACAGTCAACCTCCAGTATCATATGAGATGTTCTGCTGGAATTGATCTTAAATACTTCCTGCCCTCATTCTTTTTTATCAACATTATTCTTGACCCAGTCTAATTCTCCCTTGATCCCTTAGTATTTTCCAATATTTTACCAAGTTTTCACTAGTAAGCCAATGACTTTGACCATCAATGTCTCTGAGACTCAGAAGATATTTTTGTATGAGGAGAGATATCATTACACAGATGATTTCTTCTATCTCCATTTTTGCTCAAGACATCACATTATGTCCTCACTCTCACAGCTGTTCCTTACCCTGAACCATACTGATAGAGCTGTCCTGATCACTGTACCAGAGCAAGTTCCAGCTGACGGCTGCATCACCTAATTTTAAATTGTAACATCCTCCTAACCCTAATGGGAATTCTCCTAAATTTGTGCTTTGTTGACTAACCTTCTGCCTCTTTGTCACCCCTTCAGACTGCTGTCTGCTTCCATCAGTGTCTCAGTCAGAGCTATCCTTTCATGTTTTAATACCTGCAACATCCCTATTAAGGTCATCCCTGAGTAGCAGACTGCAGAAAGGACAGCAGAACCTTCCACCCTCCTCTCCAAGCAGGGCTGCATAATTGTCCTCAGTGCAACAGAAGACTGTTCTCTGCAAGGAATTCCATGTTTAGAGGTTAGTTTGAAGGAGACCTGTGTGAAGTTAGCTGCAAGTATCCCCCTTGTTATACCTTCAAGTAGGGTAGGAATCAAAATTTCATCTCCATAAAATTAAGGACATACAAATGAGAATAGAACATGTTCTTTCTTCAGTCACACTGAGACCTTGAGTGGATGAGGAACTGGAGGTATTTATGTAGATGTGGTGCTTAGGTTTAGTGGCAGACTTGGCCATCTTATCATTGGGTTCAATGATCTTAAAGGCCTTTTCCAACGTCAGTGATTCTAGGACTGTGAGTGAGTGCAGCTATCAAACAAGAAGGTGGAAAGAGCCTGCATCATAACCACCTCCCAGTGCCTCCAGTCACATCCTCCTCTTTACCTAAAAACTGTTATTGGAAGAATGAAGGGCATCAGCTTTATTCCACAAGAGGTACAGGGGCATTTGTGTTAAGTAGGAGACAGAGGCCAGGAAAATTCAAGCAAGAGAGAGGTGGTCTGAGAAGGGTTGTGCTGAAGTGAAGTGACTTGTTTATCACCCCATAGCAAGTTTGTGCCAGGATGCAGAACAGGATCTCCTCACTTGAACCCCACTCCTCACCTTCATTTTCGGTCCATTGCTGCTCATTCTGATATCTGGGGTATTTTCACAACATGTATAGTTAGAATGAGCTGATTTTCCCGAGGAAAGAACTTTCACTACCACATCTGACCTTGGCTTTTATCCACATGTAGAGAAGGTTCTTTGCTGTTCATCATTCAGCTGGTTGTGAGCATGTTTCCTTAAAGAAAATAAATACAAATATTAACTGTCAGACAGGGAAAGATTTACCCAGTTTGGAGAGCTATAAATAACCCTTCCCAAAATGTAAAAGCACTGTGATGCTGAAGTGTTTGGACATGCTAAACAAAAGGTTAAGTACATGATTTTGGAAGGAAGAACCTGTCTTTCAAAGGTATAATGATGGGCCTGGGGGGAGGATGGTAAGAGCTGACTCACAAGTACAATACAGCACTCAGTGATTTATGAGCTTCCCAAAAGACTTCAAATATCCAATGCTTGTCATGAGGCCCAATGAGACCCAGAAATCGCTTAATGGACTATAATGAGCATATATTCACCAAAACAACTATTGTAGTGCTCTGCATTTCTTAATGGCACGTTAGTGAGTGGGGTGGCTCCTGGTCGCTGGAGCTTGTGTGCACCTCTCTGGTTTTGGTCCACTTAATATCTGTGTTTAAGAGAGTGAACTAAAAAGATAATTTGCAACCAGTTTTCCAGAAGCAAGGGCAGTTACTACATCTTGAAATACCCTGCAGTTTCAATCACATAGTCCCTAGTGTGTGCCCAAGTTTGACAGAATAATTGCAACTTTTTTCCCCCATACATTGCTGTAATATTTTTCTTCTTAAAGGTTGCAACATAAATACCCGCCCTTAACAAAGCTGTCCAAGCTTGCTAGCAACTGTTGTTGCCAGTCCTTGTTCAGAAAGAGCACTACAAGGACACACATATTTACAGAGCTCTGGTGGGAAATCCCCTATGGAAAAAGGAGCCCCTGTTTCCATGCAGGAGTGTTTATGCCCTGATATAAGAGACATGATGCACACAATCAGCCTGGCAGATGGAAGTTCACTTATTTATTCTGTTTATTAATATATTTTTGTGTACCTTTTTGTACAATGTAAATGGAGCTAGCATTTGTATTTTGGGAGATGGCTTGAGTTTCTGGCCATGGCCCTGGATTTGCAATCAAGAATTTTTTAAATAATACATAAAAACCAAAGAAAAAAAGCCAACCAGCTCCCCTGTGTTCTTGTAGATACACACAGCATCAGGATGGCTCCCCAAGATCTCCACTCAGACTGCAGATTGGTAATAACTGACTCATTTGAAAGAGCACAGCTCAGTAAATACAGCATTCCTCTAACGGATATTTGGTGTGCATTTAACAGAGCTTTTAAAACACTATCTGAGAAAACAGGCATACCAATGAATTCCAGCCAGAGCATGAGAGGGCTGGTCCAGATAACCTCTCAGGCCTATTTCATTTAGAGTGGAACCACTGTGACCTTTAAGTGAATCATCAGCAGGGGAGTAGCCAGGCTCCTTGTGCTGTCCCTTGCTGTGAAGCAGCACAGAGCTGAAGAGGTTCTTTTCCTTTGGTGGATAAGCTTGCAACAGAGAGCAATGCCACAGATGCTCACTTTCCTCACTGGTCCACCTAAGCTTGATCTCTTCTTTACTCTGCTCTTTCTCCATCTCACCTCCTGTCCCCATCTTGCTTCCACCTCCCTCCTTGCCATATTCCAGTCCCCAACACCAGTCACACTCTCCCTTCTCTCCCTTTACCTGATTTGCCTTTGCCTTCTCTTCCTACTCCTACTTCCTCTCCAAAGGTGATTCCTTTATCCTTTATGCAGTTGTGTGAATTACTTTCCTCCTTGATTTAGGCTCCATGAGGCTTTGGCAGGGGTGAGACATTTCTGTTGTATCACACTTGTGTAGCCAGCAGCAGCTGAGAAGAAGGGCCACTGATCCCAAAATGTGCACTTCTCACCAGCTCCTGAAACAACAGAACAGAATTCTGCATATTCATCCCTGCCCCACACCTCTCACCTTCCCTCTTCAGGCACAAAAATCAAACTCTCTATGCACTGACAGCAGTGACTGCAGGAGAACGACTACCTGGCCTCTCCTATCATAAGATTCATCAGAGTATAATCCTGTCAAGGTTTTAGTGTTTTTCAGACACTCTGTCACAAAGGCACAGCCCTGTAAACCAGCCACTAGTGTTATTAAGCACTGTCCTTTCTCTGACCCAGGGAACAGAGGCTACAGACTGGGTCAAACACTGTTGCAGATGAAAAGATAGAGCCCTGCAAGTTCTTGTCTTCATTTTTTAAGTCTAATGTAAACAGCCCATGGCACCTGGAGGCTGGTGGGATGACCCAGGAGTCAAGAGGAGGAATTTAGGTCAGTTTACAGCTCTTATTTTCTATTTCTTTTTGAGCCACTGCTTTCAAATTTTTAAATGACCACTGTTTTGGGTCAAAAAATAACATGTAAAAGATACAGCAAACCCAACATTTGATTATACCTGGAGAGCTGAATGTAAGCAAATTGTTAAGCCTCTCCCCCCTGATCATCATTTCTGTCAGACTGAAGAATCCCAAACTTGACAATTCAAATAATTAAAAGTGGTGAGGAAGAGGAGCAAACTCACCAGTTATTGCAACCCCCCAACAGTCAGTCTTCCTTAAACTTCATGGATAGACAGCACAAGAGTGCAAAGCCAACTTTAAAAAATCCTCTGCAGATTCTGCCACATGTGTGCAGGCTAAAGAAAATTGTCAAGGAGATGGCAAAGGAAACGACAAATCTGAGGAAATGATAGCATGCCTTTTGCAGATAGCTCTCTTGCCTCCATATCATCATTAATTTAACATCCTGGTAGAAGCTGCCTGGACTGTGTGTTAATGAGGTCTGTCCCTGTCAGATGACATGAAAAAATGACCACGGTCTGACCCCTGGAGGTCACCAATAATCCCGCAGCTCTTCTCAAAACAGTACCATGTTAAACCCCGTGTCATGGGCAAATTGGCTTTATCTACCAAAATTTAAAATATCAAACAGCAGCCAGCATTTTAACAAGTTTGCCCCTCCCAGACCTTGATGGTCAGGGCCACTGTTAACAAGTGATCAATTAGCCTGCTTAAAAGCACTGATAACAACATTTTTGTGTCAGGGTGAGGGCTGACTGCCAGTACCTAATCTCCCCCTTCCTCACGCAATAATTTCTGAAAACCAAACATCTCAAAGGCTGTATGACAACAGCGTAAAAACCTCTTGCTGGGTTTCTTTTCAAGCCGCCCTAAGAGAAATAAAATTGAATTTTAAGACAAGTAAGATGGAGGACAGACCCTCTTGGTGCTGTTGGCCTTGTTCACACGTTCCCCTCAGGACTCTGCTGATCACCAACCTTGGTGAGGTTTGGGTTCAGGAAACACAAATGGAAATTACCTTCTGATGTGAAAGACTGAATGAATGGCTAATACTGCTCTGGCAACTAGGTATGGTTTGCAGATCCCAGCCTTGCTGTGATTAGATTAATTATTCTTCCCATTTCTGATCTTCCCACTCCTATCAGTCACTTCCTTTTCTATCAGTCCCAGGGCTTCAATCAACACAGTTTGTGGGTTCACCCTCCTTCACATGATCTTCATCTTGGCCTTCATTTCAGTCTTTTTAAGGCAGAGAAAACAAATTTTGCCCTGGGGCAGGTGTCCAGTCCCAGCCCAGAGCTCCATCTGAAGCCCTTGGGAGTCTGAGCTCACAGAGCCACGTGAGTGCTGGAATCCCAGCTACAAGGCTGGGACCTTGGTTTTGTCTTGCACTGTAAAATGTTTCGCACTATTCCTGTCTTTACAACACAGCAGAAAGTTTCTTAATCACTCAGAAACATCTGGGACCTATTATTTAAGGTTTTTCTTAGAAGAAAAACTGTCTATTCTCTTTAAGACTTTTTGTCTAAACATGAAGGTTACCACGCAGAAAGACAAAGCACCATCAGATCTGTAGAGGACATCATCTGATGTGATTCTTTACCTGTGTGAAGATGTCATGAAAACAAAGGGCAAACTAGCTGGCACAGGTGGGGCTCCCAGGTGGCTTTGCCTGAAGCTCCAGGCAGTGCATAGAGAGGGACTGAGCAGCCAGCAGTGGTGCCACAGTGTTTAGAGAGGTATCATCACAGTACCTGTGCCTGACAGTACAAGGGTGCTCCAACCCTCTTACAGTGGTCTGTGCAACATGGAAAGAGAAAACAGTTATTTCTCTCTTCTCCATCCCTCTTCTGCCTCTAGATACAGGAAACCTGGCCACCCATGGATGCTGCTGCCTCTTTTTTGTGCATCCCTGCACCTGGAGCAGCTGGTGCAGGCAACAATTGTGCTTCATGCATATGCTCCACACCTGCTGGCTTGTGTAGCCCACCATCTGTCCTAAAAGCAAACAAGGCTCTTGAAGCTTCTCAGAAGCCCCACTTTTAACAGCAGTTCTTCACTGAAATCAACAAAACATAATGCAGAGTCTCAGTTTTACTTTCCACTTTGTGCCTCCCTTATGGCCTGGAGAAGGGCTGTATGAAGGTCAGTATATAAAGTCTCATCCTTAGGATGTCAGCCTCAGAAATACAGTATTTGCTAATAAAAGACAGTCAACCAGGCCAGTTCAGGCAGCTACTTACCTAGGGGAGAGGCCTGAGTCCATGATGTAGTTGCCAGCTAGAGTACTGAACAGTGCCTTAATGCACCAAAAAGTCATTTTTATGAGTGTTTCTTTGCAGTACAGATGCATCTGGTCTCCACATTTCCACTAATTTCTGCCATTTCTGAGTAATTTAAATAACTCTTGTTGCCTCACTTTCTCCCCTCCTGCCCATTGCATTTTTTTTAGTCACTGATGTCACCATAACTCTTTTCTTCAGTCACAGCAGAAACAGTCTCTCACTCCCACTTTGGCTTCTCAGTTTCCAGTCTTGTCACCTCATTCTTTCTCTGTTCCTGAAAATTTAGGCTAGCTTGGGCTAAGCAAGTTTCTTTTGCTCCTATTTCTTACCACCTCTAGTTTATTAGGTCTGGACTCTACACTGTCCACCCTCTCGTCGTCCTTCTTGGTGTGTCTCTGAGGAAGTGCTATTCCCTTTTTCAAGGCATGGTTATTTATTCTTCAATTTTCATTCAAGAGGACAATAATCATTCATTCTCAAATATTATCTGTTTTGGACTTCAGGAATGTTATTGTGTTATGGGATGCAAAATCAGCTCTTGAACTGTTGGCAAGATTATTTAGGTAATGTTCAGAAATACATGTGATAGCCATTTCCTACCCCATGTAAATGCTGCCTTTGCCCCTACCTTGGAAGAAAATAGGTGTAAAGTTACAGATGTGTAAGAGGCATGGCCACTCAGGCCTGGACACAGCTCCAACTTCTGTCCTTTGTCAACTAAAGCTATTCCAGTGGGTGCTCATGGTCCCACTGTCCAGCCACCAAACAAAGGGCTGATGCTGGGGGCCATTTCCTTTCCAGCCAGCTCTGATGTGGGGGTGGGATTCACACCAGCCAGCTTCTCACCTGCTCGTGCCCAGAAGTCAGAGAATCCTCCTACAGGTGATGGGATGAGTCCAGCTCCAGACTGAAGGCCACGGTTTGCTATAGAGCTAATTAGTAAGAGCTTCACTTCTCTGAGGCCTCAGCAAGACAGCTTGAAAGTGGCCATAAGAGCCATCAGGTTGGAATTAAGTCACTGTGAAAGCATGACTTTCCCATGGACGGTACATAAAACTGCCAAACACAACATGAGTTCTGCCTCGGTGATCTCATTGCTGAATAATTCAGTGAATCCTTTCAGTTAACATCAAAAGGTTTGAGGAATCTTCAAGGAGGGCACTGTCTCACCACAACCCTGTAATAGAGTTATCACAGGTGTGAGGGCTTGGGGAGCATGGGGAAGACTAAACTGACAATTCTTTCATGTGGGAACATTAGAAATTAATCTGCAGGTCCAAGGTCATCCAGTCATCTCTTTGGAGACCTTCCTCAGAATTGCTCTCCACACTCCATCAGAAAGCACGACAGTTAAGCTGGCCTGTGCACTCCCTCTGATAAATCACACAAGGAGTTAGAAAACAAATGTTGGTTTCTCCTTTCTAAATTATTTTTCTCCATTTTGTTTAAATCTTAGAAGTTATTTGATTGTTTCTTTTAGTTTCCTTTTTGGCAGCCTTTGACAGTCATACAAACAGCTGCACAGAAATTTCAAAATAAAACCTCCCCCTTCTCTTTTATTTTCTGGTAAGTTATGTTGGGAAAATAAATATGAATGGCACAGATGTTCCATTTTTCTCTCTTCATAAAACAGTTTATGACATCTTGCAAATGCTGGAAAAATATTTCTTTTAAGAAAGAGATTTCTCTTTCTCAAGCACACTGTGTTTCAGAGAAGCCTTAAGGACAGTTACAGAGCAAAGCCTGTTTTTTTGATGTCTTTGCCTTGTTTATTAATAACATTGGAGAAATAAACTGAATGTCTTCAAATTAATTTCACTGGTACTTATTTGGATTAGAAAACTATTTAAGTTTTCAATGTCATTGATCATCTGCTTTGTGCAAATTTGTACATTTCTGTAGACCCCTAACTAACAGGGTTAAGGAACAGAGTTTCAAAGTAAATTATGCATCAGCTGCAGTGGAAGATGTTCAGCATGGAGAGTAAAACATCACCCCTAAACTTAGACAAAAAGTAAAGATGACGACTTTTTTTCTCTCATTATATAAAACAAAGAGAACTATGGTGGCTGAATAAAGCATTACAATCAAATGTATAGTCACAATGTAGCGAAATGCCTTCCAGCAGAGAAAACAGTAAGGGAACTAGATAAGGTACATTGCATTCATCATGCATTTCCTCTGCTGCCAACTCATTCTGTCACTCTCATCATAAATAATTGGACCTTTCTCTCAATCACAACCACGTGGGCTGGGAAGGACCTTGAGAGGTCAGCTAGCCCATCCCTCTGGCCCAAGGCAGCATCAGCTATGCTTACTGTCACTCCTGACAGAGGCTTGTCTAACAGCGCAAAAATCCTCCAGACGGGATTCCACAACACCCCCGGGCAACCTACTCCCCTGTCATGGTCTCTTGGCCTTTGGAGAGTTTTGTCTGGTGTCTAATCTGAGTCATGCCTGTCGCGATTAAAATTCTTGGCTGCAAGGGCAGAGGAGAGGTGATTCCCACTCTCTCTCCACTGCTGATCAAGAAGTGCTCTCCCATACAAACTGTGTCCCCAGCCCACAAGTTTCCTTAGAAATTCTCTTTCCCCAGAATATTTCCTGTCTTCTGCAATCAGAAGCAGTATTTTGCCACAGTGAAAGTCAATGTCCTAATCTCCACTGTTCCCTTCATAAGGTTATAAATTTAACAAAGAAAATGAGAAAGAGAATGGATGATCACTTTATCTCAGGGCATTTCCTGATTAACATTAATTTCAGATTGTCTCCTCCCTTTTAAACCCGCCTTTGACCACAGCTGTGGTGCAGCCAATAGGCTCATTTCGCTTTTTCAGACACCCAGTAAAGAAGAATTTACCCTGAGGTCTCAGAAAGACTGTAAGGATGAAACAACACCTTGTTTGAGTGGTGCTGATAATTACCATTCCTGTAGACTAACTCCATGCTTTGGTTATGTTGTAATCAGGCTTACAGTTTTCCACAAAAAGAATATTTTGTGGAGAACAAACTCTCTCCAGCTAAGGTATTGGTTAACATTCCACACTGACCATTTTTTTTCTCTTTGTAATAAGTTCACAGCTTTTATAAAGTAAATAGACAGTCCCCTTTTTACCAAAGAAAACCACAGGATTTTGACAGCAAGAACATGAAGTAGCTTGTACTGCTCATAGGAGGCATCCACAGTGTGGGTTTGTGCCCTTGCACTTCCACTTCGGTAGAGAGCATTGTTTGTTGTTTGGATCCAATCTGAATCAACTCTGATGCCATCCTGATATTCACAGGTTATGAAAAAAACTATTTCTCACCTGGTAATTATAAATCAGAGTAACTGTCATCAGTACTGCTGAATCCATCAGACTGGAAGTTAGAATTCAATATTACTACACCAATAGGTGAGAAAAAAAAAAAAAGAGGCAAATCCTTAAAGGTGATTGTTAACTGATTGATAATGGTTTTAAGATTAATTGGGCAATTCAGTGTTTAAACATTATATGGGCAGAGCACAACTGATGACCATAATTCTGGTTTCCATGTGAAAAACTGAGAAAGAAAACAAAGGCAGGAAGAACCATCATGGGGGGAAAAAACCCAAACAACTTAACAAAAAAAACCCCTCACTCCCAACTTCTAAAACTTAAAGCTTTTACTTTTAGCCAAGCTCAAATTGTAAAACTAGTAGATCCTGATACTTACACAGAAGTTCCTTATTTTTCAGTTCAAACTCTGTAAAAAGATATTATGAGGTTGAAAAGCAAGGTTCACTATATCAGATCAACTTCCATGAGATTTAAATGTTACCATCTGCAGTACGAATTGGGGTCACCCACTATCATGATTCACTAGCAAACAAGGAAAGAAGAAAAGGAAAATGTAATCAAGCAACCATAGCCCAGGCCGTGAATCAGGTCTCATTATTTGGCTCTGCCAAAGGCTTCCTGTGGGAGCACTTCCCTACCCCCAGCTTCTTCCATCTGCAAAATTGGAGCAATACCTTATGCTACGAGTCTTATATCAGACACTTGTGAAGCAGTAAGGCTCCCCAGCGCAGCAGTGTAAATGGCCATTTACTGATTGTCAGTCTTCCTCTAAAACAGAAATAATTCAACTTCTGCTGACATCTGTTCCCCCTCCAAATAGATCTTGCTCAGTCACAAGCTATATATCCAGAATAATTCCTACCTTTTGAAAAAAAGCTTCTTTGTGACCCCTGGTGTGTAGTACTGCAATTTGTAAGGAACCAAAGGCCTCTGATGGAGCCCCATAAAATGAGCACAATAGGAGCAACTAATTGATTTGCACCTGAATTCTGAGTAGTCTACAAGATGATTCTGCTCCTCAGCCTGACTGTAGAACTCACAAATGCATTTATGACTCTTGCAGAACCACTGCTGTCCAAAATACTTGTATCAGAAGACAAGAGCCAATGAAATTAAACAAGTGAGTTGTTTTGTTCAAGTCTAGTGCTCAAACTAAAACCTCGATCAAAACAGATGAAAACAAAAGATAAGGTTTTCATTAACTCTGAGCAAATAAACCACCAAAGCAATCAGAGCATGAAGTAATTACAAACCTGTGTGAAAAAACCACCAACTTTTAGATACAATAAAAACAATTTTTAATCTATTTATTTTCTTTGACATAAAAATTATATTACGACTAAATAGGCATTTAGACATAGCAACAAAGGGGGTCTTAGGCATGTAAAATGTATCCCTAATACCACAGATCAGTCATTGCCTACCAGGAAAGTGTCTAAACTTCAACAGCCACACAGATTCTGAGCTAAGACTTTCCCAGGAGTTCATACGTGCACTTGGGTGTCACAACCTTGACAAGACTGTGTTCCATTACATCTGCTGCACACCTAAAGATCCTGTTGTGTTCTCCTGTTTATTGAAAGGATAAGCTTGAGCAGTTTTGGAACTCCTAACATAAGCGAGACATCTGAGCTACTCACAGAATGCAATACAAACTATTTTTTTAACAACCAGTACAGTTTTCCATTCCATCTTACATGCAAAATTCAATAAAAGCTACAAAGTTCCTGAATAGAGAGTTACTTCATCAACATGTCCCATGAACACTATGATGATATATGTTCCTGCCATCTTTCTTTCCCAAATTACCCACACTAGTCACCATCTGTGAAAGCATGGGCATCCAATTAAGGAACAGGAGAGAAGGGGAAAAGTAAAGAGAAGAGACAAAGATGTGAATCACATGTTTCCATGAACAGAATAGTATACACCACAAATTCCAACCCCCAGTACAAATTTTCAGTAGGGCAATGGCTCTGCTCTTGAGGCTAAAAGCATGGTCTAATGTGGAAATAACTGAGCTTCATATCAAACAACATTTTTATTGGAAATTCCATTTATGTTTTCACTTTCCTAAGTGATATTACACAGGAAATGCCGGTAGCTGCATGGATCTTTGAAAGAGAGGGTAGATGAAATAGGTGAGAGTGTACATTTCAACAGACCAGACTTAAAATAACATGCATTATGACTTTTATGAAAAGCATGATACATACTTATTTTGCGCTGATTTTTTTTTTCTTTCATTCTTGGGGCATGCAGCCTTGTCCTGTTCTCTCTTTTTTTCCCATCCTTCACTTGATGTTGACAGGCTGGGTCCCACACTGCTCATTACAAGGAGGGAACAGAATGTCCTTTACCTTTTGGGGTGAATTAAACAACATTTATGAAATTATTTCTCATTTGTGTGAGGTTTAGTTTAAAATTCATTGGCTCCCATGTTCCCAAAATCGTTGAGTAATTTGAAATTAAAACCTTCAAGTTATTTCTCATGAGTTAGAACAATAGCTTTTATATCTGTTGGCACA
Organism: Cinclus cinclus; assembly: GCF_963662255.1. Taxonomy (NCBI): domain Eukaryota; kingdom Metazoa; phylum Chordata; class Aves; order Passeriformes; family Cinclidae; genus Cinclus; species Cinclus cinclus. The sequence goes on along the minus strand of NC_085049.1, from coordinate 54,737,152 downwards.
TGTAACTGACAGGGTACAGGCAACAGGCAATTTGCAGTATGAGTTGCCAATGCCTGTGTGCATATTTCTAAGAATAACTCAGTGTCCAAGAATTTGGCCTGTTATATCACAAGCCAGGACTAGCTGACAGCTGTTTTAAATTACAGTGGACTGAATGATATTAGCTTTATTGTAGTTGGACTGATGCTTTGCTTTCTCTTAATCGTCCTAATGTTCTGATTTGTCCTTTAGCCAGCGGTTGCACAGCATTTATTTATAACACTCAAGGTTTAAGTCACAAATGACAGATTGGTTGGATTGTCTTGTACACATGGAACATGATCAAAGTAAAGGACTACACAGTCAGGGAAATTTAAGCTTCTTTGCAAGGGACAGCCTATAGATCCAAGGCTAGGATTTTCCTTGCAAAGCAGAAAAGACTGGCTCTCAAACAGACCTATACTAATTTTCCTAGAAGGAAGGCATTTATTCCAAGTCTTGCATGCTATTGTGAGCTCCATATTCACATCCCATTTCAATTTCTTCTTGGGGAATAAGACAAAAGGTTAGACATGAGCCTGCAAACTGCTGTGCACTTCAATTAATTACACAGTTTGGAATTAATTTATTTTATCAAGCACTAATGTCTACTCGGGGCCAAATCTTGTTCACATTATAGACAATAGTTAATTTTCTAAAGATTTTTCTGGGAACAGAGTGTGGCTATTAAATTTTCTTTCATGTGAACCTATAACAGTTCATTAGAAGTTTCCTACTCCTTCAGGAGAAAATAAATGGACACAGATTTTGTTTTGTTCAGTTGTCAAAATAATGAAAGAAATCATTTACCAGGAGCACCAAAAAGCTGAATATTCTGATTCAAGGTACAGTATAGAAATCTTCTACTTTGTTTGGCACTGGGAAGCCTGAGAAGGGTTCCTATGTCCAGTTTTAGGCACTACACTTGAAGATGCAGATAAATTTTGGAGTCCACAGGAAGGCACCAAAAGTCATTAGTCTAATTAGAATTCATAAAAGGAAATGAGAACTGTGGGATGGCAATGGCAGAATAGAATACTGCATGTTAACAGCCTTCAGCTATGTGAAAGACTATGGTGTATCAGGAAGGAAAAGCCCATTCTCCATTTCCAACAATACTAAACCAAGATGCAGCAGGCTTAAACTGCAGCAACAGAATCAGATCAGACTCTTGGCATGGGTTCTCTCATGGAAGGGTAGGAAAGCATTGCAACTGCCTGCCAGAAAAAGTAGGTAGTACTTTTCTGCATAGGTTTTTGAGAAGACCTTGGTCATGCCACAGGTGGAGAGATGGGTAAAGAGACCTTCCAAGGGCGTTCACAAGTCTATTTTCTAAGATCATGTGATCTGTAGGGTTTTTTATTACTCCTTTAATTTATTTTAATTTAATAACCTGGATAATAGCCTTCACTATTTGTCATTACAATTTCTACTTGGATATAGTTGAATATAGAAAGTTTGCTGTCCAAATGCTTTCTTGATTCTGCTGAAGCAATGCCATAGCAGCAGTAAGACCTCACTGACATGCAGAAAAAATGTACAATGAGTAGAACAAACAAAATACCACACTTACAGACTGATTCCAAAGAACTCCATTAACGGGAAGTTGTGTCAGACCCTTCTACGTCAATGGTCTGAAGGCTAAGACCATTGTTTTGTTGTACTTTGTATTTCAGCCTACAAAAGAAAAATTAAAGGAAGCACAAGGTAGAAACCCATGCCTGAAAATGACAAAATCTGTCTCTTTATTTTAAGGATATTGCATTGGTCAAGCATGGGTACAGTGAAGGTAGATTGAGACTTGCATTAGGGGTCTAGGGTCTGCCTGTCTTGTTTTATATAGAGAAGCCCATGTAACATTATGGCCTATGAAGTCTCTATTTAATTATACATTCTCAATTTAATTTAGTGAAGTCAACTCTCAGCTAGATGTGGATAAACAAATCTTTTCTCCTAATCAGCAAAATTGTGAAAGAAGAGAACTGCTTTCTAAAAAATAATCTGTATCTGTTTAAGACTCTCTGGATCCTTCATGGTCTCTGTGATAAAAGTGCATGAGAGAAAGAAAATTTCCATGTTCATATGGTAAAGTTTCCTGAACATTGGTGGCTCTGTGGTCTCTTGCACTACAAACCTAACACTACACAGAACATAACATATTTTGTAAAGAGACAACACATAGTCAGTAGACCCTGCTAATTTTTTAAAAACGGCAATAAATAACAAAAATAAGAGAAGTTGTCATATGCTGCAGTGATAAATGGTAGTGATAGCATCAGTCTTGCAGCTTCTTTGCCTGTCTTGAACTGGCTGAGGAATTTCGAGATCTGATGTATTATTAGAAAGAAAGTACTGGATTGTGCACTAATGGTACTGTTTGAAATTTAAATGTACTGGGCTTTCTTGACATGAAAAAGGAAGTATTTCCAAGGAATGCTTGGAATGTATTCAGCCAGAAAATATATTTAATTATATTGAAACTGAATCCTAACCTTATTATAGATGACTACCCTTGCTGATAGCTAAGGACAAAGAAGGATTTAAGGAAAGAATTGCAAAAATATGGTCTAGTGGCATAAGCACTAAACAAAGTTAAGGGACAAAGGTGCTAAACTTATCATACTTAAGCCACATTAATCTTTCCATTAGTACGTAAAAAAAAAATCATAACTTTCCATCTCAAGTCATTATGTTGATGGGGTATCTTTGATCTGAGAAAACAGCAATGATCCCAATGGGAAGCAAGAAGTGTTTTTGATTTTTATCTGTAAAGTCTAAAATTCCTTAGGTGAAATTCAGTATGAAATGCATCCATGCAATGATGAAGGTGAGTGAATATGTCAACATCTGTGCTTTATTAAAGCTGGACTATTTTTACTAGGCACTGAACCAGAGAGACCATATACCCTGATAAAACCAGAAACTCCAGGAAGGGTTCTTTGAAGGTATTTCTTGCTGTCATGTAGCTGAAAAATACATCTTAATGTTATTTTCCTACATGTTTAATACAACCAGTTGGGCCCACTGCACATGGTGATGCAAAACTGTAATCTTCTAAAAATGTACAGCAAATGAGACAGATTTCTCTTGCTCACCACGGGTATCAAATGCATCATGAAAATGTGTTTTCTGATTCCCTGAGTAATGGCACTTCTAATAAAATACAGCTAAGTGTGGCTAGGTCCGGAAACCTAAAATAAATAATCAGAAGCATATCTCATTAGGATTAATTACTAGAATCTTAGGCTTCACGAGATGCAATTTTTTCTGATGAATGAATACTGTAAAGCGAATATTTTAAAGTTCAAAATTCAAAGGAACTCCACTGATCCTGTCACTTGAGTTCCTTTTTAGCACAAAGTTCTGCCTAGTTAACCAGCTCTGGAGTTAAGCCAACCCAGCAGAAAGGCAATCAGCATTGCTCTGGAGACACCAGCAATGGTGATTTCACAAAGAGAAGATCCAGCGTGAGAGTAGGAGGGAAATGGAAAGTAGAAGGTGTGGAGGCTGCTGGTTTAAACTCTGTGTTAGTGATGGAATCATTCCTCAATCTAGGTGATCTTCAAATTAGGTCATACTCACAATGCAGATGCCCCATTTCAAGAAAGAATTACTCTAAATGCATCTCTGTGCACAGACAGTAACCAGATCTTTTCTTCATGGCTGGGAAAACATGAATAAATGTTAATTTGTGCATTTTTACCTCTGTTCAATTTCTATATATTCATATATGGAAAAAATCAACTTCCATTAAGGTGGCAAGAAGCCAAAAATGAAATACAAATGCCATATGAAATACAAAAAATGATAAAAACTGCTGGAAACATCCTCTCTAAGATATGCAAAGAAGATCCATTGCAAAATAAACTATCATCTGTCTGGTCGACCTTAATTCAATTACTGTTCATGGTATACTTCTGTGTATTTCCACAGAATTTCTCATGGCTCTTTGAAACTTGCTTATTAGCTATGCCTAGAGAACTGTGGAAGACTTGCAAATTCTGTGAGACAGAAAATAATTTAAAACAAAGGCATTAGAAACCCAAAAGTAAATTACAAACCAATTACAGAAGAACTTTAACACTACATAATTGGATATGGATGTTACAGTCTGTCGAGGAATAAGACAGGGAAGATTAATTCAGTCTTTCACAGTTCAAAGAACTTTTGTCCTATTTCTAGAAAATTGCTCTGATGATAATACAAAAATATAAAACCAAAACCACAAATTGGTATCAATGTCAGTATAATGCTGTCTCTGGAAGTTCAAAGGAAATTTGTGACACATCAACCCAGCTTAAGGCCACTGCATTTGATTGTAAGAACCAAAGCTTTCTTTAGCCAGCACAGAGAAATTGTGATCATCTGTGTGTCCCTGGTATTTTTTTCCCTTTGTATTCTCCATTTGAAATACACAGGAATGTAGAAGGTAAAACAAGAAATCGATCCATCACAGTCTTTAATGCCAAACCTCAATCTCACAGAATTCTCTTCATGCACTTAGACTAATTGCTGCTTGGATATATATTCATCCCACAGAGGTCCCATGCAGATTCCAATCCTCCACATCAGTTCAAAAAAGATCTACTCCACTCTCCCCTTTCTGCAGTAGGTGAACATGTTTTCACTGAAACCTCTGGGTCCCTGCAATTGGAAATTTCCCTGGGCTGTAGAATTCAAGCTAGACACAGACAATACCAAAGTTCAGGATGACATCTACAACTAAGGAATTGCCATTCTAGAAAACCTTCATCTCTAGTTTTCTATCAATACAATCACAGCAGAATTTAACACACCCCCCCCCCCCCCCCACACTCCGTGTTCAAACTTTACAGAATGCCATGTGTCCTAATATTCCCTTTTATTTCTCCTTGAGCTCTGGGGATTCATCTCCTTATCAAAAAACCTGTTCCGAAGCTTACTCCGGCAACAGCATTCTTGAAGACAGATTCAAGAAGCAAAAGCAGTTACAGTGCATGTAGGTGTTGTATTATGTCTTTTCAGTGTTTTCCAGTGTGAGATAATGTTTGCTTTCCTTGGTGCCATCATGTTACTATCTTCTATCTCTTCTAACATACTTACTAAGACCTTGTACATTCCAGCAATATTTTAAGCCAGATACTCTTAAGGCATAGGTCATGACACACTGCCCAAGGGTCACAAGCCTATTCCCCTTCCCTGCCTCTGTTGTTCCCCTGAAGCAGATGTGCTTAGTCACTTGTGGGTAGTCCTGGAATGGCAGCTGTACTCCATAAACCACCGCGCCCATTCCTGTGTGTACACTCTGAGGCCCCATGGGAATCAGCCAGGAGGGCTGTGGGACACATCTCTAAGAAGGTCACCTAGAACACAAGCAGCTGTGGAGTCACCGCGGGGAGCGAGGATGAGGACACCTCATCACAGTGATTAGCAAGATAGATGACACCAAAGAGCTCATGATCCAGTTCAGTTGTTAAGTGTCCAAGGATCTCTGAAGGACACAGATGGAGGGAGACATATAAAATCTTACTGATAACAAGCTTCACAAAAGCATTTCCTGTGTGGATCTGCCCCTTAGTTGCACAAGGACACAAACTTCCTTGCAAGTCCCTAAGAACTGTGCTCCCTGGTTATTTTTTTATGTTGTGGGCAAAGGAGAACAAAAAGAGGTCTTTGGAAAACTCTGTTTTCCCTTTTGATCCTCAGATTTTCAAGTGACCAAATGATGAAATCCCTTGTATCTGCCTTAATGTGCACGTAGCAAGAAATTCCCTGTGCACCAGAGCTGTATGTGTCCAGTTCCTCTGGAGTGTTTGGCTGATGACTCTCTGTACACAGGCAACTCCTTGAGATGAATCGTGGTGTTGGACTCCTTAACAAATGCTCTTGCATTGTCCCACACAGGTAGATGCCAACCAGGAGTAACTTGGATGTGATATGAATGGGAAATAAAACCTCTGACTTCTGCTAAAATGAAATATGATGGATGGATGAAACAAAGCATGTTATGCTTGAAATGAAGTCCCATCTGTGTGCCTGACACTGAAAATAGCTACTTTCACTGGGAAAGCCACTATCACTTTTCCTTAGGGCTCTAGGCACTTGAATTCAAATTCCTTAACCTTTTGGTACTTACAGCAGAAAAAAGCCAGTTTCAGATGATCATTTTAGGGTGGTGTGGAAGACAATATGATTTAGGACAGAGGGATATTACTGCAGTCTTCTGGCTGTGTCACCTGATAGCAGTACAGACCTCTTTTTGTGTATGGCTTATGCCTGACGTGCTTGTATGGAAACAACTCAGAAGTTAAAGCCTTTCAACAGAGCAAAGTCACAGAGACAGGCAGTAGCCTGATGTCCATTCCTACAAACTTTACCTTATTTATATCCTTGCATCGTCTTGGCTCAAACATTGTTACTACAGCCGCAAAATATTTAAATATTTCAAAATATAGCCAAAACACTGCTGTCCTGGTTTGAATTTTCCTGAAAATGCCTCTAGCTGGATGTAGGCTTATCTAGTTCATATTTCAAGATACATTAAAGCTCTTGAGGAAAGTTATGCAAAGCCAGATCATGCTTTATGAAGTGTGGATCCAGGGCGCAGCTTCCTCTTTTGTGGCAAAATATTCAGAAACACTTAGGATTTAATTTCAAGAAAATAGTGTAAACATTGCTCTAAGGTAATCACTTGGTACTGCAAACTTATTGGATACTTATTTAGCTGGTTTTGTAATTAAATCATAGGATCAATGCTAGGGGTGGATTCACTTGTTCTGGTTGTGAAATGAGTGTTTTGAAAAGTAATTTCTACGAAGAAAAATATGGTAGACATGCAACTTTTAATGCTATTAGCAGGGTAGAAGTGGAGCTGGGCATGTGCTAAAAAGGAGGTTAATGTAACGTTGTGTGGACTGCCAAGTCGAGGCAAGGTTACTGATTGCTGGCAAGAACACAGCAAGCCAGGAATTTTCTTTATGCCTTTTGGCTCGTCAGGAGGATCACATTTAAATTGTTTCTAGAGCTGAGAAATATGTGAAAATGGTGTCACCCGTCAGGAAATCATACTAAAAAAGAGCAGATTATATCAGTGTACAAAAGCACTTAAAAACTAACAAAGAGAATTCATTCATTTTTCATTGATGATCCTGTATCTGCTCATAAATATTGCAGCCCTCATGCTCCTATAAATATTAGATTGTATTTATGTTGTTTTTAATTAGTCTGGACAATTGTTTGACAATTTTTTACAGAATTCCCTATATATGCAAAAGGCTCTTGTGGCTTGGATTTGTTTGCTGTGCTCCATGAGCTTTGCTAGATGAGCCAAAGTAGGGGTAGGGCTATTAAAACACTGGAGAAGAGAAGCACCTTTGGTACAACCAGAAGTTATCTATTGGTTTCTTATCTTCCCCGATCCCCTTAACTGTTCAAGGTGTCTTTCCTAAATATGTAGAGCTTAAGGTAAAGCTGTTATTTCTTACCCAGGCAGAAGAGAGAGTTTTCCAAAGCCCACAGGGATTACAGCTTCAGCTCAGTGTGTACTGGTAAAGCAGGGCACTGCTTACACCAGGCATGCTGCCCAGAACCCACCCACGGTAACTTTCCCTCTCCCAAGGGATGCCTGGCCTCTCCCTGCTGCTCCCTACTCCCAGGAGACCCTGCTCAGGAAAGAGCAGACAAAAGGCAGCCACAAATCTTCCCTGCAAAGCATGGGACCTGCTCCATGCACACAACCCATTTACAGCCCATCTCCCCTAAATTCTCAAGTGGGACGGGATTCATACATCCCTTTAGTGCACAGGCAGCTTGTGCACCAGGAGCCTGTGAGAACACTGCTGGGGGATCACAGGAGCCCCCCTGGCTCCAAGTGCCCCAGGCTGCTCTGGGCACTGCTAATGTGCACTGCAACAGCCTCTCCTGGCCCTGGAGATGACTTGTTCCTCCCTTCCTTCAGGATGGAGCCTTACAGAAACACGGGGAGGAAAAGAGGACCTCGGAGAGTGAGTGAGGCAAGAAACCATCTCAGCACGCTGTGTTTCCTCCTCAGCATTCTGATTTTGCCTCAAACACTCTGCAATGAGTCCCAGGCTCTTCTTGTCCCCTTGGCATGATCTGAGTGCTGGCAAAAGGACAGAATGACAGCCCTGATACCATGGCAAGAGAGACTCCCTGTTCCTGGGAAAGGAAGAGGGGATATCCCTAGAATTTGAACACATGCGAGTTTTTACTGCATACTAGTGCCTGTCCATGGAATGTCCATGGAATCAAGTTCCCTCATTTCTGCTGTAACTTCTGCTGTTTGAGCTGCTCCCACTTTCCCAATCCACACTGGCAAGATAAAGGAGAGTGTTCTCTAAAGACCTGCTACATCAACTTTCTGAGGACCCTCATTATTATGGTTGTATAAACAGCTGAAAAAGAGAAATTAATCTCTTGATAGCTACTCACAGCCACTCAGATTTTGACAGAAATGGGAAATCACAGCTAGGAAATCTCAATCCTGCCTTTGATTCCTAGACTTGAAACTACAGATTAATGTGACAGATGTCTGAGCCTCATTAATATTGCTATTGTCTTTCTCTGAATAATGAGCCTGATGATCACTGAGCTCCTTAGGGACAGGCAGGCTTTAATAGTACCCTCATTACTATAAAAATAAGAACGCCACAGTAACCGTGGGTTTTTTCACACGGTCATGAAAAATGCATTGGAAAGGGACTTTTGCAGTCCTTCCAATTCTGTTAAAATACTGTAAAAAAAAAAAAAAAGGAAATACTTAAAATCTGTTGCAAGGATTGACATAACTGGGAATGTTTTCAGCTTATTTTGCAGGCTCTGTTCATGGCAAAGCTTGTTCAACTTGCCAAGGACCCAGTGGCACAGTGCCTATGTCAGAGTGGCTATAGCAGGGGCAATCCCTAGGGGAACGGGACCACAGCCTGTCCTCTTCCACATTCTACTGATTATCTCATTCCTACAATGGCTTTGCAAAATCAGAATCTCAAAAATGTCTGAATCTAGTAGCTCTTTAGCCTCCTTTTTACTATTGACATCAGACCATTTCTGCTTTAAAATCTCAAAACTAGAGGAGCTCAAAAAATAATTACAAAATGGAGGTTTATCTTTAAGATCAGTTCAGGAATTTACTGAGCAAAAGGAGACATGTCTGGACGAGAAATAGGAGAATTAATTCAAGATCTATTGAGGGAGTCCTTTTTGGTTTGGGCATAAGGCCAGTTCAATTAGCCTGCTTGGAGTTCCCAGAAGATCTCAGGAGGACAAATAAAAGATGGCTGATGAAAGATTTTCAGGGTTTTTTGGATGTCAAGATCCCAAGGCACAGCTCCTGCTTTCCTGGTACTCTCTTCTCCACTTTTGGGTAGGGTCACAAGAGTCATTTCAGGAGCTGAATGAGAAAGTCAGGGGAAAAAATAAAAACCACACCATCTCTCAGACTCAGCTGAAGAGGTTTGTCTAATTTTTCATTCCAATCTAATCCCATGGGAATTGCTAGGCTAAGATTGCCACTTCTCCCACCCAATTTACTGACTCCCGTTCCGTTTCCCAGATTTGCCAGAATTCTCCCTCTGATGAAGTTTTCTCCATTTCTGTCCCAAAGAGGATTCCATTAATATCTCCCATCCTTTTGCTGGCAGTCTATTCCAAAATGCATGATCTTGCTTTCCTCAGCAGGGGTAGAATATCTTCTCTTATTAAAAATACCAAAGCACAAGCTTAGCCAGAGGTGTGTTTTATTTGACATGAAGAGATGCAGTAAAAATGCTTCCCTGGGACAGCTTGTGTTTCAGCCATCCTGCAAGGATTTGGCAAAGTTTTCCAATGTTCTGCTGGACGGTTGGCTTGAGACTTTGTTAACCCCTTTCAAAAATGGCAGTTTCCACTCTTTCCAAGTGCAGATGGATGGAAATTTCCAAGTCTTTTTGTCTGGAGCTACAGCAGAGGCAAAGAGAAGATTTTGAGTCTCTTTTGATTAATCACAGGGGAATGGAGTGGAGAAGGATGATTAAAAGCTTCATTTCTAAAATTGGCTCCAGCAGCATTTTTCAAACATGCAGTGAATTTTGCCTCCTAATGCAGTGACCACCAAAGTGTTCCTTCCCATCATCAACCTGTAATGCTGCAGAGTCTCACAGTGAAGGGGCAGGAGAGAGCTGGATCCCCATCTGTACAAGGTCAAGGGAACAAGACAGAAGCAGGGAAGGCAGAAAAGTTCAGTGGATTTTTGTGGGACTGTCTGACACTCTGGGCTCTCCCAGCACAACATCATGTGCATGGAAGGAGAGAGCAGTAAGCAGATCTCCTACATGGTGCATGTCATAGATGATATCTCTGCACCATGGTATGGCTATCCCAAAGAAGACACGTTAGTGACATGCCAGAGAAGTCTGTCCCAAAGCCAAGGTTTTCTACTGAGAGCCCCCAGCCATGTTTAAGTGCTTCAGCATCTTGCCATTTCTCAGTTACAACCTTGTGAGTCTTTCCATTGACTTGAATGGAAACTGGGATGAACTGCTAGGCTCTTTCTCTCACTGCTAATTTAGATGTCTCTTAGATGTAGTTTAGTTGGTGTTGAACTTTATTCTGAGCAATTTTCCAAGCTAAGAAATTCTGAAAGTGTTGGTCAAAGAGGAGAGGTCTCACTATGATTACCTAGGGTTTGTACAACACAATCTGTGTTTTGCCAAGCAGAAACCCTATCAGAATGGGTGTTTAAGCTCCTACCCAAAGGCTACCCTTCCCAACCCTGAACCATGGCACCTGACCCCTGACCCCAGGCGCTGAGTTTTGATTCTGACCAGTGACCCATGAAGCCTGACCCCAACACCTGAGATCAGGACCTCTGATGCTGATGCCTGACCCCTGACACTGATTGGTGACTGCTGACCCCAAGCCCTGACCCTTAAACCCCAGTGTGACATTTAACCCAAACTGTTACCATTGTCCCCAGCCAGCTACCTTTGCACCTGCTCCCACCTTTGCCATTGACCTATGACCTTAGGCACCAAGCCACAACCACTGCCACAGATCCATAATCCTTGACCCCTGACCTTTAACTCCTGAGCAGTGAGCAGTGGCTCCTCACCCAAACACCTGAATTTTGACAGGACATATGATTTTGACCTCAGTGCAGTGTCTCTCTTGCCACTGCACCTGAACCCTGACTTAACCCTAGCCCTGACCATAAATCCTGAGACCACACCCTGACCTGTACCAGCCCCCAGAAGAGAAAACACTTTTGGTATAGACTGGGAAGACAGAAGTGGTACTTAAAGGAAAACACCATGAACAGGTGGATTCTCACACTGCACCTGCCTGAACTGCACATGGTTTTCTTGAATTATTTTCTTACTGAAACCACACTTATGCCTTCAAGTGATTTAAAAGCTTTATAGTCAAACCAACAATTTGCCATAACACCTAGAACTCTGATTTTAGGCGATCAGAGAATTCACTGATCTTGCTTGTGCTGGGAGCCACGAGGAGACAAAGACTCTGAGGACGAGTGAACGAAGCCCACAGGGCAGGCAAGGAGAGCTGCAGCGTTTTTCTCCTGCGTGTGTAAACGTAAGAGGGGCAAACCAGCAGCACACTGGAGCTTGTTAAAGGGTGGCTGTACCTACACGCTGAAATCCGATTTCGCTCTCTTCCCGGGGCGGCTGGAAGGGGATTGTCCGTGTCCGCGTGTTTGTTTGTACGGCCGCTGCGCCCGGTGCCGCTCCGACACAAGCATTCCTTCCCGTGCTAAAGACAGCCGGGGCTCAGGGCAGCCCAGGCTCGCCGTTCTTTCCCCAGCAGCGGAGCAGGCTCGGCGGCAGTGCCCAGCCCCGGCTGGCCAGCAGAGAGCAGCGCTGCTCCGAGCGAGCGCTGCCTGCGCCGTCCCGGCCGCTGGGAGCGGCTCCTGCCGCTGCGCCGCGCTCGGAGCCGGGGGCGGCTGCGGGCAGCGCCCGCACGGAGCGAGCAGCGATCTTCCTTCCCCTGCGGCCGAGGGGCGCAAGGGACAGCGACAGCACCGCGTGCGGAGCGTTCGGTGGGACTAAACAACCTCCGGTGAGGAGCTTTTGGTCTGTGCGGGTCAGAGCTCCTTTTGTTCTAGGGCGCTCCTTGGCGTGAGGAGAACGAGAGTTCATTGGATCAGATGCTTTCCGTGAGTTTTAAAACTTCTGGTGCTGCAAGCAGTGAGAGCTGCCGGGGTCAGTGCCACCAGAGGTGAAGCTCACCTACAGATGGAGCTGAGCCCATCTGGGGTCTGGGCCACGGACACTGGCACGGCCTGCCGTCTCCAGTTTGCTCTCTGGCAGCCTTTGGAAGCTTCCGAGACCACGGGCTTAGTCAGGAGTGAGTCTGAGCTGGACCTGGTTGAAGCCGGCTGCTGATCCCACAGGCTGTGAGCTGGCAGACCTCCTTTGCCCAAGGGCCCCGTATTTGAGGTGTGTTCAGTGTACACTCAGTGTTCCCCTGGAGCCCTTGATGCCCTCTCCTCCAGGGAATGAGCTGTGGGGCAGAGCTGTGTTGCTGCTGTGGAGAGCAAAGCAAGAGCTGTGTGCTGGGGAGGGCTGGTCCTTTGGAGCAGCCCCGCACCATCAGAGGGGTCAGCCCCAAGGCCGTGGGTGTGCTTGCTGCTGGAGCTGCCTCTCCACCCTTAGCTACCTTGCGCTGCCAGCTCATTTCTCATGGACAGTCACTTCAGGCTCATCCTTCATTTGGGCTGTGGTTTGAAATGGCATCTGGAAGCAGAGAAACCCAACAGCCTTGTCCCTCTGCCCCACTGAGCTCTCCTTGCTGGGCCCAGGAATGTTGCTCCTTCTGACACGTCCCATCACCTCTGACCACTAATTTCTTTAAGAAGGTGTGCTATTTCAGTCGGTTTTCCAGATGTATTTAGTGGTGTTATAGGAAAAATACTTTTGCCAGCAGGAGGATTCCACACTCCAACACAGAAAAAGCGTGAATGTAATTACTTGGGGTGATATTTTCAGAGTAATAAAAAAAGAATTCCGGAGAAGGATTCTTTCTACATCAGCACAGACAAAGTGCAGAGGATGTCATTTGTCTTGGTGTGTTTTACAGCTGTGGAGGGCAGTGCATGATCAGGCTTACAGAGATCCTCTGGGCGTATCTCAGTGCAGGGAGAGCTGTGTCACAGCAGAGCCTTCTGAGCACCTCAGAGACATTTCTGGATCCTGTGCTGCCAGGCCCAGGCTCTACTCCAGGTTCTCTTTGGAGTGGTTTGTGCACAGAGTGTATGAGACATCCCAGGGCACTGTAGGGACCTGTCATTACTCACTCGCATCACTCCATCTGTCCTCATGTGGTGCAGGGCTTGACTCCAAGTGCTTTTTTAATGCACCAAGAAGCCCAGAAGTACAACACAAACAGCCCTGCTAGAGGAAAGTGCCGTGGACTCGGTTCTCCTGCAGGGCTGAGACACGGAGACAAGAACAGGCTTTAGCTGTGCTGCCCAGTGGTGCATCAGAGGATGTGTGGATGCTTTTGAATTTTTGTCCCTGGGTAGGTTGGATAAAATCAGGCAGATGAGTAAACACACCCCTGTTCTGAAGAAGAGTGGGTGAAATGTGGTAACCCATGTCTAAGGCCAAACCTGAGACAAAAATTAAATTTTTCCCATGTGTTGAAATGGGGACACTGCAGGACTTTTCTCACACCCATGCAGAGCTACTGGGCTGGCTGGGAACACAATGAGAGGTGAACTGGTCCTGCCTTTGCTGTGCACACCAGTGGCCAATTTCTCTGGGGGCAGAGCAGTGCAGGGGATGCCCAGTGTCCTCTGAGTTTGTGCTGTTGTTTGTTGTCTAACCAGAGGTAATTCCTGCTTGGATATTTCCCCATGTCTGGGACATTGCTAGTGGCTCTGTGCCATGGAGAAGTCTACTTTGTAGTAGAGGAAGGACTTCTACTACATCTTCAGAGGGATGACAGGCAAGGAGGATCAAGACGACCTTTCCCTCTCCACTCACTTAGGTATGATGTGGTCCCCAATGACTTGTGGTCTTAAAAGGCACTTTCAGGTTGTTGGGTTTTTTCCCTCAGTAAAGTCACATGTAAATGTAATGTATTTGTCCTACAGCAGCCTTAAGGGAAATAACAAAGACTGTGTGCATGGTAGTGGCTGAGCCTGTACCATGTAAGCTACTGCACTCTTTAAAGTCTCATTGAGATAACAGCTCTAGTGCCATGACAGTGATAATTTCTCTGCTGACAGGCTGAACAGTCCAGCAGTAGCTCAGCTGTAACTCCTGGAATTAGGAATTCCTGCTGAGATCCTGTGGCCATACCCCAGGCTATGTCCCTACATCTTCCTGCCATTTGGCTGACGTGCTGTCCTCCTCCTGCCAACGCTCTGACTGTAAGAATGGAGCACTCGCACTCTTGAAATAGCTGGGACCTGTTGCAGAGCCCAGTAAAATTGCTGAAGCATTTTTTTTGTGGATTTCAATAGGCTTGGCTCTAGGCCTCGGCAACATTGCTTTTGCTCAACATGAAACTGGAAGAAACCTTCTGTAAATCAGCCAAACTAATATTCTGCAGGGTACTCATAACTGCCTGAAAACAAGATTGGGTGTGAAACAGAAAGTATGTAAAAGATTAACATCCATTATTTTTTAAAGCTTTATCTGAAATTATCCAAGCTACCTCAGCCTTGCTTTAACTTGGACACAAAGATTTTTCATAGCAGCAGATCTTGCCCTTGCTGCTGCCAGTCCCTCTGATTTTCTGTGGTGCTGTTCCCTTGCTCCTTGCTGTGTTCCTTACTGCTGTGTGCCAGCTGGCCCCATCTTTGAGCTGATGGATTCTGTTGTTGCCTACTCTTCTGAAAGGTCCATAGCAGTTGCACCTGGGCCCAGGCTCAGCTTTGATGGCTTCATCAGTTGTGACTGGATGTGCTCTTCTCAGAGGTCACAGACACACAGACATCTAAATTTGCTTGAAACTTCTGCTGATTGTCCTTACAATAATGCAAAGCCACTAGAAGCTCTATGCCATTTCCCAAAAGCAGCTGGTCCTTGTTTGCTTCAGAAACACTTTCCTTGTTTTCCTTCAGAAAAAGCACTGTGACTTTGCATGGCCATTCCTGTATTAGTGTTGTTCTGCAAAATAATGTGAGCACATTGGATTGGTGCTAACATGCCAAAATCTTGGTAAAGGGAGACCACCCTGCATTTCAGTTATAACTCAGAATTAAATCTTGCTTTCTAAATGTTTCTTGACAGCTGTCTAATGTTGTGGTGGTCTTTCAGTAAGAAGAGTGCTCCCGCTGTCTTTCACTCATCACTTATATGTGATATTTTGTACAGAGTTCTTTGAAAACCTGCAGTACTCTAAATGGGAGAGATTCACATTCAGGAAAGAGCATGTAGTATAAAACCTTGGGAAATTAATGAATTAGTATGCAAGTGAATTATGTACTTTTGCTGACATTAAATTAAGGCTTGATTAAAAGGTCCAGAAATTTTCTGAATCATTGTGATCTGATTTAGTTTAGGGATTTTTTTGGAGGGTGGTGATAGAATAATTCTCATGTTTGTGGAGGTCAGTCATGCTTGTAGCACTTACTGCCTGTTTGCCAAATTGGATTGGCCTTCACCATGACTTTTGTAAATTAAACTAATGCAGTATTGTACAGCCTCAGATCCAGCCCTCATCAAATGAACCAATCCTTTACAGAAGGCAGCAAAGTTGTGCTGAGTCTGATGTTGCTTCTCTGTCCATAGAGCAAATTGTTTTGGAGGTTGCTGTGCTGCTGGGCCAGGGAATTGTAGGAGAAACATTCCTTCTCTGCACGTGTACGAGATCTAGAGAAGTAGATCAGTAGGAGATCTGCCACAGGACACAGAGCTCTTGGCATTTAATCTTTGAAGAGTAAAACATTCTGAAATGTAATAAAGAAAAATCTGATCATGCTCCCTCTCCTTGTGCTTGTAAGAAATTGAACTCAGAGAAGCAGCTTTAAAAGAGGTAGGAGATGAAGGGAGAGATGGATGACAATGAGATATAAAAGATTGGCACCACAGTGGTCTAACTGGATGTAGCTTAAATTTAGTAGCCTTTATTAGAAATTACTTCCATTCTCTAGGACTTATTTAGACATTGGTATGTAGCTTGTGTGTGTGTAAAAGAGCACTTGCTTGTCAGAACCAGTCCACTTCTTGGGACCAAGAAGTTCCATGCAAGCAAGGGCTGGAGAATCTCTCTCTGTGTCCATTAAATTACACATGAAATATCTGAGCAAATTCTCTAAAAGGCTGAACAGGACCCTGTTCTGTAGCCCATGGAACACAATCATAGTGGTGTCACTGACTTCTGTGACCTTTGGCTCCTACTCCAAATTCTAAAAGTGCTAGAAGTGTAAACTCCAAGTTCTGTGCTAAAACTGGTATAATTTTTTCTTAAATTTACTTGTGGTTTTTGTACTGTTTCTGTTGAAAGCAACAGTTGGATTTCTGAAAATTATCACCTGAGCAATTAGAATGGGTGAACCTTTGCTGGGAATAAATTGCCACTAGAAACAATGCTTATGACACCCAGGAAATGTGGATTAATGGGGAGTAATTAATGGGCCTAATTTAGTGCCACAAAGGGAACATCACAGCTTTTTGTGCTCTGACACAAGCTGAATGTTAATGAGTCCCCAGAGGTGTTTGCATTTGGGTTCCAGTTACTGTAACCACATGCATGGCTGAGCCATGTACATTTACCCAAGCAATGCTCAGGGTCTGTGAATCCTCCTGCCTTTCCCTGTCTTTGCAATGTCTGTTGGCACTTCAGTCCTGTTGGCAGGACTTTCTAAACTCCCTGAAGGTTCTCCATTCAAGTTCTGTGTCAACACCCATGTTCCCCAAACTGATATGACAGAGTGACTCAGGCCAGCTCAACTTGAAGGAATACAGCTGTGCAGTGAAAACAAAACACCCAAAGTCTGGTACATGGCATGGGTCTGTCCAACCCACAAGAAATGGACACCTCCTTGGTTCTTCTGTGGACATCAGGTATTTGAGATCTCAGACAAGCGCATGTAGTGTGAAGTTTGGCATTGCAGATAGTCCAGTCACAGCCAAATTTTTCTGCTGTAGTGTGATGTTTCCATAGTTGGAGCTAAGCAAGAAGAAGAGAGAGCTGGAATAAAACCAAACTTTAAAACTTTCTCTAAACATTTGTTTGCAGGCACATAACTCAGTAATTGTCTCTTTCCTCCTTACAGATTCTCTTTACTTTGAGAGTGGCTGATCTGCTAATTTTTACTGGTACCTCTGCTAATCCTCTCTTGGTTTTGGAAAGGCAAATTTGAGCTATGGGGTACCTCAAAAGGAAGGGAAGCAGCACTGATGAGGCTCTGTTTTTCATCTGTGTTGTTCAGTGTTCACAGGTTTGGGAATAGTGATAGACCTGAGGGATAGGCACCAACTTCAGTGGGGGCCAAGATAAGGAAGACTTAAGTATTTTTATACATCCTCAAGATGTAGCTCAGTTAATCAGCCACAGTCATATCTGACTTTTTCCCTGTCGGCGTACTAGAAATACTATGGCCACAATAAAGTGATAATTTTTCTTTCAAATTCTCTTCACATTTTTCAGAATATAAGGGTTTTCAAGCAGTAGCTTTTTACCTGTACTTAGACCGTAAGTATAGGACTTCTTCCTTCACCTCATTTTTTGATTCATGTATGTTCCTTTGCTGGCAAGGGTTGAGAGGTAAAATAGCTCACCAATTAAAAAAAAAAAAAAAAAAAAAAAGTTATAGATCATTGACCTGTTGGTTGCTGCAGGGGTTCTATTTCAAAGCCCTTAATTCCCATCTATGTCTTTCTTTTGTTTTTTGTTTTGAAATGGATCCCCTCAAGTTGCCAGATTGGAAGGCTGCCCAACAGCCTGTTGGCATACATGAAATTGATCTTGTAACTTTTAGTGCATGTAGCTTTGGAGTTGTGTGCACGATGACTGTGTCTTTCCTGCAGCTGGGCATTGGGCAAGCAAATAGGTGTCAGTACATTCAACCTGTTCAGATCTCTAGATTGGCTTTTTTGCAGAGAAAATGCAGGCAGGAGTTACTGTGATGTTGGTCATCTGCAAGCACAAATGGAATTAAAGAAAATCTGAGAAGCCCTTTCAAAAGCATCATTGACATAGGAAGTGTTTGTTATTCGTATGATTTTAATATACACCTTCAGCATTAAAATAAAGCTTATTAGCTTACAGTTTATTGAAAGTACCAACCTGCATGGACATCAGTTTAAGAACTACCTGCATTCATTTTTACTTTTCAGTCAGATGTAGTGAAAGCAGTGCCCTGGTTGGTGCAGGAGAAAGGTAGTTTGTGCCCATCGGTGTGCATACAGGTTTCTGTGACTGCATAAGTTAAAACCCAAACCAAACATGAGACACAAGTAGAGTCCTTGGAGTAAAGTGGTGACATTGCCATCACTGGAGATACTCATCTGTTGGATCTGGTGTGAGTTTGACATGGATAAACATGCTAGTACTGCAAGGAGGTAGAATAAAGAACTGCAGAGGCATTTCCTTCCAGCTCTAACACTTCTGTGGAAGGCCTTCTGCAAAGTGGATTAAATTACAAACAACCCCACGTGCTTATGTTATCACAGAAAATAGAAGGCAATATTTGGTTTTACTGAAAAGCTATTGGAAAGCTGTATATGCTGGAATTGCAGGGTCATAGATGAGTGCAATCATTCATCCCTCTGAGTTTCTTGCTGAAAAAAGTTCCTTACACTATAGCCAACATGACATCTACTAGCTATCTCTCCCATCAGAAGACCCAGCTGTCTGTCCATAAACATTTTCCAGCGGAGGAAGGCAAAAGCCTGGCACCTCTGACCCACAGAAGTCTCCTCAGATGACAAATAAAGTGGAAATCCTGTGGATCTGGTATAACTTGGATTAATATTGTGTGCAGAAATAGGACTTCAACATCTAGCAAGCTGTTCTGCATAATTATCCAGACAAATAAAACTAGTTATTAAATTTGAATTATTTTCATTGGTATTATATTAAAATTATTCAACTACTATTAATACACTTAAAAAGAAAAGTAAGATTATTTCCTTGGTGAGTGCCCCTGTTTGGTTTTGGAAGATATCTACTGCAGAAAGAAGAAGATCCACTTCTGTCTTGTGTGCCCTGCTTCTCACAAATCTATAGTACATATATAATATCACCGATATAAAAAGACTTCTGTCTAAAGATAGTTTCTTTAAGGGAGCCAGACTAAGCAAGAACGAGTAGGCTTTGAAGGATCCAATTATTTTTCTGGCAGAACTCTAAACCAGCCTTGGCAGTGAATCCTTAACAGACAAATTGCAGACCAAAATGTATCCCAGCAAGTGAATCTGAGCTGACACGAGTGGACTGGGCACGTTTCAGTAAACCTTGTGCAGCTTCAATAACTAGGGTCACTTGATCTTCTGGACAAGACTGACCTTTTTATGATGGTGCCCCGCTGTCCAAATCTTCAAATGTATTGAACATGCAACACATTGCAAAACATGTAGCCAAACAACATGTATTTGGAACTTCCTTACTGAAAATGCAGCTGCTCCTATGTGGAAAAGTGACATACACTGTTAAGCCATGCTAAGTCTAGTGTAACAGGGGGCAATTCTACTCAGACTGGCAGCAGCAATAAATGACATAATCTGAGGAAAAGAAGGAAATACACCAAAAAACAGGAATACATTATCTGATAGCCAAAAACAAATTCCTGAAAGAATCCCCCTCCTTCAATGACTTCCCCTTTCATCAAGGATGTGATTCAAAACTGCACTGTAAGATGGAAGGGTTACTGATGTCCATAGATCTTGCTCCATATCCATGTAACTACAAATTATTTCCCAGATAATTACACTGCAATATCATAAACAGCACAATTTTATGGAACTACATCAGACTTCTCCTGGAATCTGGTGCCTCATGATTGTTCTTCTTAACTTCCAGACTGTCAAGCTTTTCAGTTTTTATAACAGGCCCCCAAATAATGCTGCTAGATGTCTGAGGTAAAGACAACACATATGTTTGAGAGCAGTAGATCTTTTTCCTGTGGACAGAAATACTGATGAGATAGATCCCTCAAGCTGGTTATAGACCTGTGGGCACATCACTGGTTCGAGGACACAGAGGGAGTGGGTGGATTCATCAGATCTTAGGCATATGAACATGGCACTGTGATCTTTAAAGGGAAACACCAGCAACTGGACTGCTGTCAATGGCTTTTGGACACTCCTTGAAACCTACAAAAAGATGGAATTTTGGCTTTGGTCTCAAGGAACTGAATGTCTTGATAAAAGCTTCTTTAGCTAGAGATGAAGATTCTCTGAAAGAAAAGACAGGGCTGGTTAATTGGTGGAATCACAGTGGGGCCAGCCTGGAGGATGAATGAAATGCTCTCCTGTTCTGATAGAGGCAGCAGACAGAGAACATACTGGGTCTTCTCCTTGTAGCCTGGGGATAGAGGTTGGAATGGCTTTGTCTGCTTGGAACGTGCTGTGCATCCTTAGGGATGCAAGAGAAGTGAATACAGAGAGGGGAACTGCACTGAATAAATAATAGTGTGGCAGGCTGGATGGTGTGCAGAACCAAAGGTTTCTGTGTAGGGAATGAACTTGGTCTCTCACAAGGCTGTAGCAGTGCTAGGCTGGCTCGACTCACATGGATGGCATGTTTATCTTTCTGTGTTTTGAGGATTCTGTACTTTGAATGCTAATAGACCATTCCTGTGGTTTGCTTTGTTCCATGGAATCTGAACAGTGTTTTCTAAGTCACTTTGGCATCTCTTCCAGTTGGATGAGAGAAGCTATTCCAGTTGGATTTGAGACTTGGTGGAGGGCTGAAAACTCAAACATACCAGAGAAAATGCCAGCCAGAGAACACAGTGGGGATCATGGAAAAGCCAATTGCTACAGCTACAGGGTTAATGCTATTACCAGGGGTAAGAATCCTCCAGGCTGCTCATTTTGAATGCCTTTCTTCTCTGTGAAACAAAGGGCTTGCATCCAAGTCATGACATGTAGGCATAGAGGAGAAGGAGCTTGAAACAGAGACTCCTCAACTTATCCATTCATGTCAATGCGGGAAAACAAGATAATTTCCATGTATTTGGTGCAAGTATTTGCATACTGGCAGGTAGGCCTCTATTCAGTATTTCCAGGTGATGCCTGTTGGATGCTAACCTCAGGAGCTGGCAAGGGATGGAGCACTTTGGCCCCAGTTCAGGACAGCAGAGCATTCAGCACTCAGGAGAATTTACTCACGTGCTTAAAGCCAAGCACATGTTTAAGTGTCCTGCTGGCCCAGGGCCCACTTGTGTAGCACCTTGCAGAACCAACTTGAAAATGGTGGAGTGGGCAGAGCAGCTCTGCTATTAGCTCCTGTTATTACTCCCAGTGCCTGGAAATAAATGGAGTGCTGCAGCCTTAAGCCCTCTCCTCTTGTCGGTGCTGTTGTTCTTCTTTCTCTTCTTCTTCTTCTTCTTCTTTTCTTTCTCTTCCTCCTTTCCTCCTCTGGTAACTCTCCAAATGCATTTGGGAAAAGTCCTTGTAGGACCGAAGCCTGCATCTTGCAGGCCTGTGCAAAGGTCTTGTTGACTTCCCTGGTGCAGAGTTTGGTAGTTGGTCTTGAGGGTCTGTCCAGCAAGGAATGTCGATCCTGTGACAAGGCAAAGGCTTTGGTGGCTCCAAATCTTTGTCAGCAGCTCAGCAAACGTCCCTTCACTGCCGTGGCAGATTGCCAGCTGCTCTGTGGCCTCTGGGATGCTGTGCTCTGGCACAGCTGGCTGCTGCAGGCTGCAGGGAGCAGCTGGGCACAGAGCACTGCCCGTGTGTCTGCACCCAGGTGCTGCAGCCAGGCAGAGCCCTGGGCCATCTTCCTCATCCCTCCCTGCCTCCCCCAGGCAGTGCCACCCCAGCCCTCCTCAGCCAGATGTGGCAGGGCTTGGACTCGGGTGTTCTGCAGATGTCTTATGTGGAAGCTAAGAACATTAACACCCTCTCCACAAACAGCCAGATATATCCTGGGTCATGTGATCTTGTGGATCGGAAGCCAAAAATTAACCCTTTGTCATCTGGTTGAGCAGACACGAGCTGCAGTAGGATCTTTGATCTCGTTCTTTAATTTAGTGGGAGTTTGCTTGCTTTGGTACAGCATAAGTGCTCTCTTCTGTGCAGCGTGCTATGCCTGACAGGAGTGTTAATCATGGAACTGAGGCTTGGAGCACCTTCTTTCTTCACTTCGGGGCACTGATTTGCTGCTAAAAGGACAACTTTTATTCATATATTCGTGAATTTCTGTTGGCTGTAGCCAACCACAACCAGTTTTCTGAGACACTTCCATTTGGAAATACTGTTGCTTCTGGATACACTTTCACATAGCATGTGTGTAACCCTGCAAAGAGCTGATAACCTAAGGAGGAACTGGCTCCTACTTGCCAGAGGTATCTTTAGAATGCCATTTGCTGATGTCTGTTTTAATATAATTTTCCCATTTTTCAATAACTTTAAAAAGAAAAAATAATGTCTTCTAGCACTGACAAGTCCATACTTTGCTGTTTATGATCACTGGGCCTTGAGAGACATACTCTGATTCAGCTGGTTTCTCCTCTGAGTTGAAAGAGAGCTCCCTGGCTTCCCATTCTCTGTGTGTTTGCACAGTAGATAATCACTCAGTGAAGTTTTTGATCCCACAGCACTTGAAAACAATTCTTAACTTTGAGTTGGGAGAGAAAACTTAGATGGGAAAGAAAACTTGTGCTCTTGGTACAGAAGCCATAAATAACCTCTCTTATCTAATTATTAAGTCTGCTGACTCAAAGTCCTGTGGTGTGCCCTGAAGGCGCCATGTAAACAGCAGTGTGGTGTAAGGTAGCTCATGGCTGGCCCAGCCACTCAAGAAATGAGCAGCAAAGTGACCACTTTGATGATGAATGAGTCGTGGGATCATTGTTCCTCACCTTCAGTGAAGACATCCCATTACCTCTACCTGCTGCTGTTTGTGTTCAAGGTAATAAACTTCGTCCCTGTTTCTAATCTAAATCAACCTTCATTTAGTTTGAAACCCTTCTGCCTTGTTCACATCAGGCCCTGCAAAAATATCTGTCCCCATCTTTCTTACTGGCTCTCTTCAAGGACTGAAATGCCACAAAGCCCTCTCTTCTATAGGCTGAACAGTCCTAAATATCTCAGCCTTTCCTT
Organism: Cinclus cinclus; assembly: GCF_963662255.1. Taxonomy (NCBI): domain Eukaryota; kingdom Metazoa; phylum Chordata; class Aves; order Passeriformes; family Cinclidae; genus Cinclus; species Cinclus cinclus. The sequence continues at coordinate 54,713,918 of NC_085049.1, read as the reverse complement.
GTTGGAAAGGTGCTCCAGACCTTGGATCATCTTGATGGCCTTCTTCTGAAGAGCTCCAGCAGGTCAATTGTCCTTCCCATAAATGATGATGGGAGGGAACACTTTGGTGGTCACTTTCTAGGGTTACTGTGTATTTCAAAAACACACATGGTCCCAATTTTAGAAATGAAGCTTTTAATCATCCTTCTCCACTCCATTCCCCTGTGATTAATCAAAAGAGACTCAAAATCTTCTCTTTGCCTCTGCTGTAGCTCCAGACAAAAAGACTTGGAAATTTCCATCCATCTGCACTTGGAAAGAGTGGAAACTGCCATTTTTGAAAGGGGTTAACAAAGTCTCAAGCCAACCGTCCAGCAGAACATTGGAAAACTTTGCCAAATCCTTGCAGGATGGCTGAAACACAAGCTGTCCCAGGGAAGCATTTTTACTGCATCTCTTCATGTCAAATAAAACACACCTCTGGCTAAGCTTGTGCTTTGGTATTTTTAATAAGAGAAGATATTCTACCCCTGCTGAGGAAAGCAAGATCATGCATTTTGGAATAGACTGCCAGCAAAAGGATGGGAGATATTAATGGAATCCTCTTTGGGACAGAAATGGAGAAAACTTCATCAGAGGGAGAATTCTGGCAAATCTGGGAAACGGAACGGGAGTCAGTAAATTGGGTGGGAGAAGTGGCAATCTTAGCCTAGCAATTCCCATGGGATTAGATTGGAATGAAAAATTAGACAAACCTCTTCAGCTGAGTCTGAGAGATGGTGTGGTTTCTATTTTTTCCCCTGACTTTCTCATTCAGCTCCTGAAATGACTCTTGTGACCCTACCCAAAAGTGGAGAAGAGAGTACCAGGAAAGCAGGAGCTGTGCCTTGGGATCTTGACATCCAAAAAACCCTGAAAATCTTTCATCAGCCATCTTTTATTTGTCCTCCTGAGATCTTCTGGGAACTCCAAGCAGGCTAATTGAACTGGCCTTATGCCCAAACCAAAAAAGGACTCCCTGTACATTTCTCATGTGCGTTAAATCAGGCTGTGGTCCCGTTCCCCTAGGGATTGCCCCTGCTATAGCCACTCTGACATAGGCACTGTGCCACTGGGTCCTTGGCAAGTTGAACAAGCTTTGCCATGAACAGAGCCTGCAAAATAAGCTGAAAACATTCCCAGTTATGTCAATCCTTGCAACAGATTTTAAGTATTTCCTTTTTTTTTTTTTTACAGTATTTTAACAGAATTGGAAGGACTGCAAAAGTCCCTTTCCAATGCATTTTTCATGACCGTGTGAAAAAACCCACGGTTACTGTGGCGTTCTTATTTTTATAGTAATGAGGGTACTATTAAAGCCTGCCTGTCCCTAAGGAGCTCAGTGATCATCAGGCTCATTATTCAGAGAAAGACAATAGCAATATTAATGAGGCTCAGACATCTGTCACATTAATCTGTAGTTTCAAGTCTAGGAATCAAAGGCAGGATTGAGATTTCCTAGCTGTGATTTCCCATTTCTGTCAAAATCTGAGTGGCTGTGAGTAGCTATCAAGAGATTAATTTCTCTTTTTCAGCTGTTTATACAACCATAATAATGAGGGTCCTCAGAAAGTTGATGTAGCAGGTCTTTAGAGAACACTCTCCTTTATCTTGCCAGTGTGGATTGGGAAAGTGGGAGCAGCTCAAACAGCAGAAGTTACAGCAGAAATGAGGGAACTTGATTCCATGGACATTCCATGGACAGGCACTAGTATGCAGTAAAAACTCGCATGTGTTCAAATTCTAGGGATATCCCCTCTTCCTTTCCCAGGAACAGGGAGTCTCTCTTGCCATGGTATCAGGGCTGTCATTCTGTCCTTTTGCCAGCACTCAGATCATGCCAAGGGGACAAGAAGAGCCTGGGACTCATTGCAGAGTGTTTGAGGCAAAATCAGAATGCTGAGGAGGAAACACAGCGTGCTGAGATGGTTTCTTGCCTCACTCACTCTCCGAGGTCCTCTTTTCCTCCCCGTGTTTCTGTAAGGCTCCATCCTGAAGGAAGGGAGGAACAAGTCATCTCCAGGGCCAGGAGAGGCTGTTGCAGTGCACATTAGCAGTGCCCAGAGCAGCCTGGGGCACTTGGAGCCAGGGGGGCTCCTGTGATCCCCCAGCAGTGTTCTCACAGGCTCCTGGTGCACAAGCTGCCTGTGCACTAAAGGGATGTATGAATCCCGTCCCACTTGAGAATTTAGGGGAGATGGGCTGTAAATGGGTTGTGTGCATGGAGCAGGTCCCATGCTTTGCAGGGAAGATTTGTGGCTGCCTTTTGTCTGCTCTTTCCTGAGCAGGGTCTCCTGGGAGTAGGGAGCAGCAGGGAGAGGCCAGGCATCCCTTGGGAGAGGGAAAGTTACCGTGGGTGGGTTCTGGGCAGCATGCCTGGTGTAAGCAGTGCCCTGCTTTACCAGTACACACTGAGCTGAAGCTGTAATCCCTGTGGGCTTTGGAAAACTCTCTCTTCTGCCTGGGTAAGAAATAACAGCTTTACCTTAAGCTCTACATATTTAGGAAAGACACCTTGAACAGTTAAGGGGATCGGGGAAGATAAGAAACCAATGGGCAGCTTCTCATTTTACAAGAGGTTCTTCACAGCTCTTCTCACCTCCAGTTCTGACTACCTGAAACAGCAGTCTGGAATAAATAAAACAGTGTGCAATAAATTAATGATCTCTTTGAAAATTCTCCTCTTGCTGAAAGAAAACTTTCCAGCAGAGTAGTCATCTCTTTTGCCACGAAGGAAATGCTGTTTGTTTGCAGTTTGCATCCTTTCAGTCCATGCAGTCTACTTACAGATATGGTTCTCTCCATGAAGAACTGTGAAATCAGGTTTGGAGTACTGCTCCTAGTTCTGGAGTTGAGACTTCTGGAAGGAAAGATAGTCCTGCTACTTCTCCTGGAAAAGGAAAGCTACTTTGATTGATGAGATTGGATAGAAATACTCTCAGAAGTTCAGGTCCTGCATCAAGTGATCATGTGAGGTTAACTGATAGTCCTGGTAATGAGCATCTTACTCTGAGTGACATCACTTCACTGGTGTGAGTTCAAAGTGGTCTGAGATTCCCCTTAATCTCTATGCTGAACAGCAGGAAGAGAGCTGTCAGAAAGGGGTGCCTGCTGCTGCCATCCTCAACTCAACGCAGGTCACCTAGGGAGGGGATGTCTGTGTTCCATTACTCATCAACTAATTCTGTTGGCCTCTTGTGGAGTTGTCAATCCTGTTGTGCAAGTGAAGGAATAATAAAGAGTTTTGCCTAGAACTCATAATGCAGAATTGGAAGCCAAGACCTCTTGAGCTCCAGTCCCTCACCTTACAGCATGGGCATTTCTAGTCGAGCAAGCCACTCCCTTTCTTTGTGATAGGATTTCCCCTTCTGTGTAGCCCTGTGCACACACCCCCTGTGGATGTTAGAGAATTACAATCATTTGGAGAAGAAATAACTGAGAGGGGGAAATTGCTTCCTACTGATAAACTCAGGAAAAACTTTATTATTCTACACATTTTTTTCCCATTAGATATATAGGATTCAAAATAAAAGAAACTCTTTTTTCTCAAGTCTTTCTAAATTCTGCAGGGAACAGTGCAATAATAGCCTCTTTCTATGCAAAGCTGAAAAAGCAAGTGCAGCATCCATAGCACACCCTGCCACATCTGGCTGAGGAGGGCTGGGGTGGCACTGCCTGGGGGAGGCAGGGAGGGATGAGGAAGATGGCCCAGGGCTCTGCCTGGCTGCAGCACCTGGGTGCAGACACACGGGCAGTGCTCTGTGCCCAGCTGCTCCCTGCAGCCTGCAGCAGCCAGCTGTGCCAGAGCACAGCATCCCAGAGGCCACAGAGCAGCTGGCAATCTGCCACGGCAGTGAAGGGACGTTTGCTGAGCTGCTGACAAAGATTTGGAGCCACCAAAGCCTTTGCCTTGTCACAGGATCGACATTCCTTGCTGGACAGACCCTCAAGACCAACTACCAAACTCTGCACCAGGGAAGTCAACAAGACCTTTGCACAGGCCTGCAAGATGCAGGCTTCGGTCCTACAAGGACTTTTCCCAAATGCATTTGGAGAGTTACCAGAGGAGGAAAGGAGGAAGAGAAAGAAAAGAAGAAGAAGAAGAAGAAGAGAAAGAAGAACAACAGCACCGACAAGAGGAGAGGGCTTAAGGCTGCAGCACTCCATTTATTTCCAGGCACTGGGAGTAATAACAGGAGCTAATAGCAGAGCTGCTCTGCCCACTCCACCATTTTCAAGTTGGTTCTGCAAGGTGCTACACAAGTGGGCCCTGGGCCAGCAGGACACTTAAACATGTGCTTGGCTTTAAGCACGTGAGTAAATTCTCCTGAGTGCTGAATGCTCTGCTGTCCTGAACTGGGGCCAAAGTGCTCCATCCCTTGCCAGCTCCTGAGGTTAGCATCCAACAGGCATCACCTGGAAATACTGAATAGAGGCCTACCTGCCAGTATGCAAATACTTGCACCAAATACATGGAAATTATCTTGTTTTCCCGCATTGACATGAATGGATAAGTTGAGGAGTCTCTGTTTCAAGCTCCTTCTCCTCTATGCCTACATGTCATGACTTGGATGCAAGCCCTTTGTTTCACAGAGAAGAAAGGCATTCAAAATGAGCAGCCTGGAGGATTCTTACCCCTGGTAATAGCATTAACCCTGTAGCTGTAGCAATTGGCTTTTCCATGATCCCCACTGTGTTCTCTGGCTGGCATTTTCTCTGGTATGTTTGAGTTTTCAGCCCTCCACCAAGTCTCAAATCCAACTGGAATAGCTTCTCTCATCCAACTGGAAGAGATGCCAAAGTGACTTAGAAAACACTGTTCAGATTCCATGGAACAAAGCAAACCACAGGAATGGTCTATTAGCATTCAAAGTACAGAATCCTCAAAACACAGAAAGATAAACATGCCATCCATGTGAGTCGAGCCAGCCTAGCACTGCTACAGCCTTGTGAGAGACCAAGTTCATTCCCTACACAGAAACCTTTGGTTCTGCACACCATCCAGCCTGCCACACTATTATTTATTCAGTGCAGTTCCCCTCTCTGTATTCACTTCTCTTGCATCCCTAAGGATGCACAGCACGTTCCAAGCAGACAAAGCCATTCCAACCTCTATCCCCAGGCTACAAGGAGAAGACCCAGTATGTTCTCTGTCTGCTGCCTCTATCAGAACAGGAGAGCATTTCATTCATCCTCCAGGCTGGCCCCACTGTGATTCCACCAATTAACCAGCCCTGTCTTTTCTTTCAGAGAATCTTCATCTCTAGCTAAAGAAGCTTTTATCAAGACATTCAGTTCCTTGAGACCAAAGCCAAAATTCCATCTTTTTGTAGGTTTCAAGGAGTGTCCAAAAGCCATTGACAGCAGTCCAGTTGCTGGTGTTTCCCTTTAAAGATCACAATGCCATGTTCATATGCCTAAGACCTGATGAATCCACCCACTCCCTCTGTGTCCTCGAACCAGTGATGTGCCCACAGGTCTATAACCAGCTTGAGGGATCTATCTCATCAGTATTTCTGTCCACAGGAAAAAGATCTATTTCCCCATTAAAACCTTTTTTTCTTCACCTCTGTCTGTACCTAATGGCTGAGGAAAACTGGGCCCACAATACATGAAGGGTAAGACCGAAGGGATTTCGTGTCTTTCTTCAAAATTTATAGTTTTCCAAACCAAGAAGTCACAACCCACCTTACTCTTTAATAGTAACATTTCAAAATTCTGATAATAATAATTCAGTTTGAATAACTAACTTTATTTTAAGGATAATTATTCAGAACCTATTCCTAGATGCTGAAGTCATTTTTCAGCACACTGCATTAATCCAAGTTTCACCAGAGCCATAGGATTTACACTCTATTTGTCATCTGAGGAGACTGATGTGAGTCAGGCACCCAAGACTTTCTTTTATTGGTGAATGGTTACGGATAGAGAGTTTGGTCTTGTGACAGGAGGGACAGCCAGTTAGTAGATGTCATATTAACTGGTCCTATTAATGGTATAAGGAACTTCTTTTTCAGACCAGACCTTACAGATGAGTATCTCCAATGATGGCACTGTCACCACCTTACTCAACAGAATCTACTCATGTCTACTCAGTGTGAGGCTATATGCAATCACAGAAATACGTGTGCATGAAAATTTGTACAAACCACTTCTTTCCTGCTCCAGCAGGGCACAGCTTTCATGACATCTTACTGCAATGTAAAAATAAATACAGGTAATTCTTAAAATCAAGCTCCTGCAGGACAGTGTTTTCAAAAATCTGTATGCTATTTAGATTTATTTTAATGCTGGAGGTGTACATTAAAATTATGTGAACGAGAAATACTTCCTGTGTCAGTGGTGCCTTTGAAAGGGCAGCAGGCAGTTCAGACAGGCCACATGACTCCAGGTACCCCAGTCCTAGAAGATTAATTCAAAGAATAAGGAAACACTGCTTAGAAGCCCAGCTACATTCAAAATATTTGTACCTGGCAGAATAGAAGCAAGTTGAGCATGAAGAGGCATCAGAGGCAGTGGAACCACTCTTTTTAGCTCATGTTCAATTCCAAAAGCAAATCCAGCCCTCTTCTTTGGAAGCTGAATCCTTTGAAAGTTTGCAAAGCCCCATGAATAGCAATGCTGGCTGGCCAAGCTACTCCATCCCTGTGGTGTCCCCAAAGCAAAGAAACTCTGAGCTCCTGGAGTGACATAGACAGGACCTATGTGTGTAGAGAGCGACCAGAAAAGAGAGGGAAGCTGTGTGTGCATCCCTTCTTTTTCAGTGTGCATTGCCCAACTTTCACTCCTCAGCTCTGTGCTTAGCAAGCTAGTTGCCATTTACCCTTAAGTAAGAGAAGTTGCTCTGAGAGACTGACCCAGCACAGGAATTGGTCAGAAGCTGCAGCTCTCCCTACCTAGGGACCCCTTTGTCCCTAACACTTTAAGTTTACAGAGGGATTAGCTTGCTTCCTTTAAAGACAGGCATAGTTTGTTTTTCTCTTGCCATTGTAACACAAAATCTCAGGATGCTTCTGTCACTGTGCAGATTTTTCACAATCAGCAAGGTGTTTTCAGAGGGACTTACTCCTCTGCTGCATGGCCCTCTAATGCTAAAATGCTGGCACTGACACTTCAGAGCACCATCATCTTGTCACAGCAGACAGAAAAAGGCTGGAGGATTGACAGACCCTGAGCATTGCTTGGATAAATGCACATGGCTCAGCCATGCATGTGGTTACAGTAATTGGAACCCAAATGCAAACACCTCTGGGGACTCATTAACATTCAGCTTGTGTCAGAGAACAAAGAGCTGTGATGTTCCCTTTGTGGCACTAAATTAGGCCCATTAATTACTCCCCATTAATCCACATTTCCTGGGTGTCATAAGCATTGTTTCTAGTGGCAATTTATTCCCAGCAAAGGTTCACCCATTCTAGTTGCTCAGGTGATAATTTTCAGAAATCTAACTATTGCTTCCAACAGATACAGTACATAAAAGTAAATTTAAGAAAAAAATATTCCAGCTTTAGCACTTTTAAAACTTGGAGTAGGAGCCAAAGGTCACAGAAGTGAGTGACACCACTGTGATTGTTTTTCATGGGCTATGGAGCAGGGCGCTTAAGAAGAAATTTTTACTCCAGCTTCAGCCTTTTAGAGAGTTTGCTTAGCTATTTCATGTGCACTCTAATGTAATGGACAGAGAGAGATTAATTCTGCTGAAATGCAACAACTCTCTTGGAGATGAAATGTGGCACTTAACATTGAGTTTTACTGTAAAGCACATATAGAGAAGGTAGCTTGGATAATTTCAGATAGAGCTTTTAAAAATAATGCTTGTTAGTTATTTTGCCATCTTACATCTTATCTTGTTCAACAGGCAATTACGACTAGCCTGCAGAATACAAGGCTGGCATGTTTACTCAAGATTTCTTCCAAATTTCATGTAAAGCCAACCCTACTGAAAAACACAAAAATAGATACAACAATTTTACTGGGCTCTGCAACAGGTCCCAGCTATTTCAAGAGTGCGAGTGCTCCATTCTTACAGTCAGAGCGTTGGCAGGAGGAGGACAGCACGTCAGCCAAATGGCAGGAGGATGTAGGGACATAGCCTGGGGTATGGCCACAGGATCTCAGCAGGAATTCCTAATTCCAGGAGTTACAGCTGAGCTACTGCTGGACTGTTCAGCCTGTCAGCAGAGAAATTATCACTGTCATGGCACTAGAGCTGTTATCTCAATGAGACTTTAAAGAGTGCAGTAGCTTACACGGTACAGGCTCAGCCACTACCATGCACACAGTCTTTGTTATTTCCCTTAAGGCTGCTGTAGGACAAATACATTACATTTACATGTGACTTTACTGAGGGAAAAAACCCAACAACCTGAAAGTGCCTTTTAAGACCACAAGTCATTGGGGACCACATCATACCTAAGTGAGTGGAGAGGGAAAGGTCGTCTTGATCCTCCTTGCCTGTCATCCCTCTGAAGATGTAGTAGAAGTCCTTCCTCTACTACAAAGTAGACTTCTCCATGGCACAGAGCCACTAGCAATGTCCCAGACATGGGGAAATATCCAAGCAGGAATTACCTCTGGTTAGACAACAAACAACAGCACAAACTCAGAGGACACTGGGCATCCCCTGCACTGCTCTGCCCCCAGAGAAATTGGCCACTGGTGTGCACAGCAAAGGCAGGACCAGTTCACCTCTCATTGTGTTCCCAGCCAGCCCAGTAGCTCTGCACGGGTGTGAGAAAAGTCCTGCAGTGTCCCCATTTCAACACATGGGAAAAATTTAATTTTTGTCTCAGGTTTGGCCTTAGACATGGGTTACCACATTTCACCCACTCTTCTTCAGAACAGGGGTGTGTTTACTCATCTGCCTGATTTTATCCAACCTACCCAGGGACAAAAATTCAAAAGCATCCACACATCCTCTGATGCACCACTGGGCAGCACAGCTAAAGCCTGTTCTTGTCTCCGTGTCTCAGCCCTGCAGGAGAACCGAGTCCACGGCATTTTCCTCTAGCAGGGCTGTTTGTGCTGTACTTCTGGGCTTCTTGGTGCATTAAAAAAGCACTTGGAGTCAAGCCCTGCACCACATGAGGACAGATGGAGTGATGCGAGTGAGTAATGACAGGTCCCTACAGTGCCCTGGGATGTCTCATACACTCTGTGCACAAACCACTCCAAAGAGAACCTGGAGTAGAGCCTGGGCCTGGCAGCACAGGATCCAGAAATGTCTCTGAGGTGCTCAGAAGGCTCTGCTGTGACACAGCTCTCCCTGCACTGAGATACGCCCAGAGGATCTCTGTAAGCCTGATCATGCACTGCCCTCCACAGCTGTAAAACACACCAAGACAAATGACATCCTCTGCACTTTGTCTGTGCTGATGTAGAAAGAATCCTTCTCCGGAATTCTTTTTTTATTACTCTGAAAATATCACCCCAAGTAATTACATTCATGCTTTTTCTGTGTTGGAGTGTGGAATCCTCCTGCTGGCAAAAGTATTTTTCCTATAACACCACTAAATACATCTGGAAAACCGACTGAAATAGCACACCTTCTTTAAGAAATTAGTGGTCAGAGGTGATGGGACGTATCAGAAGGAGCAACATTCCTGGGCCCAGCAAGGAGAGCTCAGTGGGGCAGAGGGACAAGGCTGTTGGGTTTCTTTGCTTCCAGATGCCATTTCAAACCACAGCCCAAATGAAGGATGAGCCTGAAGTGACTGTCCATGAGAAATGAGCTGGCAGCGCAAGGTAGCTAAGGGTGGAGAGACAGCTCCAGCAGCAAGCACACCCACGGCCTTGGGGCTGACCCCTCTGATGGTGCGGGGCTGCTCCAAAGGACCAGCCCTCCCCAGCACACAGCTCTTGCTTTGCTCTCCACAGCAGCAACACAGCTCTGCCCCACAGCTCATTCCCTGGAGGAGAGGGCATCAAGGGCTCCAGGGGAACACTGAGTGTACACTGAACACACCTCAAATACGGGGCCCTTGGGCAAAGGAGGTCTGCCAGCTCACAGCCTGTGGGATCAGCAGCCGGCTTCAACCAGGTCCAGCTCAGACTCACTCCTGACTAAGCCCGTGGTCTCGGAAGCTTCCAAAGGCTGCCAGAGAGCAAACTGGAGACGGCAGGCCGTGCCAGTGTCCGTGGCCCAGACCCCAGATGGGCTCAGCTCCATCTGTAGGTGAGCTTCACCTCTGGTGGCACTGACCCCGGCAGCTCTCACTGCTTGCAGCACCAGAAGTTTTAAAACTCACGGAAAGCATCTGATCCAATGAACTCTCGTTCTCCTCACGCCAAGGAGCGCCCTAGAACAAAAGGAGCTCTGACCCGCACAGACCAAAAGCTCCTCACCGGAGGTTGTTTAGTCCCACCGAACGCTCCGCACGCGGTGCTGTCGCTGTCCCTTGCGCCCCTCGGCCGCAGGGGAAGGAAGATCGCTGCTCGCTCCGTGCGGGCGCTGCCCGCAGCCGCCCCCGGCTCCGAGCGCGGCGCAGCGGCAGGAGCCGCTCCCAGCGGCCGGGACGGCGCAGGCAGCGCTCGCTCGGAGCAGCGCTGCTCTCTGCTGGCCAGCCGGGGCTGGGCACTGCCGCCGAGCCTGCTCCGCTGCTGGGGAAAGAACGGCGAGCCTGGGCTGCCCTGAGCCCCGGCTGTCTTTAGCACGGGAAGGAATGCTTGTGTCGGAGCGGCACCGGGCGCAGCGGCCGTACAAACAAACACGCGGACACGGACAATCCCCTTCCAGCCGCCCCGGGAAGAGAGCGAAATCGGATTTCAGCGTGTAGGTACAGCCACCCTTTAACAAGCTCCAGTGTGCTGCTGGTTTGCCCCTCTTACGTTTACACACGCAGGAGAAAAACGCTGCAGCTCTCCTTGCCTGCCCTGTGGGCTTCGTTCACTCGTCCTCAGAGTCTTTGTCTCCTCGTGGCTCCCAGCACAAGACCAAGTCCCTGACTTCTCCCAGCTGGGTTTCTGCTCCATTGAGCCCACCTCCTCCAACAGCCCCCACTGCCTTTTTGTGTTTCAATCTTTTAGCACTTCAGTAGTGTCCTGAAGCAAGAGAGGAGCCCTCAGACCTTTGTCACTGTGCTGATCATCAGCCCTGAGCTTGAAGAGTGCTTTCAGCGGCATCATTAGCTGGGTCTGGGCAATGAATTGCATCTTGTTGTCCTTTCAAGCACCCCCAGCCTTTCATGATTTCTGCACATCACAGGAAAGCTCTTCACTTTACCCCTAATTGCTAAGGAGATAGCTCAAAGATTTCAGTGTTTCTCATTTTTCCCAACCGTTCCCTGGATGTGATACCACACAAGCCAAGCCCGGGAAAAGATAAGATTTTCACGTTGTCATGGAAAGAGTCTTGTGACTCTTGCTCTTACCCTCACTTCTGCTGATGCTTTGCAGAGAACCTGCCTGCAGCCAGCCCTTGTGCACTGAGGGGCTTTGCAAGTACCATGCTCCCACTTCCTGTGTCTGGTTCCCTTTCCCTGGCCAGAAACTCAATTTGCCATTCTATTCTCAGTCAAGATGTCATTCCTTAAATCCTCTGCTCCATGCACCTGAAATGTGTCCCCTGCAGAGAAAGAGTCCAAGATTTTTCTGGTAATGGTCGATGTCTAAGGAAGAGCAGTGATGGATTTAACTCTTGTGCCTAGAGTCAGAAGTCTTGTGCTAAGGTACGTGACACTGGGAAGAACATCTAATATGGGGGGAAATGACAGTTTCAAGTAAGACAACAGCTGTTCACCCAGTCAGATCTTCAGTGTGTGTGAAAAGCTCACTTGAAGTCCTTGTAATGTTTGGATTTTTGCTAAAATGCATACAAAAAACATGCAAGCTGCTTCCAGCCTTTCTGTACGGGTGCACTGGCAGCTGTTCAGTCCTGAGAGTGGGCACTGTTAAAATTAATGGTGTCAAATGAAAAGAAGCACAGACACAGGTGTCCCCCTGAGCCAAAAAAGCACTGACCCTCCACCTCAGCACCTCTGCATGTGCAGAGCTTGGGTCACATGTTTTGATGTGCCTGCTGCTCTGTCCCCAGTGGAGCTTCAAACATGATTGAGAATTCACAAAAGGATCCATACTGTTGCATTTTAACAGGCAATGAAATCAGGGATTATTTGGTTTTCCGACTTAAAAAAAAATTAAATAAAATTCTCATTTCCAAGCTGTTCCTGGAAACAGTAACAGGTTCTGAGGTTTTAAAGAGAAAAAAAGACAGAAAAAAACTTGTTTTGCTAACATGAGTAATGTTTTTTGGCATTTGTAATGAAGTCAAGCTACTGGTTGCTTCTCTATCTAGAAAACAGTAATTTCCACTGAAGAAGTGCAGGGACCAGCATTTCAACAATAAGAACTCATCTACATCATCAACACTTTCTTGCTTTTCTGCTCACCTCCAAACCCCCCTCCTTCACCTTTCTTTAGCATACACATAAGAGGTGCTGAACTCTTATTCTCCAGCTGATGTAAAACACATTGGGGCTGTGTTTTTCTGGCAGACAAACTTCTTTGGAGCAGCAGAAAGGAGGGAGAGGGCAGAAAGGGAGACCTAACCCTTTACAAGCATCAGGAGAACCCACAAATTCCAGACGTTTATGTCCAAAAACAAGACAGAGGAGTCCTGCTCCTTTATTTGAATAAAGGGAGCGAGTCCACCGAGGCACACACCCGCGAGGTTTGTTCTCTCGAGGTTTGGGAGGGCACATCCTCCTTTCATCCTAAGCTCCTGGCTGCATGTTGCCCTCTTCCTTTCCCCACTGCCTGAGGTACAGGGAAGGTACAGACCTCCAGAACTGCCTACCACATACCCCCCTTGAACCTACTATGGTACCCCAAAGTTCAGAAACGCAGGCTCGTGCAGCCCCTTGTTTGTTTCAGGAGCCGAGCTGTCCAGGCCCTGCATCAAACCTGTTCCCAAAGCCAGTGGGGACACTAAGCCCCATTTCCAAGACGTTGACATCCATACCTTCATCCATCAGATTGTTTGTAAGGACATGAGCTTTCCTCTCCCAAAGCTGCCTGCTGGCTGTGTGTGGACTCCTAGCCCTGTCACCCAGCCTCAGTGGTGGTCCCAAGAGCCTCAAGACAGCCTCACCAGTACAAACTCTGCTCAGCTTCCCCTGGAGAAGGAGTATCGAGACATTGCTCAAACAAAAGTCCTTTGCTTGAGCACTCAAGTTTAAAAACTGTTTTTGAAGGATTTAACCTAAGTGATTCAGCCAAGACTAACAAGCCTGTGGCATAAGGAAGGCTGGAGTTTCTTATTCCCAGCCCCTCATGTCTACTTTTAGCTCTAAAATCAGATAAACAATAAAAATCAAAACTAACCGGGCAACCAACACAGAACCTGCTGAAAACTAAGAGTTGTGTAATTTGGGCATTCTTCCACTTTTTTTAAGTTTTAAGTAACCACTTTTAAGTAATAATAGCAGCAACAGGTAAAATGAAATTAAAGACATGGAGAGAATAAATGAGTGATTAACTGTTTTTACAGGCTTGTCATCTGTGTGGTTAGGAAAACTTTACACTTTCACATCACACTCCCAAAGAGTGTCAATCCAAAGGCAGGTGCTGCACTCTCTTTCCAAATATCTCTCATACCTTGCTGTACTTACACTAGTTTTTGTGAAGCAGAAAGGGTGCCACCCTTCTTGTTCTCTTGAAATTTATTTTAACCCATTCAGCAGCATGATGGAAGCTTTTGAATTCCCAGTAAACTACAGTAATGGCAAAACAAAACAATTTGAGTTACAGCAATCTGAAGACTTGACATTTTCATTCTGCATTTTAGACAGCAACTGACAATCCTTGGGAGATGTTGCCCTTGTTAATTATCCATCTTTGGATAATAAAGAAACAGCTTTCAGTAGTTCAAAAATAAGAAAGGACATTAAAAATTGTGTTTTTATTATCAAACTTTCACCTAGGCAAGGAAAGCATAATTCCGGACAATAAATTGGCCCAAAGCAAGGATAAAACATTTATGAAATGAATAAACAAGCATTTGCAAAATTTCAAGAGAAAATATATCTTTCCACAGATACCTGATTAGGTTAAACTATTGTAGCATAAAAATCATATTGATCACATTGTCAAAAAGTGTGTCATAATACAAATGTATCAGGTATATTGGTATTCTTCAAATTTTCTGAGCATGAGAGAGTGAATCTTTTGATCTTATTTATATCTCATTTATAGCTTAGTAGTGCCCAAAGTGCATTGGGGGTGATAAGAGCACAGCAGGATACAAACATTTATTTTAAGCTACCCTGCTTTCAAGACTTTATAGAGTGTCCAGAAATGGCTGGTTGCCTTTTTTCATTGCAGAATAATAGTAACATCCGTAAAGAGGCTAGACTGGAACTCTAATGAATCTAACTGGACAACAGCATGAATTTCTCTATAGAAGAAACCTCAGAGACATATTTTTATGGCTTGAAGGGCAATCTGAAGTAGCCAGATGCATCATTTTTATATACTCTTATCTTTGAGACTTGACCTAAAAGGTCCTTTAGAGGTAAAGTTATTTAAAATAACTTGATTTTTAAGTTATGTCCATGAACTATAACTTTGTCACAGGCAGTGCCAAAGTGAAAAGTAGTACTATTAGCATTCTCATTGCTAAATATTTTATAGAAGGTCGTAACACCAGCACTTGAGTCTATCTATTAAAATGAAACCATAAAGTGGAAAATAAATGACCACAAGCTTTGAAGTGATTGGTTAATTAATTTGGGAAATTTGGGGATTTGGATACATTTGGGGATGAGGATAGTAGACACAGAACAAATTTTTTTTCAAAATGTAAAATAAGCATTTTGAAAACAGGTAAATTTTTAGCTGCTAAAATTACTTGCATAGATATTATGGAAACAAAACTTCAGATATTGTCTGCTTTTAAAGAATGAGCAATGGAATGTTAAAGAAATGAGAACACTAGAAGTGTATCAAAGTTCATTACAAAGGATCCCTTGCACGCTTTTAGTTTGTTTGGTTTTTTTTAATCCTAAATCCCCTGCTTTGGGATTCTCTCTCATCAGAACACCTTTTCTGTAAAGTACTGGCAGAGGATCCAAGCTTCAGGGAGCTGTCATTGCCATCCAGGTCTGTAAGGCTCTTTCCCATTTGAAGGAAAAGTATCACATTCGAAGAAAGTTATTATGAGCAATAGTGAGAAATTTGCTGTCCCTGATCAAAGCTGTTTCTCGAGGCCAGACATGGTCTGCTGACCTACTTTGGCCAAGGATTTATTTAGCCTACAGCCTGGGATGAGACTCTGAGACTGCTGGGAGAGCCCAGCAATTGCAACTGATGACGGGATGATGATTAATTTGATTGTCACCAGCAGAGCTCTGCACATGAGGCTTGTCCAGGAGGCACATAAAAGGAAACTCAGTGCAGTTTCTTGGGTTTTGCTGCTAAGTGAGCGAGGGATATAGAAAAACAAACCCCAGAACTGCTTAAGACTTTGGCCAGCCAAAGGGCATCCCAGTCTCTCCAGCACAGCAGTGCGTGTGCTGGCCTGCTGTCCCAGCTGGGGATGGCAGCCTGGGGACCATCCCCAGCATCTGCTGCTCCCTCGATGGGTGTGAAGCTGCCATACCTCACCTCACCGAGAGCAACAAAAAGACAGCAGGAACAACAGAGGGAGTATGCCATGGGTGTGTCCTTCTGCCTCACCAGTCAACCAGCTCTTTCTGCAGGCCACTGTGACTATTTACAAGGGCAGGCAGCATGGAGGTGGGCTACAGAGCCATACTGACAAAACCAGCAGGCTGCAGAGGGGAGGGTTCCAGATTATGAAGAGCTGCACTCTGTGTACATCAGCCAGACCCCACGACCTAGGCAAGAAAATATATGGGTCAAATGGTCAGCCACTGGAAGGAATTTATTTTTAGGGTAAAAACTCCACCAGGAGTCATTTCCCTTACTGTCTACAGGTGAAATTTTCACAGGACTGCAATGACAGAGCACCAGATACTGCTAGCATTTGCAATGTTTAATATGAGTATCTGTGATACCGATTCCTTGCGTTGCTCCTTTTGTCATCATTTAAAGCTACTCCAAAGAGACTCTGAAATGTGGCCAAGTCATCTATCCAACTAATTTACCAGTAATGCTTACTCTTGTTGTGCACATCACTGCACAAACTGAAATGTGATGGAGGTATTTTCCCACCATTTTGTGCCTTCCAACTTTGCAACACAAAATTTGCAGGAGCCTGCTGCTGTTGGCTGAGTTTATTTTCTTCAGAGTATCTCAGATGTGGCTGTGTTTTTGTGGATTTTTGCTGGAAACAGCGTTAGTAATTCAGAGATGTTTTCATTATTGCTGAGTGGGGCTTACACAAACTCAAGGCCATCTCTGCCTCTCACCATCCCACCAGCAAGTGGACTGAGGTCTCACAATAAGCTGGGTGGGGACATGGCTAGGACAGCTGACCCCCAGGGACCCAAGGGACATTCCATACCTGCATATAAAGCTCAGCATATAAAGCTGGGGGAAGAAGAATGAAGGGGAGGACTTTCAGAGTGATGGTGTTTGTCTTCCCAAGTCAGTGTTAGCATGCCAGAGCCCTGCTTTCCTGGGGATTGCTGAACTCCTGCCTACCCATGGGAAGTGGTGAATGAATTCCTTATTTGCTTTGGTTGTGTGTTAAGCCTTTGCTTTATCTCAACCCACAAGTTATCTCACTTTTCCAGTTTTCCCATCCCACTGGGGAGGAGTGAGAGAGTGGCTGTGTAGGCATTAGTTGCTGTTTGGGGCTAAATCATGTCAAGTAGGTGTCATGCAGGAGCCAAGATGAAGTTTCAATATCCTCATGGATAATGAAGACTCCTCAAACTAAGCCAGTACAAATCTCAAGATGACACAGTCATCCATGCAGCAAATGCTCTTCCTGGAGAATGATCAGGCAACACTGTCCCCATTTCAACTGAAGTTGAGAAAGACAGCTGAGTAGTGAGGTGTTCATGATAAAATCTCCAGCAGCACCTACTTGGAATGCCCAGCTGAGCACAGGTGTGAGTCTAGCCATTTGGGAAAATATAGTCTGTGGCAGAGGATTTTATGCCAGAAGTTGAACTCTTGATAAAAATGAGAAATAGTGCAAAAATGCTACAAGTTATAAACAATTATATATTCTTGCAACAAACATGGAAGAAATACTTTTGCCAGGGATTATTTCAACCAACAACAAGAAAAAAAATTATGTTTTAATGAAAACACTTGAAAGAACGAAGCATGAAATCTAGTCTAATCTACACCAATTTGTTAAAGATTTGGATTCATTTCAAGTGTATGAACATATATGTTCCTACTACCAGTTATCTTTTTTCTTGTACCTCTGAATGAGAATTGTCTGTGATTGTTTGCAGGCAAGGAGAAGTAGACTGTTTACTCACTGTCTCCAATGAGAATTTGGCTTCTTGAAATTCAAGGAGAAAAATATAATGCTGCTCTTGAGAAAATATTATCATAAATCAAAATTTATTGTTCAAGCAGTTATTTTCAGGGTTCTTTTCACTGGCAATCTTGAGTTGCTCAAGAAGCAATGCTTACACAAGCAATGATGTCTTAAACAAAGGCTCTTTAACAGCACTGTGTAAATTCTCCAACTATTATTCATCCTATTAAAATAATGTGGAATTTATAAAACCTCAGTCTCTCCTGGCTGGCACAGTTTCCTTATTACAAATTAATTCCCTGCCAAAAATGGTTTATTTCCATCTGATGATCTGAAGCAGTTCCTTGTAAAACTAAAATCATTTAATTATTTATTTATTAGGATAACTCACAATTTGGAAGAGGAAAAAGAAGCAGGCAGCTGATTTCATGTGAGACTTCAAATATGAAGTACATTGTTTTAATAACCAGATACTTGGAGTTTGATGAAGTTGATATAATTTATACATTATTATTTGATTAAATTTTTAATTTTAGAGGTAGTCTATTGGTTTATTTCCCATAAGCATGTGAGGCTCCTAGAAACAAACCAGGTAGTAGGAGTCCTTCCATGGCTTCCTCACAGCAATATCCTTTAGGTAATGCAAAACTAGCTGTAGGTAAAGTAAATATTCACAGCTCAAGGTTACAGTCAGACTCCAGTAATTACATAACCATAAACATGATATTAAATATAAGCTTGAAGGTATGTGTTACCTCCCTGATTTTGTTTATTTATGTGTGTGGTTTTACGTTTGCATACTGCCAAAAAAAGTCTGAGAGTGACACAGTGTGGGCTCTCCAAAGTTTGAATACTTCCCTAACTGCAACGAAGTCTTGCATTTTCCAGCAGTCTGGTATCCCCCACAAAACTGTTATCAAATATGAAAAATTAACTGTCATTTTGAATCACAGCCTCAGCTTTTATGGAGATGAAGCCATCCTGCAGACAACACTGAGATTCAGCCAACACAAAAAGTGAGCAACAAAGGTGAAGTGTGGAATGTAATATTTCACATTACTGCCATCTCCTGTAACATAGGAATCAAAGACCATAAACAAAATTGTGTGAGTGGACAGATAACTCCAGAGTACCAGTAAGGTGCTGCAACCCAAACTGATCACTTGCACACTGATTCATTAGTTATATCAGAAATCTAAAATACATGGCATAACTAAACCAAAGCTTAGGTTCTATCACTGCACTGTTTTTCAGATTAAACTCTGGCTTCCTTTTTTCATGTGCCGTAATCTATTTTTATACTAATCCTGTAAATTGTTGTTAAATCTCAAGTATTTTCTCAGTCTGCACAGAGACATAAACTCAAGGAACACCAACAGAAATTTTGAAAGGCACAGCAAGATATTTATATATCCTGGTAACACCCAGAAAGACCTTTAAGGTGCAAGGGCTCATTACACTGGACATTAAGCAAATAAAAATGAGACAAGTTATTTCCTTAAATATTTGCAGTCTCAGACATCTGAGGGTTGGAATGACCTGATAAGCCAACTCCCATTTCTCTTCAGTCTTAAAACAATTTGGCAGCTACTTCTTGCTCTATTTTCTAGAGATTAGAATCATGGAGGAATGCAGCGACTACTTAATTAAGGTATTTCCTTTTTAACATAATTTTCTGTTCCTAACCTCTTTCTACATCAGTCTCCACTACATAATAATTCTCATTCTCCAATGTGTTTTCTGCTTTCTGGAACACAAAGCCTCCTTTTATCCAGGCTTCATCCTGTGGTTCTGGCTTCATCTTTCTAATTCTTTTCTCGGTACAGTTAAGCTAATGAGAGTTTCACTGCACTTCACAGAATGATCTGGCTCATGAGCTGAGTCCTATCTTCAGCTATAATAGTCTTTTAATAGTGACCACCAGATAGTAAGCAGTACACAGAAGGTCCCACAACAGGGGTGATAGATTTCTGCTGTCTGGGAAATACTTCCATGTTTGAAAACCCCAGAGATACAGTAAAAACTGTCAGGTCAGGTAAAATGAAATCACTCCTATTATGATAAAGCTAAATTCTGTGCTTGATTGTCTTTAAAACAAGGGTTGAATCATTTAGCCCAACCTCAAAAGATTCTCTGCAATACTGGAACACCATTGCTCTATGGAAAGTTTACAGAGTTATTTTCTTTGTTTTGTTCTAAATGCATTGCAAAACAAAAATACTCCCCAAATCCCCCTCCTTCAGCCTGTTCTTCACAAAGCCAATTCTCCTGAAGTGTTTAAATTGCTGTCAATAGGAAGCAATGATGATGTACTGCGAAACACCCAGGGACTATAACCAGGCAAGAGCTTCGTTTAGTGGGCACACACAACTGAGAAAGTGTAGTAGCAGCCCGTAATAATTGTCACTTCTGATCACCATGGGAACCAAACAGAGGTCTGCTTTGCAGAAAACAGATCAGCAGTGACTCACCGGCTGCTTGGCAAGTGTGATTATTGAGAACTGCTAGACTTGTGTGGGTGACAGGGAATAATGATGCCATTTCAACCGTAGTTCCATACAGCAGAGTCTCCTCTGCCAGACTTGCAGGATTAAAACAAGTAAATTAGTACTTTGTGTTCATTAGAGACAAATTTCACCTTTATGATTTTCTGCAGCTTCAGCCTTGTGTGGACTCTTTACTAGGAAAGGATTTCATTTCTAGTGAATGAAGTTCTAGCTGAGTTTACACTGGCTTTTACCAGGTCTTCAACTCTCTTAGTGACACGATTTAACCCTTGAGCAGCACAGAGGTTTAGAGTTGTCACATTGTCTGAACCACGCTAGGATGAGTAAGGCATATAAAAGACAAGCCGCATTTCTGTCTTTTCTACCCAGAAACTGAGAAGCTTGGCCCTTACAACACAGCTCCAGGTCCTGCATTAAGAAGAAAGTAAAATAAGTGCACTGCCTCATTAGCAGAAGTCAAAAGAGAAGCTGTCTTTAAGGTGAAATAGTTTGTATTTTGTTTGGTTTTGGAGACCAAAATTTGCAATATAAGATATTTTGAGTGCTTTTCAGCTGGTCACAAACTGTAGTTTCAATCTCATGCTTTCCTACTCCAGAATTTTTCAAGATTCACAAATTCAAGTGTAATATTTCCGGGCCACCAAAGAAACTCAGATTCGAGATTCTGAGATTATAAACCCCAAATCTACTCTTTGCTGAATTATTTTCATTGCCTCCTCAGCTCTGGCTGAAGAAACAGTAACCACCGCAAGGAAAATGGTATTACAGCTCCAACATCTAAATGTTTATTTTTCCACAAAATGGTAATTCAAGATGTTTTGACAAAACCAAAGTATATTCTTTATAATAACTCTGTCATTCAATGGCTCCTTGTGTTCTGTTCTCAGTTCTCCCATTGAACCATCATTTGAGTGTCTAAATATTCTCCAAGGATGCTGTCACATGCACAGCTGGCAACTGGCATATAGGGTTTCTTTTCTGTTCCTTCTCCTAACAGAAATAACCATAGACTGTAAATTTTGAAAGAGCAGATACACTCATTTCTCCATGAAATGACATGTGCTTTTATTAACAAAGGCTGCTCACCATAGAGGAATTTTCATGAGCAGAAAATCAGTTCCCTAAGTGGAATTTGGCCAGGAGAGAATACAACATCCTGTCACACAGTTTCTAGACTCATGGATCTTTGGGAAAACAAAAGACAAGAGTCTGCAAATTGAAGACAAGGGCATGGCCCTAGCTCTTTAGTTTGATGGGTACGTGCCCACACAGCATAAATGAATGCATGTCTATTTTAGAGGTTCCAGTCCACAACGCTGCACATTTGTCAGTTGGTCAGTAAACTTTTGAGATTAAATGACTCAGAGGAACAAAAATATTCAGAAACCACTGTACCTTCCACACATTCAGAGGATGAAATATTAAAAGACCAATTCTGCAAAGTGCTTCAAGCTTCTCTGTAGCTGTGCACAGGAAAAACAAAGCAATGATGTAAACCAAGGAAAGTACCCTTTGCAACTGTCCCACCACCAGCTGCAGGGAGCTGCTCATCAGCAATCACCTCTTTCCTTCTGTCAGTAGCAGAACAAGTGATGCTCAAGTTTAGCCCTGTCCATCTTTTGGATGATTCTTCCCAGCAACTGAAGGATATAAGTGGATAAACAACTGGGTTGATTACTGGCATCTGCTGTTGGCTTTTTGAGCACAAGCTGAACACTGATGTATCCTAGGACGACTGGTGCTTTTCCTGCTTTGGGAAAGACAATCGTGATCAGGTCAGGCATGGGCCTGACTGCTTTGTACTAAATAAACTTGTGCTATGCAAACCATTTTGGCCATTTGTGGAACAGGTGAAGTGGAAACTATACTCCCATGCTATGGTAAGCAGGTAGGAGAAAAGCCTGCATGTTTATCACCCAGAGCTACTTGAGTCCTCACCAGCCTGGCTTGCAAGAACAAGACTCTGCAGACATAATCTACAGACTTCCATTCACACTGTGAGATATTTTAACACCACATTTTAATCTTCAAGCTTATTTCATCTTGGTTTGAGGTCGATGGTCAAGAATGAGATGCATGTTTGTCTTCAGGAGCTGGAAGCCTGAAATCGTTGATAACCCCAGTAGCAGACTTCTAGAGAATAGCAATAAATAATGTCACAAATAATTAAAAGAGGACAAGCAAGGAATACTTTTAAAGAACTCTTTTTGCAAGCCTCATATCAAACCCACCACTATTTAAAAGTGAAAGCTGCACGTTACTGGAAATCGGTGAAAGGGGCAGGAATTTCATCGTTTGCAGTGGCTTATTTCTTCACGTGCAAGTTTTCTGGTTTCCTTTTTATCTTTTGATTTTGAAAATGGTGATTAATGTATAGTAATATATTAACATGGTACAGATTGATTTTTTTTTGTTTATTTTATTATTTAAAGTGTATGGCATATCAAGTCCCATTAAAAAGAGTTTGACTAAAGACAAAAGGCTCTAATAATTTAAATCCTCATTTGGCCATCTGTAAATGTACAATCTGTTTTATGTTCTATGTGAAACTTAGAATTGCTATTAATTTAATGAATTTTAAAACCTCACCAATTTGCTAAAGTGCTAATAACATTCATTCTGTTTCAGTTTGCCATACTGGATATGCTTACAGATGAGACAGGGCTACAAAATTCTAATAATGACCAAAAACTCTCTACAGGTCAAGAGGATGCATCACTGGAGTTCAGTCCCACTATGTCTGAAAATACCATCATTCCTCCTTATGCAAGGACATATTATTATTACATGGAATGGAACACATAATAGTTCATTTTGTTAGTAATTTTTTACATGTAATGCTTTATAAAAGAGATATAGCTACAGAAAAATATAAACAGACATGTAAATAATACAATAAATATTTGTCTCATGAATATTTGTCTCATTAATACAGTGAATATTTGCCTAAATACTAATATTTGTCTCATGGTATAAAAGGGACAGTGATAATTATAAAGACCCTTATAGTCTTATGCTTACTTCACCCTATTCTTAAGATTTTACAGCAAAAATATTAAAATTTGCAATATTCCCAAAAAAGATGCATACTTGCTAAATACATTACTCTGAAGTAAAATAACAATTAATTTACAGGAACCTACCATAGAAACTATTGAGTGGACAGTAGTGATGGTTTTCTATATAAAATCTATCAAAGATTGTTGGAGAAAATATACGAAGCATAGCTGATAGCTGATGGAATCTGCAATATGGCCACAGA
Organism: Cinclus cinclus; assembly: GCF_963662255.1. Classification (NCBI taxonomy): domain Eukaryota; kingdom Metazoa; phylum Chordata; class Aves; order Passeriformes; family Cinclidae; genus Cinclus; species Cinclus cinclus. The sequence continues at coordinate 54,690,733 of NC_085049.1, read as the reverse complement.
GAAATAAGTTGCAGATCATCAAAGTTAGCTCTTGTGCAGAAACATCCACCATGAGCTCACTAATTTCATCTTTCACTGGAGAACAGCAGGAGGTTTCCACAATGCAACTATCATAGGAAACTGATTCAACGCTGTACTTTAAGCTTCACCCGTAGTTGGTAACAGTTGCAACAGTTTGGATTTTTTTGGTGCTCTGATCTCTCGCTCTCTGGAAGGCTGTGTAAATATCAAAATCTTCAGCACAAAGTCAGCTCTCTCCAAAGCACTGGCAACTGGTCTTAGTAGACTACTAAAAAAAAAAAAAAAAAACAACAACAAAAAAAACATATTTAGATAGACTGGTAAAGCAAAAATGGAAACACAATACAGGAACATTCTATGCATAAACCAGACAACTAGGTCGTCACTAGAAGCTGGGAGATTTGTAGTCCCTGAACTGCAGACACACACATACAAACTTGTGGAGCTCAGAAGACCCTCTGTAGATTTGAACGTCTCATCCGTGTAAGACTTGAGTCAGCAGCTAAGCTCTGATCTTGCATGAATGAAAACAAAGTCCATTTTCAGCTATTTTAAATAGCTAAAAATGTCGAGTGATTGATTCTGTCCAGCCTCAGGCATTCACCTAATGCACCTAGACAAGGACCTAAGTAACCCAGACTCTGTTCATAAATCACAGATGGAAAGCTGCAACCCCAAGACTGCTGCTTGAGCCCTGGCCTGGTCAAGGATGATGGTGTTTCTATCTTAGACATCTCAGCCAGGTTACTGAAATTGGCTGGGAAGACCACCTGAAGTTCTCCCTGCTTAAGACTGCACCTAGAAAAGTTCTGGGGCTTTAACCACTCATACAATAAAGACAATTATTATATGTGCTCTGCTCTACAAGGTCTACATCCAGCACTGGGACCAGTCAAAATTGTTTCTGGCTCTTCACCTAAATTAGGAAAGGGCACTGCTTCTTATGGAAATTGTTGGCAGCTTAATAATTCAGTTCCCCACTGGCTAGACATCAAAACAGTTCCCTATCAAAATTAGTCAATGTTTATTTAGTTCAAGTACTGAATGGAAACTTCACTTGTTTTTATTTTTTCTGCAAACATGAACTTATAAAGGATTTTTTTTTTTTAACTTAGTTAGTCAAAACTCTTCACTCAGGAAGAGAGCCTATAAATCTTCAATGTCCTATTTTAGCTGGTGGAAAATGAAGCCCCCACAGATACTTCCATACCAAGAGGAAAGCTCCAATACATCACTTAGTGAGTGACACACCATGGTCCTCAGGGTCCTTCCAAAAAAGGAGATGTTTTCTAACTGCAAAATCCTCATTCCTAGAAAAATCTTTGTCTCTGCAGATGCTGATCTAAGCACTGCTGATGTACCCCACATCTCATGGGAGGTCTGAGTACCACTAAGGACATCTGATTTTTATTGGCTCCCAAATGAAGTAATGCAGAGTTTCCTTGCTTCTCAATTTTCACCAAGAAGATGAGTTTACTACTGTCTAATTTATATCTGCCTCCACCGAGAACTGGTCTGTTGCTGAGCCTTTAGAAGTTATGATGCAGTTGGAGATGTACCTTGGTGGCTCCCAGACCAACTCAGAGCATCACAAGGGAGCATTGCTACCTTGTTCTGTTCAACAAATTCATGCCAAGCACATAACATTAATCAAAACATACTGTACCTCGGGCTGTTTGCATCTTGATGTCTTTATTTCCTTCTAATCTTAATTAGAAAAGAGAAGACAGAGATGGTTAAAATCTTAAAAATAAAAAACCCATGCAACTAAGTTAGCATTGTTCCAAAACCAGATACTTTTACTTTGGTTAATAATGTTACTGTTTTTCATTTTCTTGTTTTGCAGCAAATTTTGGAAGCACCAGTCAGTGACTAAACACTGTGCTGTACATATGTGACAACAGCATTTTTTTTGGTGTTAAATAAAAAGAATATTACATTATTTCATAATTATATGTTTATGACTTGTCAATTAAACAGCTATAAATCTAATACTTTTTCCCACTGCTCAAAAATATAACATGGAAAAGAAACAGTTTCTGCTGGGTTTCATACAGAACAGAAACAGAACAGAAATACACCTGAAAGCAAGCAGTTACTAACTGTTATTACTGGAATTCACCACAATGCAAGTAAGTACCTTCAAAACTAAAAATAGCTCTGAGGCTCTGCAAGTGCATCTATCACAGCTTCTTAATTGTAACAGGGGTTTGTTTTCTTTTAATTCACAGAGCACTCAGAGTGTGGAGAAGCTGTTCAGAAGACCATGTACCTACACTATCAGCATCTGCTCAAGGATACTTCTACAAAAGCATGCTATATTTTAAATAAATGGGAACAATCTCTTTGACAAGTATAAATAGCACTAGAGCATTAAGAGGCTTCAAGGCTAGCCAGCCCGTCTGAAAAAATAATTGATTTTTAAGGACATGCACCCTGCTAGACAAAATGATCCCCAGAAAGCAGGAGAAACACAATCCACAACCTGCTGGTACCTTTGGGTGCAGCTTTCGTCTGACTGGGAGCCATGGCAGCCGCGTCCGAGGGCAGCCCCACGTACACCCCACCATAGTTCCTGGTGGGGAAACAATGGCAGGCACATCAGAGCTCAGCTGGGACACTTCTCCCTGTGAAAGGAGCTGGTTTTTTCACTCAGGTTCCTGATACTTATCACCAGATCCCCACTCTCTTGTGACAATAAACTCCACCTGCCCAGCTTCTTCTGAGCATACCCAGTTGAGTACAGAGCTAATCTGACACTGGTGTTTGACACTGGGAGCACACTTCAAGCAACACACACCAATTAAATAGCACTTTGACCTCATTAATCAATGCAACCTGCCTGCCCCTGCTCTGGGTCACACTTGGAGAAAACTGTTAGTAGAAAGGAGCACAGGTGTCTTAGGTACTTTCATAGCTCAATCCTCTCCCCTTGATGGAGAGATATCCTTGCAGTGGATACTTTCTGGCTCCAAAGAGCCTGTATGGAAAGCAGGGACAGATGAAGGGAGGTAAAAAACTGGGTCCTTAAAGCTTCTACTGTGCCTGGAGTTACTTGCAGAGGCCCTTTACACTGCTCTGCACTGTTAGGTACTGAATTAATCACACCTCCTCCAGCTCCTGGGGTTCTGAGCCAATTTCTAATTTGCTTGATGATAGACTCATGCTTCCTTCAACTTCCAGCCCAGCAGAGATCTCCCACAAGTGTTAATGGCACTTTCTGTGGCAGTGCTGGTGTGAAGGCAGAGGCCACCAGCCCTTCCTGAGCACACCACCTGCTGCTGTGAGATAATGTGCTCTTCTTGCCACGAAGTTCCCACCTTCCCAGCTCAATAACAGGCTGGGTGGACTCATCAATACTCAACTCTGTGTGAGATTTTTCTCCTCTCTTTTCCTTTCTCCTCTGCTTTGTTGGTGTTGGTGGGAGTTAGGAGGAGTGAAGGAAGGATGTGTAACTGGTGGCAGAACTCACTGCAGTCTATTGTAAATAAAGCTAGCCCTAGTTGAACAGAGCACCTACCTCCTTTTGTCATCATCTGATATGGATTCTTCTGCTCTGCAACATCAAAAGATACAAAGCATGTTAGCAGATTGTTTCTTTCAGTTGCTCCATGACCATCTGGGTAAATTCAGAAGCAAGGGAAGAACTATTACTGACCCCAGTTTAATTCAGGACATCTACCATACAACAAAGCACTCACACAGGTGTAAAAAAAAAGAGACAACTTTCCAATATAATGTACAGAAGAAATAAAGGATTGAGAAAAGATGCAGCTTACTTTTTATGACCCCCACCAGTGAGATCTGAAAGTAGATTTGGGAGCAGAAACAGGTAAATTAACTCTTTTCCTGAGTGAATCCCCAAACTACACCCCACATAAAAGGAACATTAAAGCTCTGCATGTAACAGGAACAAGCCTGGGCTGCTCTTCCCCCAAAAGAGGAAAGAAAGGGACTGGGTGTCTGTGCTGGCATGTGAACAAGGATGGAGAGAGAGGAGCCTTCACAGCAGCTATTACAGAAACCAGAAGCTGTTACAGGGCCTCTCTATAAAATGAGGCACTGCAATTCCTGGATTCAGTTGTTCACAAATCAAATGCAGTTATTAATCCCATATAAATGGGAAATTACTTCTCCTTTAACTTTAGGGTAAAATCACAGGTCAGTCTGCACATCAATAGAGAGTCACTGAGGTTTGATTCCTCCCACATCTATACTGTCCAGCTGAACTGGAGCAGGGGGTAAAGTAAACAGCACTCACATGAAGGCAAATATAATACAAAAAATACAGGGAATTTATTCTTACTCCTTCAGTGTACAATGCATGTGCTGAAGTCTCAGTCTGTGTCCTGACATCAGTCTTCAGACAAGTCACTCACCCAACTTTGATTAAATATTTGGATTTTAATCTCCATCTCCATGGCTGGGTACGAATGGGGGAGCAGCTGCATTTTAGCTTGGTCTGCAACCTATTTATTTATTCTAAAAGGTTGATGTGCCTATTGTTTAATTGTTGGGGCTTGATGCCCTTACAGGGCCCTGAAATCAGTGGGATTTTGGCCTGAAGAGCAGAGGGCTCATAACAAGATGCAGTCTTCAGTGCAAGAAAATGCCCTTAAACCTCCTGGGAGGGGAGCAAAATACTGCTACAACTTGGAAATTTTTTGACATCTACCTTTCTTTCTAAGGGGCACAACATTACCAACTATCCCATCTTCATCACCACAGTGAATAAGGGTACACAGGTCCTTTTAATAGCAGAGGCTTGGAGTAAATCTTATTATTCTACAATTTTGCTAAATTATATTTATGCAGGGCATAGCACTCGTCATCAGCTGTCTTTGTCTACATCTTACCACTCAAGAAAGACTGATCACTGAACTTCTCATTCCCTCCTGCCATCCCTTCCTGGAGCAACTACAAGCCATTTCAGAAGGCATTTCCCATCTCCTGTGACCTAAGTCATCTTACAGTCCTCACACACACAGCCAGAATATGCAGAGACACTTTTTCTTGAGGACTGTGAAGCTGTTCTGTCCTAGTATGGGCCAGTTTCTCCTGAAGAAAATGGAAAGCCTGTGTATATCAGTGGGTGGAAATGAAGATGTATTTTTAAGAAAAAAAAAAATACTACTTTAAGAAAGGGACTTTGGGTCCCGAAAGATCACAAACAGTCATTTCTGTTGAACCAACCAAATGTGTCACAGGATTGATTTTCTCATACAATTGGGAACATTTTCTATAATCCAGATTAACCATTGTCCAGAGAAAATAGTCCTTTAAAAGCACTGACAACTTCAGAGGCTTAAAGCCTCTGAAATGGATTTGTAAGAATAATAATCAATATTGTCCAACAGGAAATTAATGTCAATTTTTTTTAAATAAGAAAAATATTCTAGTAGGAAACAGGGACATTTTCTTCTGTTCCAAAAATGTTTTGTAACATGCCTTCACAGACCATTACTGTAGTTCTCTCACCAAAACAAATTATCTAGGTCTATGATTAAGCAGACTAGAGGGTTTTTAAACATTTTGCTTTTGTCCTTTCCTTTTACTAGCTATAAATCAAAGTAGTAATTTTGCAGTACCTTTTTCTTCAAACGCATGACAACAAAAATAATCTGGGTTTGTATAGACGACAGCTCTTAGGATGGGAAATTATTGGGGGCAGACTATTGTAGCTCTGCCAGAAAAGAGGGAGTGAGCAGAGATAGGAGGAACGTGGGAGTGTGAGAGGGAAGAGAAAGAAAAGTTGGGGTGATGGCACTTAAGGAATAAGCCATTTTACCCACCTTTCTAGGGGCTCAGGAAGGAATGCTGCCCCAGTTTATTTACTACACCTATTCAAGCACCTCTTGCTTTCACACATGATGGCTCAAGACTCCCACTGAAAGGTGCCCACTAATTTTGCATGTTTAGTGTCTGCTGAGCCACTGAGGCAGGTGCTGCTTCTGTGCCCAGGCTGGGTGAACACAAGTGGTTCTGGGGAGCCAAGCTACAACAGCAATGCTCAATGTGGGACAGAGACTGGAGAGAAGTTCCTTTGGTTTCAGCAGTGCTCCCATTGCCACATCTCCTGGACTCACAGACATGGACACAGGAGTCCAGCAGTTCTCCAGGACAGCAGGCTAGGACAAGCTTTTCTGCACCAGTTCCTTCTGCACAGCAAGAGGAACTTAGCAGTCCAAGGTGCTTCGTGCTGACTGGCTGCTGTGTTGCTGCCTCAGGTGCTGTTGACATCAGCAGAGGAACTGAGAGCACAGTTTTCAGCAGGTGGTTTGGGCAGGGTCCTGGAGCCAATGGGCAGATTTAACAGATTTAACAGCAAATCCACATACTGGCATCCTATTTTCAGCTGAATAAGTGTTTCTTTTGGTAAGGTTTTGTCTGTTCCAAGAGTCTTCCTGTCACCCAAAGTCTGAAAAACACACTTTGTTCATCTGTCAGCTTTTACATCCATCAGTCCTATGTCCATTTGATGGTAAAAGAAGTTGCCATTTCTCACATATTTTAAATGTCAGATGGCAGGCATTCACACTAATTCATTCCATCCACATTTTTCTTACCTCAGCTTTTATGGCTGTTTGTGCTAAGCATTACAGCTCTTTCTAGCTGTGCTTAGTAGTCCCACCAGAAATTATTCATTGAACTTCGAACAAGTGACAGACAACTAGACAACAGATTCTTGATGTTGCTTGGGAACAAGGGTCTTTCATTTGTATTTGATGCATTTCCTCTCAATATTTTGAAACAGGCTTGAACTTCTGTGTCCTTCCTACTGTAACTAATCCTCCCCCAGACTTATCCTCACCCTGAATACTGCAGGCATTGCATTAATTTCTAGCATATCCTTTACTTCTCCTACAGCTAAGCTTTTCCAGTTAGCAGTGATGAATGTCTCTTTATTAGTGGGGCAGGAGCATGGGCTGAAGCTGGCTGACAGATTCTGGGTTGGAGCACAGAGGGCACACACGTTCCCAGAGCATGTCCTCATCACCACACAGCCCTCAGAGAGGAAGAGCCCTTTGCAGAGGAAGATCATATCATTATCCCTATCTTATTGGTGGAGAAACCCCAGGCCCAGAGGGCAAAACAGCTTCCTCACAGTCACCCAGGAGGGCTCAGAGCAGAATGCTCTTCCATCTGGCTGCTCACTCCAGGAGAAATGGTGCTTTGGCAATGAGTCACAGTCAAGAAATGAGAAACCTTAAGTTAGAATAACCAAATTTAGTATCTAAAAGCATGTAAGGATGGACACACCTAAATGCTTTTCTGGATCAGAACTGATATGACTGAAATTTGACAGCCAAAAAAAACAAAAAACAAAAAAACCCCGGTTATTTAAAGAGAAGGTTTAGCTGATGGAAGTAAAAAGGTATAAAAAGGTTTTGTGGATCTATAATATTAGTTAATATAAATCTGATCTGTTAATTTCTATGAAACAAAAATAATTTTTCTGATAATTTACTTCCTTCACATAAATCTTCTGCTAAGTATTAGAATGCCTGATTAGGGTTTTTGGGTCATCACTGCCATTCCTCGTTAGTAGATGTGTGTTTCTAACATCTGATGAGAAGGTTCAACCATGCTATTACTCATGTGGGTTGTTTGGCTGGCTCCACAATCCTTAATCTGAATGAGTAACAGCTCCAGGACTGACCCTTTCACTTTGGCGAAGACTGCACCAGTAATTAATTTTTTTTAAAGTTATCTCGATACTATTTTGAAACATGATAGATGAGTTCACACTAATAAGTAGGATGCTCCCATTTTAACTCCTGCAGCCTGGCTCTATAAATGCTTATGCACATATAAACACAGTTCCACACATCCCCATACCTTTAAGCACAGGAACATGCCTACAACATTCATAATTTAACCATGCATGAGATTTTGAAATTTAAAACTACTGATGAGCAAACAGAAAAATGCAGTTCCAAGTCAGTCCTTAAATCATCTAAATTGAACAATAAAAAAGACCCTGATATAAATTAAACAAGTGGGTTTTTAAATACAGAAGTACTGAGAGCAGCGATGCTGCAGGCTGCATCAAGAAGAGGATCCTTATAAGATTGCCTTCTGTAATTTATTTATTGTCTGGCACTGCAAGCCCAGAAAACAGACTACAAAGGTAACACAGATCTCAAGAGTATCTGTGGCAACAGAGTTGATCAGCCAAGTGACACCTTGTTAGTTCTCAGCTGTGCTCTGTAACAGCAAGGACAAGCCTGTTGTTAAGCTCTTCCCTCCACTTGTTTATCTGACTCGACTGCCCTCATTTCCACACCAGGATTCCTCCATCTAATTAGTTATTCTAAGTGAAGTAAATAAAGCAGAAGAATGTTCCTATTGCATAACATAACAATCTTCCCTCAGTCACAAACTCTAGTGGCAAATACCAATTACATGAAAGAGAGGAAGGCAAGTTCTTGGGAGGAGTTCTTTATGGTTGTCTTTGACAGAAAAATACATTTATGGCTGAATAAAGCTGTTCCTGTGCATTCCTGTATCAGCAAATAAGAGTAGCTCTAAAAAAGACCTCACATTTAAAGAAAAACAGGATGGGTAAGGCTGCCATCTGCTACCCTGTGTCAACTTAAAAGATATTATCTTTAACACAGAGAATGCCTAGAGAAGGTGGGTACTTTGAAAAGGAAGTTGTATGGGTTAATGGATCTCATGCAAAGAGGGGGAATTTGTCTCAGTAGTTTTCTAAATCTCTCACTGGGCCCAGTGGAAATTTATGTGCTGGCTTCATGCAATTACATGGCCTTTGGATAAAGGTGCACTGGCACATGATGGGGAAAAGCAGTCTGAAGTAACATAACCACCTCTGCTAGACAACTGTCTCAACAGAAGCAGAGAAAAGAAATTTCTGTTAGAGAAATAACAAGCAAAGAAATCTGTAAACAAGACAAGGAGTTGTTTTGTGGAGATGAAAGCTGTCACTAAAGACAGTAAACATCTGGTTGTGTTGATTATACCTTAGGAGCCAGATGAATCATGTATGACTAAATCTAGTATAAGGCTAGTAGGACTGAAAATATGTCCAGGGTTATATATTTTATAGAGTAGAATAAGTACTTACACATCTTTAGTAGTCCCTGTAGCACCTAGGAAAAACAAAAAACAAAAAAACATGTTTACCAGGTAATGGCATAATCCTCTAAACCAACCAACAGTGCAATAATTGTTTTTCTGTCCTAAACAACACAGAAATAGCAACAAAAATTTGCTATTGTAAGAGAAACATTTCTCATGATGGTTCAGTTTATCCTTAATGATTATCCATACTAGCCCTTAAATCTATCACATCTGGGCCAGACTCTCAGTGTGTGAAAATGATGCTGCTGTGGACCAGGGCCCAGGTGCAGTCACTCAAGATGGGAGCAACACAAGAAAAAAATAATCTTTCTGAATTTTATATTCTTCTGTTTGCTCAGTCCTCTGGTGGGTTTGCCTGTCACAAAGTTGGCACAACTAACCAGGCACTCACTCCCAAATGCCTGATTATACAATTGAACTTGATGCAGTTGTAGAGCTGGCACCACGTGTTTAAAATGCTGCCTCATTCTTCCTGCCAGATAAACAAAGTTTCATAAAATGACTAGACAGAACTAATATAAACATTGGGACACAACCCATCCAAAGCCCCAGACAACTAACAAGATCAACCACCCCTTAATACATCTTGCTATTTAACAAAAACAAACAAACAAAACCACAAACAAACAAAAAAGAAAAAAAAAGAAAAAAAGAAAGAAATAAAGCCAAGACAAAAGCTGCCACCTGGCTGCCTGGTATAAATGACGGACTTTTTTGTTTTGGTGACTCAGATGTTTCTTGCTGGGACACAAACATTTACTCAAGTACAAACTCTTTCTTCTTCCTCCCAAGTTACTAATGTTATATTGCTCTTGCTATCATATAAGTCAGCTAAGTAATCAGTAAACTATCCCTTCTATTAATTACAGAAGTTAGGGCAGACATTAGAAAAGCCTTTCACTTCTCCTTTCCTCTTAGTACTTAGCTGGAAAATATGATCTGAGGTCACTCTGAAGAAACTGAAGTAGCCAATCCCAGAGATTTTTTGAGTTTGGAGATAGGTTGCGGTTTTTATTCCCATGGTACTTCATTTTTCGGAAAACTTTTATTTCTTCTTCTGCTGAAAAATATACACAATAGCAAATACCTTTCATATCCCTTTGATGTGTAAGAATATGCCTTTTGCATTCTTATTTTAAACAAGAGGAAGAAATAGACCTACAAGGCTTTGCAGCTTTGTCTACCTGAATGGATTGCTTGAATGGCAGAAAACATCACCCTTTACAGCTAATTCCTGAACATAATGTCATTCCCATTTCCTATGACTTGAATATCCCTCCTCTTCCCAGCAACAACACAGACTAGACTCATATAAGACTATATTATTAATGATTCTGTTATTCTTATTTGTTTATTCTGTTACTCTTGCTTCCAGAGTCAGCAAATCTCAGTGTGGCTACACGTATCAGCAGAAAGCCTTAATTAAGTTGGAAGGAGTTTCTCTAGTCACAATAAACTCCTGGCCTTGCTTGTCCAGATGGGAGGTTGTCATTGCTGTGCAAGCTCAATCCCTGCTGATGTGGGGGGACATTTTTCTGCTACCAAGGCTATTTCATCCAGAGTCAGCTCAGCAATGAGCCTTTCAGGGCACCCCCTTGTACACCCAGACAGAGCACAGGCATCAGCAACACTTCAGACAATACGTGTTTTGAAAAGCCTAGTTGAAGTTAGCAGGATTTTTATTTTTTTCCAGAAGGAGCTATGCCTTTGCTGTGCCTATTCTGCACAAGGGCCATGACTTTCTTATTTTTAGCCTAAAGTCTCTGCAATCAAAATCAGTTTCTCTAAAAAGGTTCATGTCCCTTTTTGAGGCCTTTGCCAACATTTTTCTGAGTCTAAGCACCTTGGTTGCCCATCTGAAAACTGTGTCTTCCTTGTAGGAAGTACAGCAAAAGTTTAATACACATACCAAAACCTCAACTGAGTGACAATTGTGTGCCTACAGTACTGCTACACTCTCCAGAAGTGACACCCAAGTTCCAATCAATCACTGGGTGCACTTCAGTGCCATATCCATGTTCAGTGCCATGCCTGTCTTCAGTGCATTACGGTGCAAATACATTTTCATTCTGGAGATGGGAGAGGTCACACAGACCCACCAGCCTGAGCTTTGTGCAGAGCTATACAAACCTGTCTTTGGAAATATGCCACTAATGTTCACCCATGGCAGCACGTGTTTTCTTGGAATATTAGCAAGGGTACCACTGCTGAAAAAACACTGCAAGGTTTTGAAGTGCATTTCACACAAAAACTTTGAGAACTGAGTACGATAAAAACAAATTCACTTTTTTAGAGATCAGTTTTACTTTTATAATAAATTTTAAAATACATATAAAAATACATTGTTTCTACTTTTTTATAAGCGCAGCAATTTAGCTCAGTTTATCCTCACTTTCACTGATGGGATTCCATTAATTTCAGTGGGGTCATTTCTCATTTTCACTAGCAGAAGTGTTTGGTTCAAATTCACTCAAGTACCACTAAGGTACCCGACAATAGATCTGAGAATGTTTCCAGCTAACAAAGGAATTTTCTTCCTGCAAGAGTTCTGAGCTTGGAAATGAACATCATTTTAGCTAGGTGTACAATAAAAAAAAATCTCTGTGTAAAAATTTCAAAGGTCTTTTCATTAGGGAGCATGGACATTCCTTACACATAGATACTATTTCTCAAGGAACCAAAAACATCTCAGTTCATACAGACATGTTTATTTGTAAAGTCCAATCCATTCACCCTCACCCTGTTAATTCACTGACATATTTGTCTAAATCTTGTATGTTTAGTGAGCAACTCAATTTTCTTGCTGCTCAAGTTACTTCTGCCAGAAGTTCAGCCAAAGAATCTTGTTTACTTGGCAGTAAACCAAGTAAACCAATCCACAAACACTCTACAGCTCATTCCATAGCCGCAAGGCTTAGTGCTCTCATAGATATGATGGTTTCCATAAATGACTTGAGGAAAGGCTCATATATAAAGCTTGTCCATTTTTTTCCCACTGTAAGAGCTCAGCCAAAAAAAAAAGGCAGCACTTGACCCACCAAGCCTTGTCTTGATAGGCTGTTGTTCACTTGGTTTTTCAAACCTAACCTCACTCAGCAAGAGATTGAAGGAAGCCACATCCATAAAAGATAGGCAATACTGAATTGTCCTGAATAACCTCTCTGCTCACACCATTTACACAGTAGCACCATGGGTGCATTTTGGCCTTTTAGAGCTGCAGAAGGAGAAAAAATGTACAGCCTGCAAATAAATGTGGCCCATTCAGCCACATATTGCTCTGAGCCCCAGTAATTACAGAAGAAAAACATTCTGTCCAAGCAGTGGAGCCGTGATCCCTCAAAAAAAAAAAAAAAAAAACAACAAAAAAAAAAAACCAAAAAAAAAACAAAAAAAACCACAGCATTTAAACAGTCACAAGTGAAAAAGAAGAATTTATCCAAAGCATGTTCCATTAGGTGAGAGTGGGTTTTGCTCTTTCAGAACAACGGCAGCTTCTCTTGGTGACACCACAGGATTTCAGTAAATGCAGGCCTAATGCAAAAGATGGTTGAGAGACATTGATAGCCACTGAGGATATTCCTCTGTGCTGAAAAATTCATCATGAGTGAAGGGGAGAGGCAAAAACTTCAGAAAAACATGAAAAGCATGAGAGGCAACCACTGACATAAATGAAATGGATACAAAAAAATGCCAAGACCTGACTTTTGAGCAGATTATGAAACATTTTCCTATTTTTTTAAAATGAACAATGCCCTATGACATTTTCTTGCACATAAAATTGTTACAGAAAGCAAATAAAACCCCTCCAAATTACACACTTGGACATGCACCCAGTAAGAATGAGTTTTCTACTGCAGGTTCCTTTCTGATGTGCTCCAACAGACAGCAATAAGGAAGCACCTTCTAACATCAATGAATTTATTCTGTTTATACCCCATTGTAACTGAGGACAGAATATTATCAATTTGTTTCACACTGATTATTTCTTCAGCTCATCAGGTGGGAGTTCTGTACACAGATTTGACCCAATCAATAGAATGGGCATTGCACCAAACCTGATGTTAATAAATCCATTAGAACTTGATGTGAAAGTTCTCCTTCATCATAATTTGACTGTACTGGAAGCTTTCCACAGACTAACAGCTTCTCTGTATATTTAAATTAAGGCTAGACTGACAGCCTCCAAAGAGTACCATAATTTAAGGTGCTGTCATTGCTGCTACAATAGATATGGAAAGGAGGAGGAGGCAGTTAAAAAAAATTTAGTGAAGAATCATAGAATGAAGGGAAATACCTTAACTCAGGGGAAAAAAAGAAAACAAAAGAAAATGAATGTTTAAGAGCATATTTTTAAAGCACACACACAAAAAAAAAAAAAGAAAAAAAAAGAGAAGAGTTATTTTTGAGTTTCAAAAACTCCAGGAAAAAACATGAAAGAAGGATATGTAAAATGAGACAACAAAACATAAGGAAAACAGCAAGCTGAGAAATAACAAATAACTATAATCCACAGTTAATACATAAAATAGCTAGGTAATTTAAGAAGGATGTTTATATATCAGTTTACTTGGATAATTGAAGTTGCCTTTTCTCAACTGAAGAGCTTTTTGCCACTGTCTGATAGTCTGTAAGAACATTTGAATGCTGTGAATTATATTGGTGTTCTGGAGTACTGCACCACAGACTGAAATGTTATTCTAGATCACATCTATTAGTTTAGATCTCACAGACCATAGAGCTGAAAGCTCTGATGTCATTCTAGCCATGCAACAGAAGATAATATCATTAGCTGAACTATCACCATATATACATCTGCTTAGGAAAAATCAAATTAGGCTACAACAGGAATTTTACCAGAGTAAGAAAATGGGGATTGGTGTAACACATTTAATGTGTTCCTTGAAGTACACTACAATATTACACTTAGTCATATGATATGACAGAGAGTGTTACAGGTTAATTGCATGTTATGTACCTCTAGCTTTGACATTACTGACTACAGAATAGTCATAACTTTAGCATTAAAAGTGTAGTCATGCTGTGCATGCCACAGAATTTATTTGTATTTACACAGTCTTCACATCTTTTGTAAAATTGTGAGTTGCATTTTCCTCAAAAGCTTGAGGATTCAGAATAAAAAGGTAAGTCTTCTTCTCCTTTATAAAATAATTTTATTTCTATTAGACATACTTTGTAAGGAATGTTAAATGAAGTAAATAAATAGTAGACATCTGACCGCTTACTTTTATTACCAGCTGTTCATTATTTTAAGACCATAGACTGTACAGGGTAATTCCTGACTGACAGTGGTGAAAGTGAGAAGAGAACTGGACCTTTCAGAGCTGCTTTGGAGGGGTTTGAAGAGGTCTATCAGTGCAACAGTAATTATTCCATTATACTAATGATGTGTTTTACATGGCATTGTTGGTTTTTACCTGCACTACACCTTTGGAGATCTGTGGAATATTTCTCAAGAGCATGCAAAAGTTTACCAAAAAATGCAAGTTCAAATATTTTATGTATAACATATAATTAAGTTTAACCATCAAGGAGGCTGGACCTTCAGTGAAAATACTTTATGTATCTACAAGCCAAAACCTGTTGAAGACAACTACCTCTAATGCAACGGGACACATTTAAACAAACTTTGAGTTCAAAATAATAACTGCTGTCAGAGTTAGTCTCTTTGACATTTATCCATTGGTACCCTGGTAAAAGTTCCACAGGGCAGTCAGACCAACATTCACTTAGAAACTACCCCAAATGGACTAATAATCGACTCAGCATTCTTGTCTGAACTTCTCTGAAGCTTGCTCTGGTGCTTTCACCCATCAAACAGAAATGGGATGTGAACAAGCATCACCCTGGTGGTATGAAGCTAGATTGGTCGTACACAAAAAGGACTTCCAGACACAGCAACGTGGGAAACAACTAAAGAGAGAGGACTCACGTGTGCAAACATGACAGTTCTAATAAGAGCACTGAATGTTCAAGCAAATTCTACACAGTGAATTCTTTACGGATGAGAGAGGCCCTGACAGATAGACATAGCACCTAAATCCTAACTTATATTCATTTAACATAAACCGAGTAAAGAATGGCAGAATCACATTCCCCTCTGAGTGTGAAGTGCAGAGTTGAACAGGTAAGCCAGCAACACATCCCACAAGCATACACACGTATGTACACCCTAGAGAAGGCAGCATCACTCACTCACAGGCAGGACCAAGTCAGGACTAGCACCACCCAAGGCACCACTGAAACTCTGGTTAAATCAAGTCAAAACAGTAAGGGATGGGGACCCAGAGATTCTCTGTGGTCCAACCATTATTTTGCCGTGTATTTTCAAGAGCTGAAAGCTCACAAGTGCATCTGAAAGACTTGATAAAGGTCCTGGAACAGGTGGCAATGTTTGCCAAATGCAGCTAGGATGAAAAAATGATCTAGAAATGCTCATATTATAATTACAGGGTGAAGGTCCACTTATCAGTTTCCATGTACTTTCCTATTCTGCAGGGGCAGGGGGGAGAAAGAGCACAACAGCACCATCTTCCCAGATCTTATCTCTTTTGAAAATAGCAATGAACAAATAAGGGAGCCAGCTGGACGCACCAGCCAGCAGCACACACTAACACGCATGAAACCTCAATCGTGGAATACCCTCCAACTTCTCCGACGAGCAGAAGGAGAAGATGTGGCACAAATTCATTTCAGAAGTGGCATTCGTGGCCTTATAGGGAAACGAAGAGGATGGAGCTGACACCCCCGGCGGGATCCCTACGTTCAGCTCCCGGCCTGGGCTCGCCGTGCCTCGGGCAGCTCCTGTCGGAGGTGGCGATTCCAGCCACAACCGGGCACCAGAAAGCCGCCCGTGCCCGCGGCAGGCCACATCACCCTCTCTCCCCTCAGCAAGAGGATCAGCCTCGGCAAGGGAAGATGCTCTTGCAAGAGGATGGGCAGCGATTCCCGCGGCATTCCCCGAGCCGGGGGCCGTATCCCCGCCGGGTGCGGGTGCGTGCCCGCCGCCCCCCGCCCCGCAGCGCTGCCCAGCACGGTGGGGAAGGGCTGGGCTGGGATGGGATGGGATGCTCGCCCCGCCGCTCGCCCGGCCCGGCCCGGCCCGCCGTCCTACCTCGCCCGCCCGCGCCGCCGGCCGTGGAGTTGCCGCAGCCCATGGGCGCTGCCCGGGCCGGTGCCGCGCCCGCCGGTGCGCTGCGGTCACGGGAGACAGCCGGGAGACGGCGGGCGGAGCCGGGTGGGAGATAAAGCCACGGGGACCCCTCCTCCTCCTCTTCCTCCTCCTCCTCCTCTCCCCACCCATCGCCCGGGAAACCGCGGGTCCCGAGCGCCGCCCGGCCCCGGCCCCGGCCCCTGTCCGTGCCCAGGGAGAGCCGCACCCTCCGCACGGGCTGGAGCTGCTGAGCCGGAGATACGGCTCAGCCCAAGATCGAACCGGCAGGACTCGGCACGACCCCCAGTCGCAGGCAACAAGCCCAGAGCCGCCCCGGGCACTGGAGATGCTCCTTGGCTCACGCGTTTCACGGGACACCCCTCATTCGCCAGGGGGAGCATCGGTGTAACCACAGGATAGGGCTGCAAACCCTGTGTCTGCTATCAATAACACCCTATTCACTATCTTAAGCAAGTCTTTGATTGGTCTGTGTATTTCTCTCATACGAAACATGATGGTGAAACTCAAGACCCATTGAGGTGAAGAGCTACGGATTCACTTTCCCCAAGTAACATAAACAGCACTGAGAAACATGAAAAATAAGTTCACAAATTATTCAAGCAATAATTTTCACTCAACATTTTTATCATTTACCAAAAAGAATTTGACCTTTTGTTACCCCGAACCTGTCTTCCACACAGAGGATTAAAATACTTTAAAACCTTGATGGCTTGGTTACTCTTCCTCCATCCTCAAATGACCAAGAAGCTGAAATCCAATTGATACATCTAGATACAACAGCAAATACTTCTAGATAGATAGATAGATAGATACTACTGCCCGTTTAAGGGCTCAGAAAGATGTTTTAGGGGTGTCATAGAAACACCAGTATGAACATCACATATGCATATGGCTGATAAATGTCTGCTACAAAAGGACCAGATAAAAAGTGCTGCTGCCTGATCTTGCAGTCTGTTCAGAGGAGGTGGGGGGGGGGGGGGGGGGGGGGGAAGACATCACAATTCTCTTACAGGTTTCCCAAGAAGTACACATTAAAACAAAGCAGCTCCATAAGCAGCAGAGACAATAACATCCAGTCTCCTATGGATTTTTGCCCTAGGGAGGAGCACGTACATGGGCTCACTGATGTCTACTACCTCAGGACAGGGTGTAAGATCTCCCTCTTCTGACTGGCCACCTATTGTCACATCAATTGCAGTAAGTCAGTCTTTTCAGGATCTCTGTCTGTATCTTCTCAACAAGTTTCCTGAACCTGAACAGTCAGCTCAAAATTTAATAGGACAGGGCTAATGGGCACACAAGAATGGCCTTCACCATCACCATCATCAGCCCTACAGCAGACAGACAGTGCAAATGTGTGCATTTTTCTTCAGGGGAAAAAAATCTCACCAAGCTTCAAAATGACCTCTTTTTGATGGCCAGTTTTCTGAAATTCACACATTGAAAAATAAACCCTCAGGCCAAGATTTCAGCACCAAGCATCAGCCCAAAGCGAATTTTTAATGACAGAGTTAAGAAGGAAGAAAGGGTGCTCTTAAATCAATGCTGAAAGACATGTTCCTTAAGGTCCCATGTGGTTTTCAAATATAAAAACAAACAAACAAAAAATCCCAGCAACCCATACTGGCTTGGCACATTTTGAAGTAGTTTCTAATATACAGTTTACCTTGGAAGAAGCAGTTGTGATGAGCACAGAAACCAAGTCGTGTCCTCACATATTAGAAGAGGCAGCTGGGAGGCAAAAATCCCCTGGAGATGCCTTGACACCAAGCCATTGCCCTGGCCACAAGAAGAAGATATGAGCTGGTTCAGAAATCTGCAATGGTATTAAGGATGAGAGAAAGGTGATGTAACTTCTAAGCACTCTCACCCTTCCTACAACTTCAGTGTCCCACACACAAGCCAAGCACCCTGTGTGCACAAGTTAAGGGCTACATTTAGTTCAATAAGGCAAGAAACTTGCAGCACACCCATCCAAAGCTGGAGCTAGCAGCACTTTCAGGGGACTTAAGACAAAGGAAATGTGATGTATTCCTCTATATAGTGTCTGGGATTGTAATGAGTCAGCCCCTCTCTTGGCAGCTCTATTGTAGTTGCCTCCTACTACAAATGGGAAGACACACTTTAGTTTCAACTTTACTTGTGTTTTACACAAACAGAGCATTTCACTTTATTACTGAAAATAACTGGTAGCAAAACACAGTCACCTAAGCAAGTTAATTAAATGAATACTTAACACTAAAGGAAAGGAGCGATGTGCTCCCTGCATCAGCAAACTCTTGGTGTCTGCCATCACACATCCTCTGTACATCATCTCCTCTGAGGAACTCTGGGAGATACATGGATGTGAACTTCTGTAATTATTTCAGAAGATGTAGTGGAAAAGGATTTTGTTAATCTTTCCCTAAATCAACAAAATATTTACCCAGCTAGGAAAACAGGTTGATTGATGGGATTATTCAAATCTGAAATTACAGTGATTTTCCACTTTTGGACATTTTTGCTAGTCTGAGTGCTTAAAATCCAAACAGTCTGTCAAGCTGGTATGCAAGTCTATGGAAAGGATCTTTAAAATCCATCACTTCTGGTATTAGGGAACAGCCCTTATTTGCACAATAATGTATACTCTTCAAAATCCTTTTTTATGTAAGTATCCACACAGAAATTTTATGCACCCATGATTTCTCTCTACAAAACATTTGCCTACAAAGGCTTGGAGCTCAGTTTCTGCAAGTATAAGAGCTAGGCTTTGATGATCCTTGAGGGTCCCTTCCAACTCAGGATATTCTATGATTTTATTGAAAAAAAATATAGTGCTAATTAGCCTCCTCTGAGTATCTTCTTTAGAACAGTGTCTCTTAGACATGGATGTCCTCAAAACTGCAAATATCCTGAAAAAATTGTCAGCTCTTCATCAGTAGTTAGCATTATGAGATAGTTTTTTTCCCTAATCAAATCTACAACAGGAGTTTGATTTAGACCAAACCTGCCCTGTTTAAGAGGGCAAATTGCACTGCAAATATGTGGTCAGAGTTTACCAATGCAACTACCTTGTTTATGGTTGATTCTCAATTCCATTGTTTTCAAGTTCTAACTCCCACGTTTTCAGGCTACCTTGTTTTAGGTTTCCCCCGGCCAGCTTTGCAGTCTTGCTAGAGCACTGCTGTTTTATAGCTGGCAACCTGGGCTTGGAGATTTCACTGACTTCTTCAAATATTATGGTACAGCTTGTGAACACATACCCAGTAAAGGCAGAAAGTTATGACCCAATTTCCCAGTAAACCTGCAAGGATGATTCCTCTTGAAAAATTCAGTTGCCCAAGCTCCAGTCTAGCAACAAAAAATGCACTCTTGTGTCAACTGGGGGTTGTTTGTTTCACATGTCAATAAAGACCAATACATCAAGATATTAAATTTTTTACATTAATAGAAAGAGGGGGGGAAATCAAGAAATTATTAGTAAAAGGTATCATGATTCCTTGAAGTTGCTCACTACATGGCAAAGGGAGACATTGAAAAGATTTCTACATTGCTGGGAACATTTAATTTTTAACAAAAGGGTTAACTAATTTGATTTGGGTTACAGAAGCCAAATGACAGTCATAAAAAAACTCAGAGGGCAACAAAAAGAAAAAACCTACAACCCCCCATGCTTCTACACTATTTCTTAATAACGGCTGTATTGTGAAAGCACTTGGTCACACCAAGTGACCCCAACTGTGCAAGGTACTATCTGGACACATAATGAATGTTCATCTTCAGTCAGAAAGACAAGAAATAGCTGATGGATGAGATAATAAAGAAGCCAAAGTAGGAAGGAGTGAGATAGCATTACTATTTATAAAATGGATGTGCCTAACAAGAACAAAAAAAAGAAAAATTAAAAAAAAAAAGAAAGCTGTATCAGGTCAGAGGAAAGATCCACCTTATTCAGGATTCTGTCTCTGACAGCAGCTGAAAAGAACATAGGAAACTCGTATCGTATGTGCCCCCAAAAGTCTCCCGTCTTCCAGCATTTGCGGGTCACAGTCTGCCTGAGGCAGATGTGGTTGCCATGTATTTAGCAAGCCTGAACACATTTCTCATCTATGAACCTGCTCCACCAACTCTTGAACACATATGAGACCCTGGCACTCAAAGCATCCTCTGTTCCACCTCTCAGCCACATGTGAATTGAAGAACCTACTTTTGTATGCTTTGAGCCTGGCTCCTGTCCACTTCAGCTGTTGGTGGTCTGTTCCTTGTGTCAGGATAAACACTGATGAATCAATTCCCCACCTCACACCATTTATGATTTTTGTTCTTCATAGTAGAATAAACACCAAAGAATCAATATGCCATGTCCCCTATGCTCACCTTTAGTTAGCAGCAGTGATAACAAGTTGTCATTTTCTGGCAGTTGATCAATAAGTAGTTAAATCACTTTGAAAGAGATTTTCTATGTAAGGGTTTAGAAACCCCATTCCAGAGACTAGGTCCTGCTAGTAATACCAAGTTTATAAGAGAAGCAGTGCAGGGACCCTGCATGGAGGGAGCAGCCAAATTGTTTGCCCATGGTGTGTCCCTGCTTGCATTCCTTTTTAGCAACGAGAAGATGTGATAAAAGCTTTCCACATGCCCCTCTCTCCCTTTTCTGGCTGCCTGGCTGCCCCACACTCACCATGGGAGATTTTCAGCACCAGTCCTACACTCCTCTGAGCTGGTCTTGCCTCACCTTGAGCTCACACCATAACGAGTAGCCCAGATGGGCCAGCTACCATCCAACCTTAAATGATCCCTATGGCATTATTTATCATGGCAGCACAGTGAGGAATAGAATCAAACTGCAAGAACTTAACAGGAAAAGCAATTTGTCTTTCTCCTTCCAGTGACAGTGGAAAATTTGACTTGAATATTTATTTTCAATGAAAATGATGATTCCTTCTATTCAAACCCCATAAAACTGTAGAAGATGTAGGTTTATAATGGTCTGTGGAAGCTGACTTCAAAAATATGATTTAAACACCTCACTTTAAAGCAAAAAAAAAGAGTATTTACCAAGACCAAGGGTTTTCTTTCCTCTTAAGTCAATATTTTAATTTATCTATATGTTCCAGCTCTCACAAAAGTCGCTAATGAAATTCTCATTATTGGGCCAAATCAGACACGAATTGGAACAAAATCAATGATTTCTCCTAAAATATTTAATAAGCAATGAACAAGGAACCCACTGGCCAGTCAATAAATGTGAAAGAAATGTGAAAATTCTGCTAGGGGATATGCCAGCTTTACAGAAATTTCTGTGCCTCCCTCCCTCCCCTATTTCTGACAGAATAAATAATAATTGATTCTGCAATAATTCCTTCTGAATATTATTATTGTCCACAGTCATGGAACCCCCTTTGTTTTTAAAAGCTTATGGGGCATAGGATTCTTAGCTGATTTACAACATAGAAATGGAGTCCAGGATTAAAACTTTCAAAGGTAAGTTCATGGGGAAGAAATAAGTTCTAATTCAATTCTACTCTGTTCACATCAGTGTTATATCTGTTCCTAAAAGGTCTGAATTTTAGCACACAGACCTGAAGAATTTGCTGTTGAGCTCAGTTATTACCCCCACACTGCAAAGATTTCTCTTTCAGAGGTATTTTCAGGTGCACTTGAAAATAAAAAATGACCAAATGCCTAAATTGGATATTAAGATACAGTTTGGAATCCTTTCTGTGCCCAAAAGGTTGATATATATGATGTATTAGATTAGAGGTCTCACAAAAATACAGGAGATAAGTAAGGGTGCTCCTTACCTCTGAGATCACTCAAGCTTCATTTTACTATCTCTACTAACAGCTTCTCAAAGCTCTATTCCAGAGGAGAAAAGCATCTTACTCTTATTTTAATATACTATGCAGACAGATTAATCTCTTTCCCTGTCTCTTGCTTCACAGATTAATTTGCAAGATGCAGCTAAATGAGCTTTTGCAATGACAGCATCACAAAATGAAAATATGAGAAATTGGCAAAATGCTAGAGAAAGGACCTTTGTACTTCACTGTCTTGAAGATGTAAGTGCAGCACTGCACCTTTTTGGAACAAAGTGTGTGCATCACTTCAGGCACATGTGTACCTAAAACAGACTTGCTCCATTTGAAAAGCCTAAATTAGTACTCAAGCAGTGTAAGACAACTGCCTTTAAATCCACGAGAGGAAACTCTCTCTGCCTCAGAACTGTGTATGAGAAAGGCACATCTCTTGTTTGGAGTCCCACTTTTTTATTTCAAGAGGCTTTTCTGCACACATAGCTCTTATTTGTGTAGTACTGTGGGAAGATGATATGCCTGCTTTATTATGTTTTATTTTCATGCACTTTTTCAGATGCCAATTCTTCCTCTGTTGTTGATATAAATTTCCATTATAGTTTTCCACACAAAATAATTTCTTTTGCCCTATATTGGTAATGATGCCAACCAGCACAGTTGCTGCTGTGTTTTTGTATGCAGTGTACCTGCAGACTACAGAAGCAGCAGACACATCCTCACAACAAAAAATGTCTTCATCAAAGCTGGATATTTATCCACCTCTGATTAATTAATACCTTAGCTTTTGAGAACCTAGGGAAACTAAAATTTGCCAGTCTTTTTACAGTAGCTATATATAATTCACACTGATTGGAACTTTCATAACTTGTGTGTGCCATTTTATTGAAATAACAGAATTCTACTTCAGCAAATACCAGCCAGACTAAGAAAAGACAAATATACACCAAAACAGCACCTCTCTACCTAAATATGAATTTAATACAAGAGGATGTTAACAATTTTGAATAACCAAAACTTCTGTCATATTAAATAAACAGAAGTTCTTACCATTAGCAATATGGAAGCAATGTGTGTTCTGTCATTAAAAAGGCTCCCAAAAACACCAACTATATATTGTGCTTTGGCTGCTTTTAACACACAGAATGTGGTTCTTGACAGATAAAGTACTAGCAACTTTTAAGCATTTATGGAAGGCTTTTGTATGCATAATTTCAAATATTTGTAAAAGCAGAACATCTGTAGCCATGAAGTAAAACAAACTGTAAGCAATCAGTAGTAATTATGTGATGTCCTCATATGATGTTTTCAGAGAAGACATCCTTTTAGCACATATATAAAGGTGACAAACTCCTCTCATTTATATTAATAAAGATTAAGCAATTCACCCTGGTTAAACACAGAATCAGCTTTTGGATCCACAAGTAGAGACAAATGGTAGAGACAGACATAGAAATGGACAGTTTGGGAATTTCTGCATTAAATATTTATTTAGTTTCATTTATTCCAGGTTTAACAGCAAAATGGAGGCAGCACACCCAAACCATCTGTTCCTTAATATATACCTGGAATTACTTCCAAAACACCGGTATTTTGTTTATTAGTATTTGCATTGCATTTCAAAATTCATTACTTGGGGCTCCTAAAATGCATGGAACTGTGTGAAAATAATGAACGTAGCTTAAAATAATTGCTGCGGAGATCTAATTCTTTGATTTCTGACAGGGAGCATTTAGGATTCAAGGACTTGCTTTTCTCTTTCCTCCAGAATGAGAAGGGCCAGTCATATTCCAACCAATCCCAAATCTCTCCCATCTCATAATAAGAAGCACATGTCACTTGGGGAAGATCTGGCAGGGAGCTGACAGCCTGGTAGCTCCTCACAGCAAACCTGCCCTAGAAGGCTGTGACATGGTGAAACCACAGGTGCTGGCAGCACCAGCCCAAATGTACAACAGCATAAACAAGAAGAGATCTGGACTCAAACCTAACAATGACCAGAGCACTTATTTGAAACAAAGCCACTCATTTTTGATTTCGTTTTCAAAGTGCTGAACATTGCTCCATTTGGCAATGCTACAACACAGTGTAAACCAAATCTAACAAAACCTCTGAAATACTGTATGCACAAGCAGTTCTATTCAGGGGAGGGATGAAACACTCTGGCAACTTCTGTCACAGATTTCTTTCAAAGCTTTTAAGTTAGTTTAAACACTGATGAGAACATTTTCCATTGCATTATTAGTCATGTTCTCGCAGTCACTGATATGATACTGCTCCTCTGTTTAGGGATTTTTTCTTTTTTCTGTTTCACAGAAGTGTGATTTGAGAGGGTGAAAAACTTGCTAGAAACCATTGGTCCCTTCTAAGAAAAACCTATGCATATGACTAGGTACTGTTGACTCTGACTGCCCTACATGCTGTCTGCATTCTTCATGGTTTTCACTGAGAGATACTTGCTGACCTAGGATCTTGTCAGCACTTATGTTTACAGAGTATTTAAAGATAATGACTGTATGTGACCCTTGAACTAAATGTTCTGGTTTTAAAATGTGAAAGAAAAACAAGGAAAAGCAATGTGTTACCATAAATGAATTTGAAAGAACTGGGAAACTATTTACTGATCCAGCCAACATTTATATGCCTGATTAGTCTCCAGGAATCTGACAGGCTAAACACAAGTTTCTAAGTTTGCAGGACTGGAGCTGGGTTGTCAAGTGCACAGGTAACATATGGCATTGCTGCAGGGTTACAAACCACCTGCCTGCATGGCAAATCACATGATGGAAAGCAAAAGAGTGGGGCAGCTCCTCGGCTGCAAGGCACATTCTGCACAAGTTCAGGTGCTTGAGCAGTCACATATGGTGGGCAGTTTATGGCCCAAAAGCTGCCCACAGCCTGGTGAGATAGCTCACCTTGCTTGTACCTTGCTCACAGTGACCTTGATCCTAGGAAAACAGTGAGAGAGGTTTGCCAGCTGGAAGAATTACTTTGCTAATAGCAGTAGTCGGGCCCTGCTGTCAGACTCCTAGGGGCTGTGCTCTTTCACCCATGCTCTAAGGGTAGCACACCTCTGAAAAGACACTCCAACAGCTACAAAGCTACAAAAATCAGTGACAATATGTGCCTTGTAACCTCTCTGATAGTGATTCAACTCTGCTTCCCTCACACTCCTCACTGGCCCCCACGAAAGCAAGTCACCATCTTGCCACGGTGACAACCCTGCCTCCAGCAGCAATGCTGGCTGGAGTGCCTCAGTGCACATGCTGCAGAATTCCAGCTTTCTGGCAAGCCCTTCATCTGCAGCAGTAGGTCCAGTCATATGACAGGAAAGGGTTCCCAGTACTTGGCTTTCTCCAGACAGCAGAAGAACTTCTAAGTAGCTGCCACAGGAAGAAAAATTGGAAACATCTGATCTTGCGACACTGGAAGCATCTGAGCACTGCGGAGGAGCACAGAGCTCGTGAAAGGATTCCTGCTGAGCTGGACTGGGGGTGCCCAGACCTGCTGCCCGGGCAGCAATGCAGCACTGCACTTCCCTTGTGTGACTGCACTTGCTCGTGTCCTTGTGCTCCTGACACTGTCTCAGCAGCCTGCTGGGAGGAGTCACTGCCCAGCAGGGAAACGAACAGATTGTGGTATCAGTGCCCATCTGGGCGCTGCCTAGAGTTTCCTTAATGCTTTCTGTAGCATCCTCTGGGGGTTTTTGCTTTTCTCTAAAAATACAAAATGACATCCTATTGCACCACCACATCCTGCCTTGCCTTTACCCTAGGTGAAGCTCAGGGCAGGCTCTGCTCAAGGGGGAAGCAGGCAGGAGAGTTGTTTAGGGCTTCTGTGGTCTGCAGTAGCCTCAGTTATGTACCCAGATCCCTTTGTGCTACACTCTGCATGGAGAACAAACAGAGTCCAGAAAGAAAACAGGAAGACCAAAAAGGATATAATCATGCTGGTAAACTTTTATGGACTTCTAATAGGCCTTAAGGTATGTTCTGCTATATCCAAATCTTAAGACACTATCATTCAGCTTTTTTAGCCTAACCAGCCATAGAAAGATTAAGGGAAAGTGAATCAAAGGTAGTGATCCAAATTAAAACCAGATTAATTTTTCAGTTCTGTTGTTCAGAAAGAAACATAAAAGTGCAGGTTCATGTGATGTCATTATAAAAAAATTAGACCAAGAGCTGGCTTTAGACACAGTGACATTAAGTGCATTTGCTTCTGATGTTTGTATTGATGTTGCAAAGACTAAAAAGGCAGGTTCCCTCTGACACTAAATTGACAGTCATTTCTGCAGATCCAGACTGCATTTGAATGTGATATTCTGACTTCTGGTAACCTTTATGCCTAACAGGTTATTTATTGGCACTTCATAACCACATGTCAGGCATTAGAGGTCTCATATTAATGTACAGAATCATACCAGATATGCATTTCTCTGATGAAGTACCTGTATTATTCTTTCTGTCACTTCTTGTATTTAACCCAAAGATTTTTCACCATTCCTCTGACAGCCCTGAACTCCACTGGACCATCACCTGAAGCAGGTTAGGGAGCAACATACATCACAGCTAGAAGGAGGAAGAAGCCTGTATAAGGACATTTGCACTGCAAAACCATAAAAAGATTAGCTTAAAATATTCCAGTAATTCTCCAACACACTACCCACTCTCTCATTGCTCCTGTTTCTTGCAAAGCAAATGCAAACTGTTAAATGAGATAGCCTCCATCAGACAGGCCTCCAAACAAAAAGTCATGGCAACACTACCCGAGTGCACACAGTGCAGAGCAAAGGCAGGTGTGGAGGAAGTGGTGACAACACCTCTGGCTGGTATTGCCATCAGTGACTCCAGCATTTGAAACCATATTTTTATTCTGCATCTGGGTGGAGGCTGCTGCTGTGCTTGGTTGCAGGAGGGGACCTAATTGTCCTTAAATTACATTAAATTAAAGATGGCAGTTATACACTTCACCTTCGATGAGGTTTTAATTAGATCCATCCCACCATCCAGTCCATCTGTGCATATCCATTTTGTCATACTGCTAACGTGTTTAATGGAAATAAACAAAGCCATGTGTTTTATGTTAAAATAAAGAATATGACATCTTGGTCACATTGTAATTAATAATTTCAGTGGAATTTTATTTCAGCCCAATATTATGCTGTGGGTCATACACAAAATCACAAGATATTTTATTTCTGTGTGTCCAAGACATGTCCAGTACATCAGATGACCTATTATTAATTTAACCAGTAATTTATTCAGATACTATTAAAAAAAATGGATTGGGATGCTTATGGTAGTGAAAGTACTAAGAGACTTTTTCACATCTTTCACTTGTATTCGTTTGAAGCAATTTATTGCTATTATCATATAACATATCCTCTTTATTTATATATATATTTATGCAAAACTGCAAACTTACGGTAGATCATAATATGACTAAAAGTCATCTGTAGTTCAAAGATTTGTTACTGAGTACAAAGAAGAATATGAGACACTTTGCTGAATGCATAAATAGACTCAGCTGACTTAGCAAACATGTGACTACCACACCACTGCTCAGAAATTTCTTGTAAAGTATAAGGTAGGAAGCCAAAAAGGAAGCATAATGTAATATGTTCTTTAAAGTTATAATGGAACATATGAGAAAGAGAGCACAATGCAGTATGACTTACTCTGTAACTAGTCTAACCAGAAAAAAATAATTATAGTCAGCTCTCCATTAATACTGGGTGGATTATCAAATTTGGAAATAAATTAGGCTAAGGATGCACAACAGCTGCCTCGTTTCCAAACAGTCCAATTAAAGCTGGCAGGGCTTATTAACTCGGGCATAGCACCATCCAGGCTTGGCACTACTGCTTCCAGCCCTGAGCTGGTGCTGGGCAGTTAGGGGGAAAGCACCTGGGCAAACCTGGAAGTGTGGCACTGACACCTTCAGTACTGCAGAAGGCACAGTCCCAGCTGCCACCTCACACTGTGGTCCTTTCTGTCACATGGCCAGACTTGACTGGCTGGTTACTAAGGGATGTTCCTGCTGTCCTCAAACAGGAGTAAGACTGTCCTGTGTAAAACCACAATTTCAGGTTTGAGGATGCACCAATTTCTATGGATCTACGGTAATGCTGAAAGATTTTATGTCATTTTACCAAGAGATTTGTTTAGCAGACAAATCTTGAACTTCCAGATGAATTCAAACTTTCTTCTTTCCTTTAAAATTGATCATTCTCCCAACTATGAGATGTTTTGGCTACAGTCAGCCTTTTGCTGGAAGGAAGCACAATCTTTTCAGCAGTACAAAAGCAGTACAATTATTTTATGTAATGAATTACTTCATACTCAACACTCAATTATTTATTGATTTTACTTCATACTATTACTTTACTAGTTTTATACGCAGTATGGATCAATTTAGTTGTAGCCATTCTGAGTTCTTTTCCTTAAGTTTTCACACTCTAAGAGCCATTTTTCTTCACATGATTGAGTCACCGGTAGGTTACAGAATACACAGATACAAATTAATTGGGCTGTTTATTGGAAGTGATCTCCAGCTCAGTTCACACTTCCACAACAGGTCTTTTGAGTAGTCAGGTGACTGATTCTGGGTACTGTGCCTACCGTTTCCCTTTTCCCATCTATTCAATGTTCCTAGAATGGCTGTAAGAGTGCTTTTCACTAACCAGACTTTTTCTAGCAGGTGAGTATATTGAGTTCAGTACCTGGATATAGAACACGGAAACTCAGGAAATCCAGAAATTGTGTTTTCTTGTGACAAACAATGAGACTCCTCTAGCCAAAGGACTCCTCATGAACAAGGTACCAAACTTCTTTTTATAATATTGATAATGCTGTGTAAATAAATGGTTGAAATGTTTGGTGGTAGTTCTGTGGGTTAATTCTTTTAGAAATGTTATTTGTTTGGAGTTTCCAAAACTGAAGAATAATTCTTGTAACCAAATAAAAGCAAGTGACTGGGAAATTAATTTCAATTACTGACAGGTAACTTTTGTGAAATTCAAAACCACCTGGACTGTATTGGGAAAGGTTAATAAAAACATTTTGATCACTATAAATAAGCAATCTGCCAAGTTTATAGCCGTGTAAGAAATGATGTAATGAAGAATGACAACTAGTAAAAAGCATCACCCTTCAGTAAGTTAATGAAGTGCTTTTTGTTTTATTTAAATAAAACTAGTAAAACCTGTTCTGGAAATAACTATCCTTAACTTTGGAATGACAACAAGCTTCCACTCTTGAACCTCAGACTAAACAAAGCCATTAAAAGGAAGAAGACAAAACCTTCCAGGTTATTGAACTGATGTAAAATAAAACCACAAACCACCTCAATGCTTTCCTGGTGAATGAAATACTTCAAGTCAATGGGTAAAAGCTGTTGCTGAAGTATTTCAAGACACGAGGGGGAAAGAAAGAGGAGAGAGCTGTAACTAAAACAATGTATTAGGGAAATATTAAAAAATACTCTGAAGCTGCTTTAACAGATACAGAAAATCTGATGCAGCATGGTTTTCTTGTTCTCCATTAATTTCAAGTAACATTTCAAAATCTCTAATGAAAGAAAAATAAGACTTAACACAGAATAATAAAATTGGTTCAGATGTGGTCATGGATTTTTAAGCCTAATGCCTAACTGGTGCCCTTTTTTAACGTTCTGTAGGAAAAAAAAAAATCTCTGACCTCTTTTCACCATTCTAAAATTCTCTAAAACATTATTATGATAAAACTGTATCTATTTTTATTTTCTCTTTATGTAAATACATATTGTCATCCTTGGTATTTTTTGTATTAGCTAGAGATTTTTAGTATGGTTCGGTGTCTTTATTCAGGCAGGAAAAAGAACTGAATGTGAGACCTCTGTTCTTACTCAAAGGCCTGGAACAGGGAGTCCAGCTTCAGGACTGGTGGAGCAGTCCCACTGTTACAGCTTGGCACATTGGGTTAAAGGTCCCATCACAAGCTTCAGAAGCAATACCAATCAATGTCAGACACAGTGAAATACCTTAGCCAAAATTACAGGGTTCAGTGGTCTTTCTCATACATAATTGAAGCAAACAATCACCTAGCCAATCTGCAAAAAGTCTCTTAATCAGAAAAAAACCCCTTCAGTCTTTATTAGCAATCACCTTGTCATATAAAATGTTTGCTATTGCTGAAGAATGACAGAGGTGGAAAAATCCACTGGGACTTAGATGCAAAAAGCTGGCTGATATTAATGTTTGGAGTTCTTTTACAATGCAAGCTGCATTTTTAAAAATTATTTTTCTTCTTTCAAGAGAGGGCAGCAATGTGAGTTAAGATTGTGGAAGTTCTTTGAAGATGGTAGTATCTTACAGCCAGTATGGTTGTTTGTATACTCTGTTTAATTGGCAGGATTCTACCTTAAAGTCTTCAGAATTGGGTTTTGGTGGTTTTGTTTTGTTTTTTGTTTGTTTGTTTATTTTCTTAAAAGAGATTCTGGATTTTAGTATCTCCATTTTTTATCTCAAGACACACTGGAGCAATTAAAAGCTACAGCTGACAAGAATGGAGCAACTTCCCTGCAAGATCTGTAACCCTGGACTTTTGGAGAAACTAAGGCATCTAAAAGCAATGGACATAGTCAAATACTCACAGATGAAGCTGTGCTTACTTTGCAAATATTAATTTTGTTCAACTAAGCATCTGAATTAATGTCCAAATGCTGGAGTTATCCAACACAATTAAGAAAGATCAAGACAGTCATAAAAACATAGCTCAGTGTGTGAAGGACTAGTAACTTAAAATGCATTCCTTATGGTGTTAGGGGCTACGGCTGTGTGGGGATTTGCCAGTCTGGAGCACAACGAGCTCCACATTTTCACTTGCAGAGTTGTGCGTGGACAAGAACAAATGCAGATGCCACAAACCAGGGTCACCGATGAGCCAGCTGCTGTGCTGATGCCAGAAGTGTCTCTGCCGGGCACCTGAGAAGAGCACAGCAAAGGGCTCGCCCAAGCCTCGGGAGGTCCCCAAGCCCCAGGAGCTCCGGCTGGAGGGGATGATGTTCCCCAGCCTTTTATCACACCCACACACCCTCCCAGCCTCTCAGCTGCAGCGGCATCCAGTGCCCCTGCTGCATCCAGCTCTGGGTCCCTACACTTCCAGTGTAGGAGGAACCTTGAGACCCTTGAGCACATCCAGAGGAGGCAATGAGGCTGGTGAGGGGCTTGGGACACAAACCCTGTGAGGAACGGCTGAGGGAGCTGGGGTTGTTCAGCCTGAAGAAAAGGAGACTCAGGAGTGACCTTATCACTCTGTAACTCCCTGAAAGGTGGTTGTGGTCAAGTGGGGTTGGTCTCTTTCTCCAGGCAGCAACTGACAGAACCAGAGGACACATTCTTAGGCTGCACTAAGGTAAATGTAGCTTGGGCGTTAGGAAAAAGTTTTTCACGGAAAGAGTGATCAAGTATTGCAATTATCTGCCCAGGGAGGTGGTGGAGTCACCAGCCCTGGATGCGTTTAAAAACAAGACTGGATGTGGCACTCGGTGCCATAGTTTAGTTGAGGTGCTAGAGCATGGGTTGGAGCCGATGGTCCTGAAGGTTTCTTCCAATCCAGTGATTCCGTGACTCCGCGATCCCCGCTCTGCGGGAGCGGAGCTGCGGGAGGCGACTCCGGGCCGCCAGCCGCGGGGGAGGAGAGCAGGGCCCGGCCTCCATGGGGGCCCTCCGCCCGCGGCTAATGGCGACAGGGAACTCCCCCTCCGCCGGCCTCCCCGTGACTCGCTTCCTCCAGCGGACGGGAACTGGGCGGAGTGAGCGGCCCCGGCCCCGCCAGCGGAGCCGTGCAGCCGTGCCCGGCGCCTGCAGAGCGGCCGCCCCCGCGGGGCCGGACGGAGAGAGGGAGGGACAGAGGGACGGACGCTGCCGAGCCCCGCCGCCGGGGCGTGCCGGCGCCGCGCACCCCGCTCCTGCCAGGGCTCCGCCAGCGCCAACATGCCCGCCGTCGACAAGCTGCTCCTGGAGGAGGCTCTGCAGGACAGCCCGCAGGTAGCGCCGCTGCCGGGACAGCCCGTCGGTCGGCCCGTCCGTCCGTCGGTCGGCCGGCGTGACGCACCTGAGCGCTCGGTGCCGGCGGGCAGCCCGCGGGCCCGGCCGGGCTGATAGCTAGCGAGGGCCGGGGAGCAGCGTGCCGTGGCGGGGAGCGCGGTGCCGGGTGGCGCGGGGGGACAGCGCGGCGGTCGGAGCCGTCGGGGATGCGCTGAGGCGGGCGGGCGGACGGCGGCCGTGCGGCCGCGGGGCAGGTCAGGTGTCCCTCGGGGCGTTCCTCGGGTAAAAGCGGGCAGCGTCTGCTCCTTGGGGTCTCCTGGGACGAGGGCTGGCCCCCTCGGCGCCCTTGGCCACACCGCCGCGGCTCTTTCCTCGCACGGCCCGTCTGGGTGTGCGCTCGGTGGCTGTGAGGGCCGCCCTGAGCAGCCCAGGTGTGTCGGGGAAGGATAGGTGGGCAGGGCTCGGTGCGCCGGCTCCCCTCGAAGGGAAAGGGACACCTGTGCGCGGTGAGTCACCTGACCCCGGTGACAAAATGGGCTAGAGCAGTGTCACCGCCAGCGTGCCGGCTCCTCAGGGGCCGCGGTTCCCATACGGGAGCTCCCATGAGGAGATGTGAGGCAGATGTCCCCGGAGATGAGCCCCTTCTGAAGGGGTCTGAGCAATGAGGAGAGGTGGTCCCTTCCCTTCCCTTCCCTTCCCTTCCCTTCCCTTCCCTTCCCTTCCCGGGTGCAGGCCGGGGAGGTGTTCCTCCTTTCGCCCCAGTGCAGTGCCCTGTGCCCGCTGCCCGGAGCCGCGATGTGCCGCAGCTGCTCAGGGGACCCCTGGCCCCACAGAGAAGAAGGTGCCGTGTCTTGGTGCGTTCAGGGGCTGGTTGAGTGGAAGAGAGAAGTAACAGGAAAGGGAAAGAGTGGAAGTTCCACTGAGGGGTGCGGAAGGTGCGCTTGAGGACAGAGCGTGGTGCAGAGATACAGAAGTAGCTGGTGCAGCAGGGAAAGAACAAATGAGGGCAGGGTGGATCAGTATGGGTCCGGCTCCCAGGTAACCCCTGTGTTGTAATCCTAACTCATCTGCTGATGGATCGGGAGGAGGAATGAATATGTAAGCTGTGGAGCAGATTGCTGCAAGGTGTTACAGAGTCTGTCATGAGACATTTTGAAGGAAAGATTGGAAGTACACCTGTCAGGACTTAATGAGCCTTGGGTCTTATCTTAATTGCCTCATTTTATCCTGCTTTTTTGCAATTTCATGAAATCCCATTCTAGTAAGAAGGATTTCCATCATCTGTTTGATGTGGTGTGTTTGTAATCATCCTTGGGGAATTTTAAACTCTGGGCTGGAAGAAGTGTTTAGTAATGTGATGTTACACCAAAGTCAGCCCTGCTTGGAGCAGAGGTTTAGACAAGGTGACCTGCAGAGTTCCTTACCAGCCTGAGCTTTTCTGTGTTCCACTATTTACCAGAATGTACCAATTTATTATGAGTAGTTAGTAACATTTTTAGTGATAAGCTATCCAATGCATCCTAAAGCTGAAGAAATTGATGTGCAGGACAAGTGAACTAATTTACCTCTTCAGCTGATACTTCCCTCAAGGATTAAAAATGTAACACTGACTGAAAGTAGCTGAACAATGCACTGAACTGCATTTGGAGGTCGTTGTCTTTCCTGTGTCCTGAAATGAAGGCTATTAACATCTCCTTTGCAATCACTGGAAAACCAGGCAAACCTGAGTATTGGCAGGATGTTTTGCCTTGATTTGGTCATTACTTTTTCTTCAAGCTCTACAGCTTACAGAGTCAGGGATGTTATTTAATTTTTATAATGGCCTAGTGTTGCTAAAATATATTCTTTTGATGCAAGGAAGAAAGAATGAGTTTTTTGAGCCTGTTGTATTTTTATTACTTGTTTTTCCATTTGGGAGAACTTTAGATTCACAAAATCAAGGCAAAAAGTCTCTGTTACACAGAAAAAAGCAGCATAGCATTTTATAGGATCATTTACATCTGCAGGAAGGAACCTGATTCTCTCTTGCTATGTGCAGTCGCAGGAGTGCAAAGGGATGGTGAAATGAGGATGTAACCTCACTTTGTATAATCTGTGGGAAGTATGTAATTTACATGCAAGACTGAGGAGAATTAGGCCGAAGTTATTTCTTCATCAGTTTTCTGGAACTTGATTTATCTCTCCCCATCAATACAGTACTTTTGTCTTGATTTGTCTCCAGACACTGGCTGAAACAGGCCATAAGTGTCTTAATTTTGAGGTGTTTGGCTACAAAATAGAGAAAAATTGGTCAGCAGTCATGCTAAAATCAAGGGAAGTACTTACATGAAACTTCCTATCTTTCCAGAAGCTGAGATAATGTTGTGAATAATGGAGCCTCCTAAATGTTACTTTAATATTTGGATTACCAGTTCATTTCAGCAACATTAGCTGCTATTCCAAAATTTGTCAAAATGCAACAAAGAAAATACACACATGTGGTATTTTGTTGCAGTGATTTCATATCATATTCTTAAATGTAAAAGTTTCCAAGAAAAACTTCCAAACTTTCTAAATCCATTTATTGTTTTTATTATTTTTGAATAATGTGCTAATAACAGAGGCCAAGCCTTTCAGAAGTTGGTTCCCAGAGTTCTCCTACCTCAAGCCATATTTAGACAAATGAAAAATCTGAGTCTGCAAAAATTCAGTAGAATTTACAGATGTAGCTGACATTCCTGTATTTGGGAACCTTTTCCAGCAGGCAGAAGTAGCAGGCATCCTACTTCAGGCAATTTATTTATAACCTTTTAGTTTTGACTTGAGATTTGGCTTGATAAACATTGTGTCAAGTTTCATAATTTCTGCTTCCTGCAGGTTTATTTTTTAACCATCTTTGTACCCTGTCCTTTTCATGTGCCGTTGTAACACAAGACAGGTGCCATTGTAACCCAAGTTGAGCACTGTATAGATACAACATCGTTTGTTAACATTGTTTTCCTTGTTTCAATACATCATTGAAGATAAAACATTTGAAACAGGATATTTTTTAAAATCAATATGCATTCAGTTCCTGAAATAATATGTTAATGTGGAAAACTCTCCAAATCATGCTGCTGTCCTTACAGGGAATTTCTGTGCAGAGGTCCTTTAAACATTTGGGTTCCTGATATCCATTTCATTGACTTGTACTTCTCTCCGTTCTCTGGCTTTTATGTTCACTTTATTTGAAAACAATACTTTGTAATGCATATTCCCTTACATGCTAGGATCTCAAACTAGCTTCCTAAACTGCCAGCATCTCTCAGGAAGTGCTGTAGCAGCTCAGCACATCAGCAGAGTGAGAACTTTTGAAGTTACTCAGAGTAAGAAGGTTCTGAAGAGAACCCAAAGACTGACTCCTAGGTCATCTATTTTAACCATTGAGCAGCACCAGTTTCTGACTTTAGATACTTCTCAGCAGAGAGAAAATTATAGTTAATCATAGACCAGGATTCTTGAAAGATGCTGGTGCTGAGTTTTCCAGGACAAAGACAGTCTGGGCAGAGTTTTTCAGAGAAGAAACACTTTGTGGAAATGCATGTGTCTTTTCTTAAAATAGTGGAGTATCTTAAAACTTTGAAAATAAATTTCCCAAATTTGAACCTGGATATTTCAAGTACAATAGAGATTCCTGTAATAGGGGGATAAATAAAGCACTTGCTCTTTTACAGGACTAACATGTCTATGAAAGTACTGGAGTTTATGTATGCTTCTCATGTAAGCAGATGAAGCTCATTAGTGTCATATGAGTTAGCTGTACAGATGGAGAGACTGTTCCAGTTAGCCCCGAAGATTGGATTTATTAAAGCTAAGT
Source organism: Cinclus cinclus (assembly GCF_963662255.1). Lineage (NCBI taxonomy): Eukaryota > Metazoa > Chordata > Aves > Passeriformes > Cinclidae > Cinclus > Cinclus cinclus. The sequence continues at coordinate 54,654,758 of NC_085049.1, read as the reverse complement.
ATGGATCGTGATGTTTTTAAAGGGACAATCTTTCCTCTTTAATTATTGTAAAGATCTAGCAAATTCTGGAGCCCAGCATTATTCTCAAATATCTTTTCTTTCCCATTTTGGGAGCTGTGTCAGCAACACAATTCTTTTTTCCTGACAATTGCACCAAAACAAACCAAGGGAATTTGTGTCTTTAAGGTAACACAAGTTCTTCCTACCCCTTCCTGCTTGCTGACAAGGATGAGTTAGCAGAGTGAAGAAAGTACAGGATATCTCCAAGTGGGTGTATCCTTGTGTACCTCTTGAAGATGAACACTCAGTTGCTTGGTCCAGTGACATCAGCTCGTTTTGGCTGTGGCCCCTTAAGAGTTGCTCAAGACAGTGGGGAGTGAATAACAGAGTGTAAATTATCTCAGTGGAAAGGGAAGCTTTCAATGCAGTCTGACACTGGAGAAGTGAGCAAGCAGTGGTGTTTGACCCCCAGTCCTTAATGTGGTTTGAATTACTTTTGTCAGAAGGAAGATATTCAGGATTTTTTACAACCCTAATTATGTTGGAAGGACTGTCTATTAGTAGGAGAAAGAGCCTGGGAGTTGGGATGTGGCTGTAGCATTTTATTAGTTTGCCTCCTTGTGCCTCAGCTTACCTATCTATAATAAAAAAAAAACCTATTTGCACATGTTTAGAGATTCTGAATGAATGGAATCATGCAAGTCAAGGGCATATTATTTCTGATTGCTTTTTACTTTTTATTACCATCTCTTCATAGTTGTTTGATTCTTTTTTATATTTCCACTCAGGACTAAAAACTGTTTGCTTTTTTTCTTTTGTTGAAGACTCGTTCTTTGCTCAGTGTCTTTGAAGAAGATGCAGGAACCCTTACTGAATACACAAACCAGTTGCTTCAGGCAATGCAGCGGGTCTATGGTGCCCAGGTAATTTTTCATTTGTATTTCTTTTGTTCAATGTGGAGTAGAAGATAAATGGGTATTATGATGCTATTATTTACATTAAAGTTGCAAAGTACACATACCTTCTGTGGTTTAAGAGGAGTTGTGGGTGTTCTTCATCTGAGAGCTTAACCTCTTCCTGCCTTGATGCTCAGAAAACTCATATTCGTGACAAAAATGTTATTTACGTTGTCTCCAAACAATTAATCAGAGTAAGACTGTGCTGTGTCCTTACCTTATGGTACATTGGGAGGCCAGCCTTGACAAAATTGCTTGCCAAAATGTAGAAACAAATCTCAGGTCTGCGTGCTGACTTCAGGCATCTAACTTTGATGCTGTGACTCACCTCATGAAGGGAACTGCCCGTGTCCATTGATTAAAGAGCAGATGTGCACTTTGGGTCATACTAAAGTCATGTGTCTACAGTGGTTGTGAAAAAATCATGAGCAGAAGCAGGAAAAATAACATTTTCTAGAGTGTTTACATGACCTAGATTACTAAATCCCATTGAAAGTAAATAATGTAAGAGAATCCAGTTCTTCTGAAAATGTAAATCTGAGTGGTTTTCAGTGAAGCTGATTCCCATGTGCATAAAATAAGGTGTTTCAAAATGTGTCTTCAAAGACATACACGGTGTCTCATGGAAGTTTTGCAAGCATTTATGTAGGTTAAGTTCCTAAGTTCACTAGAAACAACTTTTCTGTTCTTAAACCGGTAAATTGGAGTACACAGATTAAGAGCTCAGAGGTATTTTGAATTTCCCTGAAGAGTGCCTGATCCTTACATTATTAGAAATCAACTCAGCTATTATGTCTACTGCAAGTATGTACCCATTTGGTGGGATTGCTGTTTGGGTGACTGATAGTTTGACATGGAAGAACCGTTTGTCCAGGATCTGTCTGTTTATACCTGGAAGATCCAGCTTTGGAGAGCTTCACAGTCTTCATGTCCTGGGTGTTGTGGAAATTCAGAGCAGCCAGAGGTTTGCAGCACAGCTTAGGTGCACAGGAAATGATGCAGGGCATGGCTGAGGGCTTGAGAGGTGATGGGAAATCAGCATTGAAAGTCAGGGATAGGCATTTTGGTAAAGTCACTGTGCTTTAAGAGTAACAAAGAGTGTGGGCATGTTGGGTGATAGGAATCTGACAGCAAAGACTGAGTAGGATTGAAATGGATAAAGAAGGGAATCAGGAGATAAATCTGATTTTCAGTGTCCAGCTTGTAGGCTCCATGTCCTTTTCTGCTGCTGATGACACTTTAGGATGTCATTTTAGGAAGTGATTGCTCTGGTCTGTGATTCAAGAAAAAAAATGCTTTATCTGCTTTTGTTTGCCTCTTCCTTTGCATCTTGGTTTTTAGCCTTCTCCATTTCTGTTTCACCACAATTACAACATCTCCTTTTTCTTCTTATTGTCTCAATACATTTACCCATCAGTATTGTGCAGTACAACTGAGTCTACTTCATTTTTCCAGCACTTTTTTGCCACTTCTTTCCTGGACATTGCTTTAGTTTGATGCAAATATTCAGTCACTTGTGAATATGGGATATATTCTTCGAAATAGGTCTTTGGAGCTTGATGCAATTTTGAGATGTAGAAATAGAAGGGTAATGCTGAATTGCCTACAAAACATAAATGGAGTTAAGAAAATGTGGTTGATATTTCTTGGCTGCCTAATCACAACTTGAGAGAAAAGGCACTTTTGTTGCTGTGTTATCTGGGTCTCAATAGTAGCATATTAGGAGGTGTTACCAACTCTGTAAAAGCTGAGATTATTCAGAAGCCACTTTCTGAATTTTCTTTTTTATTTTCTTGACTTAAATTATGTCTCTGCAAAGTCAAGTTTTCCCTTTGCAAAGTCATTGTCATCTCCTGCTCTGATTTCCATATCTGTAAGATAGGAATTACAGTTACTGACCTACTTTAAAGCAATGACCATAAAATGACTGGGATCACAGTCATAGCAGTCAGACAAAGCAGCAGTGGGTTGTACCAGTTTCCAGTACTGAAAATTCAGGGTTTTATGCCCCCTCAAGACACTTATGACAGTTTTCTTCCATAGTTTCTGAACTTTAGCATTTCCCAGATGTCTTAACCATGTTTTCAAGATTTTTTTTGGGCCAGCTTACTAGAGGTTTGGTGTTTCTTGTGATGAAGACTCAGATTTTCATGTAATTCAAGCCACCGTAGCTTGTGATCAAACAACAGTAGTTAATGGTTCTGAATGGATTCAGTGCAAAGTCTCAGGGGAGTAGCAATGAGTACCAACTGCATATTGTTAATTAACCATGTGGATATGTGCATATAGCTGTCTTAAAACACTGCTTTGTGTGCAGAGCCACAGTAAATTTGTCAAGTGACAGCTCAAACTGCTTTAAGCATGTGGATCAGTGCATTTGAAAGGAGTGTTAAAAAGAAATACTTGCCCATATTTCTTAAAAAACATTTAGGAAAATAGGAATCTTTTAAAACATCTTTTCAGACTTACTTGTATTTGAGCAGAACTTTAAAAAGAATGTAAGGAGGGATGTGCAGCATCTTGTTCTGCAGTGGCTCTGCTGCCTGGGCCCTTGGTGCTTTACAAGCCTCTGGTTGCCCTGCAGGCTGAGGACAGTGCTCCCACCTCTCTGGGCACTCACACCACATGGGATCAGGTGGTGACTCTTCTGCATGTGGAGCTCTTTAGTGAAAAAGAGGCTGTGATGCTACAAGGCAGGTGGCAGTGTATGATGCCCTGATTAAGGAGAAGTCACACAGGACCCAAAAGTGGCACTTGAGGAGTGAAGTTTGGTTGATCTGGCAAATCAATGTGATTAAATACAGTAAAGCACAGTGAAGTGTTTTTTTTGTTGTTTTTTTTTTTTTTATAATCATCAAATAAACCACAACCATGTGAGTACATACACTTCCTGCTGTAGATCTCCCAGCTGTGCTGTAGTACCCTGAAATAGTTACTGCAGTAGTGATCTTATACAGGAAATCTTCCTTTCAGAGTTTATTCCTGTAGTGCTTCCTTCTTGCCTGCAAGCCCTGTTGTTGTGTATGGCATTACTGCTGATTTCTGTGAATGTTTTATTGCCTGAGCAGTATTATAATGCAGCAGCAAGCAAGGACTGTTACAAAATTTAATTTGGTTAATTTACAATGTTGAGGTTCTCGTAATGGTGTATGAGCAAAGTGTGCCCAGTTTACCTTCCTGACCACTATCATAGTAAATAGTTTTCAGAGCTTTATTATCATTTCCAGTACTCCATCATGCTCTAGAAATGGCTGAGCTGGGAACCTTCACTTGAACCAAAATGCCTTTAGGAAACTTAGGAGCCTCTCACGTCTCTACTGCCTATTAGAAGGGATAAACAGTTAAATACATGAGAGGAGAGTAAGATGCAGGATTTTGTCATTGTAAAGAGATTTCATCTCATGAGTCCTGAGATGTCTAGACACAGGGGCAGTGAAGTCAGAAGAGGAGTAAAAAGAAACACTTTGTCTTTATCAGTATATCTGGAGAAGGAATTGTGAAGCATGATCTTGTTCAGCATCTGTTTCTGTGAGCAGTTGTCTTGTGATTCCAGAGGCACGCAGGTAAAACAGCAACAACTTCTGCTACTCACTGCCTTTTTGTGTCCAGACTCTTAGAGAAACTGTGGACAGTTACGGAATCGTCTTGGTTTATAGGTACCGCATTACATGGGTGTCAGGACAGCTTGACTCTGTCAAGCTATTTTTGGTAGTGCTTCATAAGTGCTACTTCTCTCTGCAAATTCATAATTCCTGCATTTTTCAACTGTGCTGCTTGTTTGATTTTCCTGTGTATTGCCTCCAGTAGGCTGTAACTCAGTAGCTGGGTGTCAGGATCCTTAGGCTGTGCATGGACTTTCACATTTATTATATCGCATAGCTAACCCCAGGTGCTGTGAGTTCTTGTTTAATTAGCAAGTAAGCACTGATACAGCTTTTTTTTTTTAATTGTATTTTCATGTCTAAGGGAACAATTGTGTTTCCTTTTTAAATTATAAGACCTTTTTTACCTAAAACATTTCGAGGGAATAAAAATTAAGTTGGCATTTTATAAACTTTTAGTTGTACATAGAGAAGCTTCAATAGAGTGTTAGACAGGACAAATATTTGCAGTAAATTACAATTGTCATTACCGACTTCTGTGAAATACTGTGTGTTATTATTCCATACTTGTAAGTTTGCATGATACCTCTTACCTTCCTGAGGCATATTCACCATATGTTGCTGACAGAGATAAGCAGAAGATTACCACATGACAACTAGTGTATTTACAAAGGCATGGGAGTTGGGTTTAATGCTGCCTATAAACTCAGCATTGTCATCGTGCCTGGAAGCAAGTTAACACTGTGCTAAGGAAGATCTGGAGATCTGAGGCAGTGTAAATGCATGGATATCTTGGTGATAGTACTTGTTTTGACAGAAGAGCTGTCTTTCTGTACTGAGCTAACCATCCTATTAGAGCTGCTTTTGGTGTTTTTCAGCAGAGCTTTGAGTGGTGGCTCTATTCCTTGGAGCTATGGGATCATCCTGAGCTGTTCCCATTTGTAAGGATGGGGTGCCATGCTGTGAATCAGCACCAGGGCAAGCCATATGTTAGCCTGATCTTGTAAAGTGCTGTGCAGCCTGAGCACCCTGGTGAGGCTTAGCTTCTGCAACCCTGGGTTCATGTTTCCAAGCCATTTAATATGCAAACCTAAGCCTGTAGGACTATGCCATTTACTAGATTGCTGGATAATTCTGTTTTGTGAGAAGATAAGCATATGTAAATGGAAACTGCATGAAACTGTTGTATCAAGACCCAGTTCTTTCTGTGCTGTGCCTGATTTTGAAGGTAAATGTATTGCTTAGTTCTGAAGGGGTGGACAGGCTGCAACTCCTTCCCGGGTCGTCCACTTCAGCCACGTACCTGGGTCTCTTTTTTGTCTTTGATGAGGCATTAAGTTTTCCCAGATGTAAGCCAAAATGTATTACGTGTCATTCTGCATGTACAGAGTGCATGGATAAATACCTTTACCAGTGTCTTGCTTGTTTATATGAAGCAGCCTTTGGCAGTTGTGTGTGGTAGTTAGTAGTTTTAAAAATGCCAACTGTAGCAGGAGTAGGAAAGTTGCTTTGCAGAAAGCTTCATTATATTGGGATTGGAACTGGGTGTGCTGGAATAGTTCTGTCTTTAGAAGTTAATTTATAGCTCTACTTAATCCTTTACATGCTCTCAAATCTGTAGTCTGTTAGACAACTGCCTACAGAAATATCTTTGGATTTCATCAGATTAGTCCTCAGAGTTTATTTTGGAAAAATACAGAGCTCCTAAAAATGGATAGACGGCCTCCCTGGGAAATTGTAAATGGCATGGATATTTCATTATAGAGGTTATAGAAAAATCAGTCTCTTCTGGTGATATGAACAGCTTAGTGAATAAAAGTGATAATGAAGAAGGTGGAATCAACCACATGTGTTTACTCTGGGCACTAGCTCAGAAAATAAGCTGGCCTTTTTTTTTTCCCCTACTGACTTATTTGAAGGCTGGGTCAGGTATTGAAGTAACTTGAAAATTAAACAATATTTTTTAAATTAGGTGGTTTTGATTTCTGGTAGATTAATGCTAGATTCAAGACTCCACTTCTATTACCTTATCCATTTGAACTGGACTTACAGAAATCTATTTCTGGGGCTATCATGTAAGCCAGGGTTAAAGAAAAGGAAAAAAAGAAGTCAGCACATCTGTAATCACTACTGATTTCATTATACTTATTTACATATGTTTTTTTTCTTCCTCCTGGTACACTTTTTTTTACGTTAATGCTGCAGAGGTGTTTCCCTTTTAAGTAAAACCATCTAGTGCAAATGAATGTATTTGCAAGGCCCAGTACTGGTTAAATTTACCTTCATTTAGAAAGCTTAAATTTCTGTTCAGGATTTTATTGAGTTTTTGCTTGATATATCATCTCATAGATAACTCTCCCAGTCCATAAATGTGTTATGAATTCCGAAATGTCAAGATAATGTGGAAGAGAATTGGAGTCAGGAATGTACTGTAGTTTTTCTTTTGCTGTGGTGTATTGAATTGCAGTCACTTCAGGACAAAGGAAATCAGTGTTGCTGGATTCATGGGAAAATGCCTTGGAAATAGATTAAAACCTGTTAAAATAATTTGCTTGGATTTAGTGGATCTGTCAACTGAACCAATGCAAATAACTTAAAAGTCTTGGAACAGAATGGCAGCAGGTCAGGGGGAGGGGAAAAGGCTGATTAGGAAGAAATGGGAGGAAGATTAAAGCAAACTTTCCCAGATTAGTGTGCTTAGCAAAGCAGTATTACCACTAGGTCAGCAGAGCACTTTGCCTGTTTCCTGTTCCTTATGCAATGGACTGTGTTTCAACTTGCTAGTTTAACTTGATTTGTTTACAGGTTTGGGGTGTGTGTCTGTTTTGTTTTGATTTTTGTTTGGTTGGTTTTTATTTCCCAAATGATACAATGAATGATTTTGTACCTCTAATGGGAACTAAGTCTGGCAGATGTTGGGATGGAGGATGAAGGACCCAGGATTAACTTTTCCACATGGGTAGGGATTGAGTAACAAGTTTTTGGTTCTGACACAAAGAGCTGAGCCAATAAATGAAAAATGTGACCAGCTGGCATCAGTGGGTTGTGAGTAATACATGGAACTGTTGTCCCCAAATCAGCCTAAAATCCCAAAGTTAAGTTTTGTGTCAGGCACACCTCTCAATTTGCTCTGTATCTGAAGTAGTAGGCTCTAAATCTCTACTTGGGGTCTGTAATTAACTGTTGACACCTAATTGTATACTTGGTAAGGTGCTGTTAATTTAGACCCCTTTGAGGTCCTTGGGGTTTATGTATTCTCCCATTATGCTGTTACATACTGGAGACCACTCCTGGGGAGTGGTGATCCCTGGAAGATGCTTATTCCACACACTCTTTACACTGTCCATCTTCAAACTGCCTCACAGATAAGTAGTGATGCCCTTTGGATATTCAGTGAGGAAATTGAGGATTGAGTCTAAAAACCAAACTGTTGGAAGCTTTGTGGATGGCAAACACAAAAGAATGGGATGTCTTTGGCCAGGGTTTTTGGAGTTGGGGGTTTGTTTGTATCAGCCCATTATTCTGAAGCTTCTTGTAGTGTTAGCAAATCGAAGCCAGAAGCATGCATTTTCCAGATTCAGAGGAGATCACAAAACTGCAGACTTTGCAGGAATAAGTAAATTGAAACAAACAGGGAAAGAAGGCATGCTTCTGGTACTTGGCTTAGTTCAAAAGATTTCTCTCACCCTGATCCAGCTGTACAACTTACAGGTGGCATCATGGTCTCTGTGTGAGGACTTGGAGCTGGGTAAGAGCTGCAAGAAGACTATCTTTGTGATGCCTAAAAACAAGGCATCATTTGAGGCTGTGTTTATGAAAAAGATGCCAGGTCTGAGAACCTCTGCTTCTTTTTGTAATCATAATTTCCTCCCACATGCATACAAACAAACCCTTTTAATGTTTTCTGCATACTTCCAGGTAGCCCTGTCCCCCCTTTCATAAACTTATTGCTTGCTAGCTCCCACTTTGAAGGTGGAAAAGTCTCTCCAGTGTTCTTACTGCTTGGGGGCAGATAATTAAGGCTCATTCCTATCCACATCTTTTTCTATCCTCTGACTTTGGAAATACTTAAATACCAAGTGTTTGTGTAAAGCTTTTTCATTTTAAAAGCTACATAATCCGCATAACCAGCCTGCAAATCTTACAGGAATCACTGGCATTTTTACTGTGTGAAAGTGTAGTGCTTATCACTGATTGGGCTGAGACAAGAAATAAGACTAATCCATCACTGTGAAGTGGGAATAGTCATGGGGTGTACATGATCTGAGCATGGGCCCACGTTATGAGCTCTGAACTCCCTTTGGTACCTCAGAAGGCCTCTGCTATGCCATCCCCTCCCACCTGTTAGTGTTATCACTTTGGTGGTTTAACATGGTCAAAATTACCTCCTTCAGCTTTTCCTGTCATGTGCTCACACACAGCTGCTGGTACTTAGGCTGTGGCTGGTTTGGTTGGGCTTTTTTTATTTCTCCCTTGAGCCCCTGGGCACACTTGAACACTGAGTGTTGGGCCCTGCTGCCCATATGAACCCCTGTTCCTGGCATGCCAAGGCAGTGTGAAAGCACTAGGCTGTAATGCAGTATGTCACAGGTGGCAGCAGGCCAAAGCAAAGGGTATCTCAGGGTCCCTGGCCCAGATAGTTTGCTGTGCTGGGCTCTGCTTGCTCAGGATGACAAGAGACAATAAGAGAGCACACAAGCTCTGTCCCGGTTTTAATGGTTTTCTGTATGAGCCCTAATACAAAGGGTTCTGTTAAAACAGTTCAGGGATTTGCTTCTGGTTTTACAAACTCTCTATGGCCTTAATATATTTGGAGATAGAAATAGTTTGTTAAGGTTTAAAATTAAATTTAAAGTTACTAGTTTTCTGCATTTCTGAGGACGAGAAGGATTTGATAGAGGTTAAGACAGATGTCAGTTACTCCCTTCCATTTTTTCTTTTGTTCTTGTTGTAAGTCCTTGTTAACAAATCAGGGACAGAGCAGTTGATATGCTAGTGTTAGGAATACCTTGATTAAAGCCTGATATATCCAAGTGCTTGTCTGGTTTTTCCAGCTGTCAAATAAAATTATACACCTTCCCTACAAATCTTACCTGATGTAAGCACATCTTAAATGTGTGTGTACTTTCAGGAGAAGAGAGATGTGCTGGTTTGTGCCCCTGTAGCCACTGAAAATGCTGTCATTACATTGGTACATTCCCTGAGCAGGAATGCATTATGGAGACACATCTATTGGTTCAACTCTATTGATGTAGATTTTGGGGAAAGATGATTAACCAGTATAAAACATTTTTATGCTGGTATGGCAGCCTACATGTTTGAGGTTGTCCTAGTTTTGTTATGTTCTGATGGTGGGGGAAAACCCAAGCCTAAAACCAAACTCCCAAATCTTAGCTCTATTCAAAGCAGTTAAACTGTAGATCTGAAGTATGTACCTCTTACTGCTGCTTCTCTGTTGTCATGGTTTAATCCCAGCTGGAAATTGGGCTGCCAGCCCCATTTCTGGGGCTTGCTCAACCCCATTTCTGTCCCACTCGCCCCAGTGGAAGGGGGAGGAGAATCAAAGTAAAACTTGTATTTTGAGATAAAAGAAGCTCAATAATTGAAAATAAAGTAAAATACAGTAATAATGGTAAATTATAATAATGAAAATTAGAAGGGAAAAAAAGTGATGCATATTGCAGTTGTTCACCACCCACTAACTGATGCCAGAGCTCCCTTCCTGAGCCCAGATTTGCCTCCCTTTAGAATAATTGCCCCAATTAATTTAGTGGGCATGATTGTTCCATGATGTGGAATATCCCTTTGGTCCTTTTGGGTCATCTGTCCCAGCTGTGCTTGCTCCCAGTTTCTTTTGTGTGCCTTCTCACTGGCCGAGCACGAGACAAGGAATAAAAAATAATCCTTTACTTAGGATAAACATGACTTCACAAAAATCCAGAACATCAGTGTGTTATCAGCACCATTCTCACTCTGAATCCAAAACACAGCACTGTAACAGCTGCTGAGAAGAAATTAACCCTGTCCTAACTGAAAGCAGGACATCTGTGCAGGTATTTTGGGACTAGCTGTTTGCACACAGCTGAATATTTGTGTAAGTAGTTTCAGGTTCACTCAAGAAGCTGGTAACAAAGTAGTGATAGCAGCAGAACTAAGGAGACATTTCATTATTTCTATTAACATGTCATTTTTGTTTGTAGAATGAAATGTGTCTTGCCACACAACAGCTTTCGAAGCAGCTCCTTGCCTATGAAAAGCAGGTATGTTCAGCACATGACTTTGATTTCTGCCTCAACACTTGTGAAGAAGTCTGTAAACAGTGTGTTTTCTGGAATTGCTCAGGGCATTTGCTTTACTTGGTTTCTGCAAAGGCAGTTGTGAATTTCCCCAGGATGTTCAAGGGAGTTGGGTCATTTCTGAGAGTCTTAAAAAAAAAAGAACCAGCCAAGCAAATAAAAAACCCAAAAAGGTACAAAATCTGAGTTAATAAATTTATGAAGATACAACTCAGTTTGTCCAGTGCTGTGACTTTAAAATTAGTATATTTAGTGTTGTCCAAAATCCATTCATTTAACACAAGAAGAACAGGATTAAATAATGCATATTAATGAGTTTCTGTTTTTACATTTATTTTTATCATTTGTTGCATTTTGTAGAAATTTTCAATAGCTTTGTAGCAAATGTCATATTTGATACTCATCTTCATTGATGTATGGACCAAATGTGTGTTTCTATTTCTAGCATTTTGCCTTAGGCAAAGGAGATGAAGAAGTGATATCCACCCTCCATTATTTTTCAAAAGTTGTGGATGAGGTAATTTCAATTGCTAATGTTCTCTTTTTGCAATACAGAATATTAGTGTTTTTTCTTTGGGTCTCTCCTTTTGATTCAGAGCCTTCCAACTGAAGGCTAGATTGTGACTGGGTTTTTAGAGTAGTTTAATTCTGGATAAAGATGTTTGATACCACCCTTCCATAATGGTTAGAGCTGTTGCTGTGGCTTCATCCCATATTCTGTCCTCAGAGCACAGCTGAACTTCCTCAGGGAACTTAAAAAGAGACTAAAACAGGATGTGTCATCTAGGCTGGGGCAATCTTTTATTTAATGCCATATTAAAATGACACATTACTAAGCTTTGAACACTTCAGTTTGAGCCAAAACTTGCCAGGTGTGGATGCAGGGCAGCTGTGAATTGGTAAAGTTGCGGTTTAGTTGCTGTGAGATCTTGCAGAATCCAGAGATGTCTGGGGGAGGCTACAGTACTGTGTGGTGAAGACAGTAAAGCTGTGTGCAATGAATTCCTCCACACCCTGGAGTACTGAGTACTGGGAGTGTTTGTAAATGCTTTTGTTAGACCAGCCCAGATAACATTTCAACCTGGCTTTGGTATCTAGGTCCTTCTTGCTTAGGTTTCATTTGTCACATCACTCTACTGTGAGCAGTGCTGTGCCTTCAGAAAAGTCTGCTCTTGTTGGGGCTGTACTGAGGTCTGTTATCTGGGAGAGGAGAGGGAGCTGTGGGACAAAAAGTAAGTTAAAATTTTAGAGCCCATGGATAACTCTAAGGATGTAGTGAGAGGAATCCCAAAGGTTTACTTTTTTTTAGGCTTTACTTGCTGCACGCATGTTCTTGGGATACTAGAAAGGAGCATTTGTTATCCCAAGTCTTGTAGTTGCTTATGTGAACTCCAGATAGATCAAAACAAGAGCTTTCTCCTTCCCAGGTTCAAGAGAATGGCCCCATTTGGGGGCAGAAAGCTGAAAGCCTCTACTCAGTTCTGTCAGTCACATTTTCCCTCTTGAGAACTTGTTCCATTCCTTGGCCTCCTTTTCTGTGTGTTTGCTTCCCCTTGTGCCTGTTTTAGTTGTCTGTTCTATCAGCATTGAATTGTGTTGTCTCGTGGGAAATCCTGACTTCATCCTTAGCTGCATGAGGCTGCCTGGAGGTATCCAGGCCACTGAGAAAACAGGCAGGATGTCACCTCAACGTGTGGCACCCTCCTGGTGCTCCAGCAGTGTGATGGATCACTGTCCTACCTGCACCCATCTCATATTCTTAGCAGGCCACTGTTGACATGAGAGCCTTGCCTGCCTTTGTCCTAAGTGGTGTCACACGGGTGCTTTAACACTGCTGAAGTTTAGAAACACAAAAACAGGAATGGGGAACTGCTACAAAGGTAGAATATTTGAATAAGACATTTAGTTGTGGTTGCCCCGCTGTGATTGTGTCTCAAGTAACCTTTGTTGACAGAAAGACACTAGTTGTGATGGTGGGACTGTAACTCCATGGCACAAAAGCAGGTTAATAAAGGATAATTACAGTTTAAATCCTGTTGGGTTAAGCATTAGAATTAATGAATTGCCCTAATCCATTATGTGGGAACTGAAAAGTTTTTGGATCCTTGGAAAATACCAGCACTAATGAAGCATTTAGGGAGATATCCCCATCTGTCCCAGGTACCTTGAGGAGTGTATTTTAAGCATTGAAGTACATTACATCTTCTGGCACAAATGGCTGGTGTGTTTTGATGGTCTCTGTGGTTTGGGTTTTTTATTTACATTGTGATTTAGAACAATTCTCTGTTTCAGCTCAATATTCTTCATTCGGAACTGGCAAAACAGCTTGCAGATACAATGGTTCTCCCAATAATACAATTTCGAGAAAAGGATCTCACAGGTAAATTTTATTCCAAGTTTCAATTTTCCATATATTTTCCTTCTTGTTTATTTCATCATAAACTGAGACATGATGCCATGTATTAATTTGTTCTTTGATGATTCACAGAGAAGTTTGGTTCTTTTCTGCTACAGAATTTCATGGACAGGTGCATGCTTTTACTCAGACAAAACCAGTTCAAGTTCACCACATAACATTTTATGCACCATATGGTGCAAGTTTAAAAATACACAACTTTGTTCTTTGTTGGGTCACTGTGTTTTTACACCAGTGTAATTGCACTCAAGTAATTGATTTTATAATTGCCAGAAGGGAAATTTAGCAGTGAATTGGGCTTGCAAACAGTATTTATTCCCCTTCAGAAGTTTGGGGCGGTTTGAAAGCAAGAATGTTGTTTTAATTTCAGGGAATAGTATATTCCCTCCTTTTTAAGGAATCAGTCCTCTTTAAATCCTTGCCATACAAGGGTAGTTCCCAGTGACCTGATTGTATGAATTTGGGATTTCATTACTTAAACAGCAAGTAGGCAAGGCTGTAATGCAAACATTTGATGTAATTTTGAAAGAAACGAGCTCATATTCAAGGTCAAGGACACTCTTACCTACTTATGGAACAGAAATGTGAGTTTTTGCTGCAGGATTTCTTTCTTTATTTTCTTTTTTTTTTTTTTTTGAGCCAACTGCTCATTTCACTTGTTGCAGTTCCATTTATATCCTTCTTGTAGACATCATTTTGATGTGAGACAAAACAACTGCAGGAAAATAATGACTGGTTTAAGTTCTTTACAGTGTCTGATTGGAAATTGTGAAGACATCCAAGTGTCTATGTTAATGAATACATTGTTTATCATATACTGTCAAATATAAAGCAGAATTTGGATGGTAAGATGTTGATATAACACTTCGTATAAACACCTCCTCACCTCTTTCATGTGGCCTCAGAGATAGTAATTCTTTTTCCCTATTTATGGATTCTTCCCTCTTGTTCATTAAAAGAGATATGAGGCCTGCAACCAAAGCTTCAGCTGCTGCATGGGAAAAAACGAAAGTTTCTTCAACTTCCCTGGATGTCAAATTATTTTTTTTTAATTCTATCCATCACTTTTTCTGATGCAGTCTGTGGAGCAGCATTTTTAGTAGACCTGTCTACATCCGCATTTCATAGAGGGATTAAACAAGGAAGCAAGGAAGAATTAACTGTGTCACTGTTTTTACTTTTGATCCTGTTACATCTATACATTGAATATTGTAGAAACCTCTAGATAAGTTAGTTACAAGTAGAAAAATCTTCTGTCTTTCTGCATCTGAGTCATAAAGAAGCATTCTGGGGGAAAAAAAGTTGGAGTGAAACTGATTAATGCAATGGGTGTTAAAAATAATCAGAGACCATGATGACATCCTACAATTTCCCCTTGGTATTTTCACAGTTGCATAATGTCTGTTCTTGTAAATGTGCTTTCTTTGTAGCTTTTTGAGAGAGTTTTGCCAGTTGTAGCATATGTTGGTGGGGACATTAAGAGTAGCTTGTGTCTGACACTTGTGAAGTTAAGTTGCCTGTTTAGTCTGTCTTCTCTGTACCTGTATCAGAATCTCATGGCCAGTGTTTGTAATGCAAGCATCACACCCAGCAGTCAGGTGCATTTGATACGGATTTCTTTTCAGAGAGCAGCTTAGCAAAAAATGTTCCACATTGAGGAAGATTCATGCACGGGAAAAATGCTTTAGTTCATACATCTCTAGGTTTTAAATTTCTCGGTATTACCCAAGCACTGCCAGGTTGTTTAGAACTGCTGATTTTTATGCTAGTGGTGGGCCTTTTGTCAGAATAAACACACTGAAATGGTGCTTCTTTAGAGAAATGACACTGGCAGATAGGGCATCTTTCTCGGAGTGACAACTTGCTCAATAAAATGAACTCACTCCACCCTTAATTAGCTACCTGCCTATTCATTTCTCTAGCAGCTGATCTGGTTTAGCATTTTCAGGACAGACACAATGTATATACATCTCTGCTGTGGAAGGGGTGGAGTGACTTAGGCAGTAAATATCCCATAAATGGTCTCAGTTGAACAAAGTGTTAACAGCTGGTTTTACTTTGAGTATTTGATTTCTCTTTTCCAGAAGTGAGCACACTGAAGGATCTCTTTGGCCTTGCTAGCCATGGTATGTGTCCCTATTTTGTTTCTATTCATATGCAGCTGTTAGAGCATAGAAGACATGTTTAATCTGTGCATATACTAAAAAAAAAAATAATATTCCTTGTCTACAGAACATGACGTGTCCATGGCAAAGTATAGCAGGTTACCGAAAAGGAAAGAAAATGAAAAGGTAACACATGTGAAAGGGAAAACAGAATGTTTCATCAGTCATTCTGTCTGCATCATTGTTCATTGTGAACTTTGGAGAGTTCATTGCTTAAATTCACAGTAGCTCAAGAGTACTTGTGATTTCGTTTCCAAGCAGACACAAAGCTTTTAAACATCAACTCAGCAGTTACACCTGTTTTCTTCAAGTTAAGGAAGTGATGAAATACTGTGCTCAACTAGAGCCCTTCAGATCCATGGGAGCTTTTCAGATAGAAGCAATCCAATTGACCATAAATAACTTTATATGGGCCTGCTGTTGTACAGCTGAGTGGTGATGCAGGATCACTGAGGACAATTCATTGTGAACTGCCATGAAGCCTTGTGTCTGCTGTTCCTAAAGCATTCCATTTCTTTGCATGTACCTTCCTGTTAAATTACTCTGCATGGACTGTCATTCCACTTAACAACACACATAACTCTCTTGGTGGGATTGCTCTAGATTCCTCCTTCTTTGCCCACTGGATTGGTATTCTAAAATACATCATTTTGTCAAAAAGTGTATGGCTGGCCCAGTTCTGAGAGTGAATCCATTCTACAGGGTGGTCCTTGAAAGGAAATGCTTTACGGAACACAATGTGATATAGCATACTGTGAATTTTTCACCTCTGAATTCTACACTTGCAGACTTGTGTTGTGATCTGAGCTGCAAACAAATTTTTTGCTCAGAGATCTGATCTAGATTTTTAGTGGTGGTAGTTACGTAGTTTGTAGTCACAGGGGCTCCCCAAATGTTTAACTATCATGACAGAGAAGGGCTTGAAGTACTTGCCTTGGGATTTTGATTTGCTTTCTTTATTTCTCATCCTTCATTTTAACCTGGAAAAGGTCTGTAATGAGAGTGATTTAAAAATAACTTGAAGAGGATCAGTAAATATATCCATATACAGAGTACCACTGTCAATCTCTTTATCGTTTTTTGTTCAGCTTAAGGCAGAAGTGGCAAAAGAAGTGGCAAATGCAAGAAGAAAGCAGCACCTTTCATCCTTGCAATATTACTGTGCCCTGAATGCTCTGCAGTACAGGAAGAGAGTGGCAATGATGGAACCTATGCTAGGATATACACGAGGACAGGTATTGACAGTCAAGTGTCTGCATCACTTAAACGTGTTCCTGGGAAAAGTAAAACATTATAGTTTTGGATTTATTTTGAGAACTGACAAATTACAATGTGGGGGGGAACAATTTGCATTCAGCTTGCCTAGATTCTAACAACAGATTTTGTTTGTGGGCAGATAGTTGAATGTTTAGATATTCAGGAAAGACACTAATGAAAAGAAAATCCAATGCACTTCTATGAAAAATCAGCCTAGGGTTAGTTTTTTCACAGCTGAGCTATCAGTGCAGTAGCATTTACTTCCACTGTTTACTCTGTCTGCACAAACTCTCCTATGTAGCAGTTCCCTTCCTGGCACATCATGTTCAGCATACTGATGAGGAGTGTGCACAATGAGGAACAGAGCATGCTCTGGAGAGCTGGAAGGACAGAACAGTAGAGAGGATTGAGCATAAGGCTGGAAAATCCTTTTTCTAATTTTTATTCTAACAGCAATTTGATAGAGCATTTCTCAAGCCTGAAAAATGTTTAGACTGATAATCTGACCCTCCAGGGTATCAGGAGGATCAACAAACCAGTATTACCACAGCACTTGATTCTCACTATCATACATTTTAAGAGTCTTTGATTTTGATGAAAGAAAGTGTTTGGAAAATGAGAATTAGGCTATGAAAAGAGGAAAAATTGATGTAGTGCTCTGTTTGAGATTGTAGTGTGGCTCATCATCACCCTGCCTTTTGCAGCCCATGTGCCTCATTTAAAGTAGGTAGTAAATGAGGATTCAGTCACTTTCCCCACCACGGGAGTTCACACTACTTCTCTGCGGTAATTATCCTAAGTGAAAGAACTGCATTGGTTTCCTTTACTGGAAGCCAAACAAAACTTTCTTTTCACATACTTCATCTGGCAAAACTGCCTTATCTCAGTGCTTTATACAGGGAAGTCTCAGGTTATCATGGGAATGACTGAATAACCAGAAGCCAGTTGATGTTGATGCTTAAATATTGTGAATTGCCTTTCAGCACAAATATGTATTTTCTTAATTAATTACTCAAACATGCATCTCCAGTTTCACATTTCCAACAAATGAATAGGTCAAAGGGAAATTTTTGGAAGAAGCAGTGGCTAATAGAGGGTTCATTTGACTGAAAGCTGGCATCAACATTTATCATCAGAAGAATTTAGAGCTCTTTCCTGCTGAAGCAGGCTTCAGAAATAGAATAGGTGAATCATTCTTTAGGAGGGCATTCTTTCTTTCCTTTGTAAAGGGAGGCTGTGGTCTATAACATGGTTGCAGAAATCTGAATCTTGGGAATCCTAGGTCCCAAGGTTATAGACAGGGAGTGAAATCACAAGTAAAAGTGGATGAAATAGCTAATAAATTGGTTAATATCCAAGAATTTGCTTTTACATCTTTTCCCAGAGTAAATTATTGATTGTTATGTGTATACCCTGATTAATTGCACACACATCCTAGCTGTGTCCACGTTCCACTCAGTTGCCAGTAGGCTCTAATGATGACTGTGCCCTGCAGCAGATAATACAAGGTCAAGTCTACACCAAGTGCTTTACTTCTGTTGTGTGCCTGCTGAGCCATACCAGCTAAGAGAATTAATTTGCTGTCACAAAATGTGCACTTTGGCCCTAGTAGATTTTATTTAGCTCCTTCAGTAGAACAAAACCCATGGTAAAATGGAAGTTGATACAACCAATTGCCCTGCTTCTGCAAGCATGGCTACACTTTCCTGACTGACTTAGCTACAGCACTTGGAAAACTTTCATGGTGTTCATGGTGTTGGTAGTTCAGGTTGGACTGCTAAATCTAATGGATGATTTATGTCCCATTCCCTTTGATAGGGTGGCATTGCACACAGCAGTTCCTAACACCACGAGCCCCAGCCCTGCCCAGTGCTAGTGTGGGAGAAGCTACCTGTTCCCTTATTTGAGTAATTTAGCAAGTTCTTTGGAAACATACCTGTCAGCAGGCAGCAGCTTATCTGTGTGTGAAAGGGTGGAGAGTTGCAAAAGTGGGAAGTAGCAAGAAAGGCAACACAGCTGTTTTGCCCATGTGTTTGATCACCCGCCAAAAGTACCAGTCATAATGGCAGTACTGTTAACACTCCCACAATCTGCTGCTTGTCTGCCTAAGCCAAGACAACCTTCAGTGCCCTTTTTCTTGGTATTTTTCAGATCAACTTCTTTAAGAAAGGAGCAGAGATGTTTTCCAAAAGAATGGACAGCTTTTTGTCATCTGTTTCAGACATGGTGCAGAGGTAACCTAGTGCTTTTGTTTGCTTCTGTCATTCCACTGGAATCCAAGTAGTAGAAGGACTCTAACCTTCAGCTCATACTAGAGACTGCCTCTTTTTCTTTCTAATTTGATTCTTTCCATGTTTATTTTGCATTGTTGGGCATATTTTATTGAAGCAACAGGTAGAAAGGAAATGTTTGTACATGGAAAAGAAAATGCTGTATGTACACTGAAGAGAGTATTTTTATAGTATAGTCAGAAACTACATACTGTAAAGTGTTCGCATTCTTTCTTACATCCTCTTCATCCTCTGTCATATGTGTCTCTTCATGAACAGAAAGGCATGGAACTTGGGCTAGAAATGGGTTAACAGTATTAATATAATAGACTTAAGATGCTTGCTGAATTACAGGTATTTTTATTTACTGGGTCTTTTGTAATAATACAGCAACGATAACCCATTGACCTCTCAAATAAGGATTTAGGTTTGGTGTTTGGTGATGTAGCTACACAAAGCAAACAAAATTCCTCACCCTAGGGAACATATTCATTGCATCCAGTGTAGGCTGTATTAGTCCACTGAGTTCAACCTGGTTTGGCTAAGTCCTAAATTTCAGTAAACTGCTTTTGTACTCCTAATTTTGTGATCACTTTTTGTTACACCTCCCCTCCACATCATCTACTTGCAGTGAAGAGTTCCTTTATAGTTAAGTCTCTGTAAATGTAAACTTTACCCTTGAAATATAATCAGAGAGAACATTATTCACAGAATAATAAAATGTTAAGGGGTTGGAATGGACCATAAAGATAACATAGTCCCAACTGAGTCCTTGACTTTAATGCTTCATTTCTTTTATATCTAACTGTAGCTAAATCAATACTTATTCTCACTCTGGTGTCACTTTAAATAATGCATACTTGTTAATTTGAGAACCATGCTAAAAACAAGTATCCTGTGCAGTAGATTATTTCACTGAATTATCCTTTACTTTCTGTACTTTCATACTTATATATCTTTGCACACCCACTTGTGAAATAAATCCCTCTACACAGTCTATACAGCATTTATAGAGACTGGAGGAGAGGTTTTAAATTCCATTGAAATAGTGTCTATTGTTTAGTAAGTCTGAGGCATCTTACTTGTGTCTTACAGGCACTGGGAGGATCCTGCCATTGGGTCCCCACCATAGAATAAGCCCTTGTTTTCCACAGTCAGATAGATTTGAGTTCTGGACAGCATACAGTAGTAAGTGAAACAAAAATAGGCTGCTCAGTAATTTTGCTGAGTCTGGTTTTTGTGTTTAAAGTCTGCCACACAGTAAAGCTTGAAAGTACAACTCAAATGTAACTAGTAAAGGAGTGTGATGTCTTTGGAAAAACCAAAAGAGAAGCTTGTAAAATTCTGAATGGCACTGTGCAGCACAGAATTACTGACACAGGACAGGGTTTTGTGACTTCAGTTTGCACAGCCACTGAAAACTGTGCTGCCCACTCCTCTCCTTCCTTAGTGCTGGGGATAACAAGGCCTCAGTGAGTCAGATCTGCTTTCTAGTCAAGCTAAAAGCTTTTCACTTGTCAGATTTTTTCTTTTGGAACAAAAAGTTGATGTGACCCATTGTGCAGCTACAGAATTTCAATGGTATTTAAAAGCATTTTCATTTATACGGTGAATATTGCTAACAGTGTAAAAACACAGTACCCACTTGGCCTAATTGCCACAAACGCATGTAACTTCAGAATTGTCAGCACTTTTCTTCCTGCCTTGGAGATGGGAGAAGCACACCTTAGGAGGAGGAATATAGTCTCAGAAACCATGAAGATGCCAGGGAGGTTTTGTCAAAAGTATTTTGTGGTACAACAAAAATGACAGATCAAAAGATTCATTGAAGTAACACTGAGATGAAAACTGACAGCATAGTTCCATTGTATTTAAAAATGGAATTTAAATTATTCTTATTCTGACTTTCAATGATGGAGTGGAAAGACATTAGCTTGCAAAATATGGTCTAATTTAATTCAGATCTGATATTTTCTGAATCATACCAAAGCAGAACACTGTATTATAAACAAAAAGGTAAAGCTAATGTGAGACTTGAGCTATGAGTTCTGTTAGTGTGTTGTGCTGAATTAATGAAAATCCATGACCAGTTAATAGGTGATGTCAAGGCAGGAATTCCTGTGTGTTACAGACTTGGAGGCATTAGACAAAGTTCTGAGAAATCCAAGAGATCCTCTAGTACAGCCTGCTTTGAACTGTGCCATTATACTAGGGCCATGTCTCTAAGTGTTTAGCAGTGTGAATTAATAGCATTACTTTTAGAAGCTGTCTCTTAAAAAATAAACTTAATTCTTCTTTCTCAACACGTCTCAACATTTCTCATGTACTCATTTCAGTATTATAAAACAGTATTTCCTAAAAAGTCTATTTGAAAAATAAATTTCATCTTTGCACTACCCTCCAAGGTAATCTCAGATGGTATTTTTGTTCATTTTGGTTTACAGATGTGACCTGTATCCTGGTATAAATGGCTAATAATGGCTTGGGTTTCTTTTTGTGTTGTTGGTTTTTCTTTCCAGCATACAGGGAGAGCTGGATGCTGAAGCTGAAAAAATGAGAATATCCCAGCAGGATTTAATTGCCGTTAATGAATCTGTTTACACCCCAGATTCTGATGTAACTTCACCTGCTATCAATAGAAACCTCATCCAGAAGGCTGGCTACCTTAATCTTAGAAAGTAAGAAGATTGTTATCTGCTGGTTTGTTTAGTGGCTAAATTTTTTGGGGGGCAGGGTCATAAAGACTCTTCAGGTATTGAGCATCCTAAATCAGTTTGGTAGCTCTACTCCTCATCCTCCAAGTAACTCTGTCATCTTTAGAAATATGTTTTTGAAGCTTTAGCCAAATTAGAGGCATTTGAGACTATTTTTCTGAAAATAAGACTTTGCTTCTGATTGAATTTACCTACAGGAATAATTTCCTGCATTCATATGGCTAAAAATTAGAAACTGATGAGGCTGGGTTCAGATTATTCCCAGATCTTAAAGAAGACACAGTGTTTACAAAAACAGTTCTATTTTGTAGTTAATATATGTTTTCACAAATGACCTCTTTTACATAAATAAAGTTTTATGGACAATACAAGTTTGTAACTTTGAATGTGTATCATATGTAGAATTATCTCTGTAGATTTTTACATATAAAATTTTCCATAAACTTCCACAGGATTTAGGTATGATTTATGTGATTGATTATATAGCAGTTTATTATTTTGTTTGTCTAGTAATTTTTCTCTTTGTGAGTGTACATCTATTATTCTTCATAGTATTCCAAAAGCTGGATTACACTATAATAGGACTCTGTAGCTAAGGAAGAGATGGGCTCTGAGATACTACTGCAATATATATTTTTTTATATTATGATTCCTTGTGCTGAAATTGCTCATACTATTTCGTGTCAGTTACTCAATACTCTTTTATTCCTTAACTTGAAGATACGATTTTTCACTTGGATGTTTGGAATTAATTTAATTTTTCAGCTTTCATTAAGGATTAGTTTCTGCTAGAAACAGGTGCTGCTTTTTCTTTAGAACAGAGACCCATCATTAAAAAAAATGCAGGGTGAACATAAAGTTCTGATTAGCATCAGGGTATGTTTGCAGTTTCATACCTGTTAGGAGTTACTTCTAAACAGTAACAAGTCTTTATCACTGCCTCTTGTCATCAGTAAAACAGGTCTGGTGACTACAACTTGGGAAAGACTCTATTTCTTCACTCAAGGTGGCAACTTGATGTGTCAGCCAAGGGGAGCAGTAGCTGGAGGATTGATTCAGGACCTGGATAATTGCTCTGTTATGGCTGTGGACTGTGAAGACAGAAGATACTGCTTTCAGATCACTACTCCTACAGGCAAAGCGTATGAGACAGGTTTTGTTTGAGCCAGTCACACCTACCCCTTCAGATGCTCTTTCCTGTTAAACTTGCTTGGTATAGTAGTAAGCTTTTCTGGCTTTCCAGAAGAGTGTTTCCAAATTAAAAGCATACTCCTTCCAATCCTCCCCCACAAGTGCTTGAATGGCACACGTGGTGTCTTTTAGCTGCAGCTTATTCATGATTTTTGTTCCTTTGGTGGTTAATAGACGTAAAGCTTGGTGATATTACTGTAAGTACTGAAGTCACACAGACCTGGTGTCCACTGTTAGCACTTACACACTGTGTTTATATTTTAGGGGTATAACCCTTCAAGCAGAAAGCAAGAAAGAATATGAGGAGGTAAAAATATTTTCTTTTAATATTATTGTTTTTGCATACAAATGAGCCTGAAGACTTCAATTTCATTTTTCCCTTACAGTGGATATGTGCCATCAACAACATCTCCAGACAGATCTATCTCACTGACAATCCAGAGGTGGGAGTTGTTTCCATCTTTCAGTCCATTCCTTCAGCTTACTCTCCCATTATTCTTCAGTGTAGTAGGGTAAACTACATGTCTAGAAGAGCTGTTCTGTCTTGTTTACATAGGCAGCTGCAATCAAATTAAATCAGACAGCCCTGCAAGCAGTGACTCCCATTACCAGCTTGGGAAAAAAACACGAAGTTCAGCACCCCAGGTAATGTTCTCCCTTGCATGGAGCAGGGACTGTGTGCAGTTGTATTGAACCTGGGGCTGAGGGGTCTTAGGAAGATGCTGGGATTGTCACTGAGAAGTGTAGACACAAGTCCAGGTGTCTGCTGGTAATGCAGCTGTGAATATGGACAGGGCAGGGAGACAAATGGTCACCTATTGCTGACAGTCAGCCCATGCTCAGAGTTTATCTGCATTCAGGTTTAATATACCAATGCTTACTTCTGTTCTAAATAATGCTAGATTAAAAAAATAAAGATTTTATTAGAGTCCTCAGTAACAGGTAAATAAGAAAATATCTTTCATGCCTGCATAGTGGTTTGGTCCTGCTTCAGATTTTTGAATAATCTTGTCTCCCTTCCAGAGCAAAGGTAGGGTGTCACTGATGGATAGAAACGTAATTTTTTTTTTAACATTTGCACTTTAGCCAGACTGTAAAGAATACAGAAAATGACAAAATAATTCCCAGTGAATCAGCTGGCATTCAAGACTCCACACAACTCATTGCTCCTGGAACACCAATTCAATTTGATATTGTACTGCCTGCCATGGAATTTCTGGACCAAAACAGAGGTGGCAGGTATGGCCAAAGACAGTGATCCATCACTGTAACTGAATTTAGGCAAGATGAAATATTGCAGCATCTGTTAGTGGTGATGACCACAATTTTTAATTAAAGTTTTAATTCTTATTTCACAGACGTGCAAACCCATTTGGGGAAACTGAAGACAGCACCAAAGATGAGGAGGAAGGTCAGTACTTCTTTCATCCCGATAAAATCAGTCATGATTTTAGCTACCCAGTGTCTCTTAAGAAAAGCACCTGACACTGCAGCAGAGTAACAGATACATAATAAAGTGATCTTCCTGTACTAGCACACGCAAGACTTGGCCCTGGCTGTTCTCCTCTTCCCCTGTGTCTGGAACCCAGAGCCCTGTCAGACATCTGCTCTCAGAAGCAAAGAAGTACCTACTGCTCTGAACGTTCACCCTGCTTTCCCTTGCTCACCACCAGCCAGAAAGGGAGCCTGCTCAACTGATGGCTTTGCTGCATAATGGCTGCTTAGTTTATATTAAATCTTATGGTGACAGTCAAGGAGCAAGGAAGGATTTGGTGAAAACCTCTCTGGGCCCAGCTGCCTGGAAGGTCACAAGGACATGAAAGAAAGGGAACAACGTACAAGGCTTAATGGAAGCCAAGGCTTCTGCACAGTTCCTAAATTGATCACAGTTTATGTGCACCCAATAGAAAAATAGGCAAGGGAATTTTACTGGCAAATGAAGCATAAAGGACCAGTCACACTTTTAAAGCTTCCAGGCAACTGCATAACTTCCTTCCCCACCTCCCCACTGTTGCCTGTTCACACAGTTTGAAACTGGGTCAGGGCACTGCGTGACTCATGGCAGAAAGCCACCACTCATGATGGTCACCAACCGCAGGCTTACTGTTGAATTTCCACAGCGAATAAAATAATTCCATTGGTACTTTGAGCTGCTGGAAAATTGAAGTAGCACAGTGAAGGAAGTCATGGCTTTTCTCTTGCAGATTCCCTGCTGCAGCAGATGTTCGTGGTTCGGTTTTTAGGGTCCATGGCTGTTCGGTCTGATGGGACGTGCGAGGTGATTTATGAAGCCATGAGACAAGTGTTGGCTGCTCGGGCCATTCACAACATCTTCCGCATGACTGAATCCCACCTCATGGTCACCAGCAAGAACCTGAGGTACTGTAAAAGCCTTAACTTGTCAATATTCTCTTCACACAATTAGTGATAAATTATGTATTGTTGGTTTTGTTTTTCTAAGACACACACCCTTTGAGGAAGCAAGATCCCAAGAGTCACTTTACTTAGAAAGAAATGTCTCTTTTCTTATTCTGTGGTACTTAGAAATGATCCTCCAGACTAAGTTGTAAGAATGTCCTATCAAAATCTATGCTATAGACCCCATAAGACCTGCTAAGATAATAAAATGATGCAAAACAATGGACTGGAAGATTCTGTTTCCTAACTATGTTCTTTGACAGTGGTGTCACTGTAGAATATGCTGATATCTGACATTCCCTTTTGCTGGGGTGTTTTTATGTCCCTCTGCATTTTGTGTTGGCCCAGGCACGCAGGATCCTTTTAAGTGACTCAGAAAGGTGCTCTGACCTGTACCTGTCAGGCAGCTGAGAATCAAGGCCTAGATTTGAACCTTGCCAATCACAGCTAAAGCAGATGATTCTGTGCATATGTTTCTTCATCTGTAAAACTGCTGGAGTTACTGCCTTTCTATTATAAAGCCCCTTGAAAATGCCAGGAATCACTCTAAAATAATTTTCTTTTTATTTTCCCTACACCTAATTTCAGGTTAATAGATCCTCAAACCCAAGTTACACGAGCAAGTGTAAGTAGCTTTTTTCTATCACAGCAGTGACTATTCAGTCACATGAACCTAAGCTAACCTGCTAACTTGAGCTGGTTAAAACAAATAAATCATTTATTTTACTTTTTCAGTTTGAACTCACTACTGTGACACAGTTTGCTGCCCATCAGGAGAACAGGAGACTGATTGGCTTTGTGATCCACATCAGTGAGACTCTGGGAGAAGAATCCATGAGCGCTTATGTTTTTGAGAGCAACACAGAAGGGGAAAAGGTTTGTGTAACATTTAATAAAATTCTTTATTTAGAAAACAGGTCTGTGGCTTCTTGGCTTACACATCTGCGAACAGTGCTATAGAAACAAGAGTAGCTCAGTTTCTGGCCAAGAAAACCTGCATTAACATGCAAGCCTTTACTGGCTTATGTCTAAAAAGAACCAAATGCAACAGCATGTATAAGGAGGAAAGGATGGAATTGCTAATGCCAGCATTAAGAGAGATGGGAGAGTGCTGTCCAGCAGCAGCACTAACAAAAGGAAGGTCAGCTATGCTGAGACATGTACAGCTGTGAAGCTTTCACAGACAAGGCAGCCATGTGTGCTGACACCACTGGCTGTGTGCTGCCTGCTGTAACAGAAGTAAGGAGTGGGAAGGAGAACTCCTGTACTACCAACACTCAGACACACTCCCCGAAGTGTGGGAATGAAGTCTGGCGACTAAAACTAACCAAGCTGAGTACCAAGATTCACCAGCTTCTGTGAGCTTTGAAGCTGAACCTGAGATAGTTTTCTTTATCAGTAGTTAACATAGCAAATTGTTATTCCACCTCTGCTCTTACGCCTGGTTTTAAGACTAAGCCTTCTCTGACAGTTGTGTGGTGTACTCTTAATTAAGGAACAAAAAGCCGAGCCAGAACTGAATGGAACTTTACATGTATTTCTTCTTTGTAGATTTGCTATGCCATTAGCTTGGGAAAAGAAATTATCGAGGCACAGAAGGTAAGTTTGTTTTATTCCCACATCTGAATGATACATCAGGTTCTGCTTTTCAGCTGCACTGTCCAGCAGTGTGCATAAGAAAAAACTGCTACTCCTCCTAAGGACAAAGTTTTGCAGGCATTATTTAACACACCAAAAATAAACTGAGTTTGATTTTTCAGTAATGTGACTTCAGATAAAATGTGCCACCCTAATCCAAAGTCAAAATTACACAAATCCAAATGTTCATGTCTGAGAGAAAGCTGTGAGCAAAGCTTTCAAAAAACCAAACTAACCCTTTTGGATGATGTATAAATCACACACACTGCTGTTTCACTTTTAGAAATTTACATTCTTTCCTGACCTAGGTATGAATATCATGTTTGGGTTTTTTTTTAAAGTTTTTCCACTTAAAATGAATGATGAATGCCAGAGTTACCCTGTCCCTTGTAGATACATTTTATCTGTATAGCCGTAACATTACTTTTTGCTGCAAAGATTTCAGAACAAGTCGGGGAATGAGCATTTAGTCACAACCACTATAAGCACGTGTATAATAAATTCTCGGGACAGTTACTTTTCTCCTTGCTTTTCAGTAACTAAAGGACATCAAAGTAACAGCTTAAAATGAATTTCTTTTCTTTCTTCTTAAATACCCTAGGAGGTTGTCTTAACCAAAAGGTATCATTTATGTTTCAAATCTTTATTCTAATGCTTGCTTAAAACAAAGTTGCAAAAGGTTAGCAAGAAGTGCTGGGAAATGCATGTTCCTCAAAGGCTGCCCCCGCTTGCTACCCTCTCTTCTTTTCCTTCAGGATCCAGAAGCATTAGCTCAGCTAATGAAGTCTGTGCCACTGACAAATGATGGGAAGTTCATGCTTCTGAATGACATGTCAGAAGAGGATGGAACCATGCATGAAGGAGGGGAGGAATCAGAAGCATAAGCAGCTCCTGTCACTTCCTGCAGGAAAAGCAGTTTGCAGCAACCTCTGGTTTTCAGTCCCCTGCGCACACCTGAGGCCGGCTGCCCTTTCCTGCTGGAGAGCAGTGGTGTCTGTGCAGCGGAGTCCCTCCGGATTTACAGTGGAAGCACAGCAGGACTGTGCCCTCGAGGCATTTTGCATTTGTGAATGTGTAGGGTGGGGCTGTTTGGGGAGCCGACAGTCCTGAGCAATGTTTCCGTGGAGCCCCTGCCCAGAACTGCCGGTGGGCAGGAGAGCACAGCTGTCAGCCACCGGGGGTTAATGGCATTTTTTACATTTACAGGCCAGCAGCCTGGCATTCCACTGAAATTCGTCCGAGCTGCCAGCTCCTCTGACAAATATCAGGCCTCCAATTTCCTACCACAGTCAATTTTCATAGTTTGCATGATTATGTGCATCTGAATGAAGGTTAAAAAAGCACTATTTACTTTATTTCAGATGAAGTTACTTTTTAGTCTAGTTTACGTGTAACAAGATTTACCTTTTGTGTTAGCCTATTTACAAAACAATTTGTTAAACACTAAATTTTCCTATTAATATAATCTATTTTTATATTGCATCTAGAATAAGCTTACAAAACAAATCTAAGTGCCTACTCTTACTTTCCAGGGGACCGCACTCTCCCATTCTGTAATTAAATAATGGGCAAAATGTACCTCCTTGATTTATTACTCTAAATGCCACTGACATGCAAACCTCAGAAGCAGGCAATGAATGTGGCATGTTAGCTGTGTGCAGTTTTTCTATGGTTAGGTTTCTTGCCAGAGATGGTAATAGTAGGACAAGTAAGTACTTTTATAGTAAGAATTCTGTGTATTTTTAACATTGTCCTGACATGCAACAGCTGAATCTACCAGTAACCTTTGGTTTTAAGAAACTGAGCAATAAAATGTTAGATTACAAGTCTACAATGTATTGACACGTCTCATAGTACTTTCCTGAAATCAGACACTAGAGAGATTTGGCTAATAAGTTTACTTTTTTTCCTGTCCTGAAAACATCAGCAATGTTACTTTGCAAGAATAAATAAAATAGACAAAATAAAGAGCTGTTATTGGGGAGGAGGGGTGTAATCTGTAGTATAATTTATATTAATCAATATAAGGTACTTAGAAAAAAAAGTGGCTGAAATTCCTCAAGCTTAATTTAACTGTTCTCAGTCACCAAGAAACTAGATTTCCCATAAGCAGAATCTGTGCAACAGTATGTGAAACATCCCAGATTGGAAGTGTTTGATGTGGAATAAATCTAAATTTAACTGGTTATTTAATGTTTAAAAGTACTGTGGAAGAAAACTGTTAGTAACTGATAAAAAACTACTTTGTAAATAAAAGCTGCAGCTTTCTTATTAAAAAATTAACATCCACTCAACTGCTGGTACTGAAAACACTGGGAATGAGGTTCTCAAAATTGCGTTTATTAACACAGTTTTATGTACATAATGTTCTCTACTCACAAACCAAAGAGACTGGAGTAATAAAATACCCTTTTGTACAATGAGTTAGGAAACATTAAGTATTACATTTGGTCCTTTGTACCTGAGAAGCTGAAAACAGCTGTTGATGGACGTTTGATGCAACTCAAATTTCCTTCTGGTTCCAGGCTGCATTAGGACCTGCAGAATGTGCCTTCAGCACCAGGAGTTTGCAGCAGCTGGGTGCTTCTGGAGCCATGCTAACCCTTGGTGGCAGGGCTGACAGTGAGCTGGGGGTCCACAACCCCTGGGAGAGCAGCTGCTGCCACTTCCAGCAGCCTTGGCACAAGGATGAACACCTGAGGGCAGTGGTGGCAGCTGCCTGCTGGGTGTGAGAGCCTGGCCTTCAGCCTGTCCCAACCCTGTCCTGAAGGAAAAAGCCCCTAGACATATGTTATGTCCCTGCAGCAAATTCATCATTATCACTTCTATCACCCCTGGGAATTTCTAAGTGAGCACATTTGGTTTAGTTTAGGGGATTTTTTATGTTTTAGTCTCATCTCCAGACAACCAATTAGGGTCCATGTGGTTCCTGTAATTGCAACAGGAGGCCAAAACCAACAGAAAGAGTAGTAGCACCACAGCATGAATTTTGCCCCCTTTCCATATCCTTGTGGGGAGAAAAAAGGATTTAATGCAACTTAGTGACATGTGACAGCCAAACCCAGGACCCAACTTGGATTGCAGTTGAGAAAAAAAATCTTTCTGCATATCTGTGCTGCTACATGACAGAAAGAAGGAAATACAAACTACAGTCCTGTATTCGCAAGAATAGCTCTATTATCACTGTACATATTTGTGTATGTATATATTTTTGCCACATAGAGTATACATTCAGTTCTCCCAGATTAAACAGGCATCTATAAAAATAGGCCATGTCTTTCCTCTAGAATTTCCATCACCAGAACCACGTGAATTCATTAACCACTGTACATGAAGACAGTGCTCAGTTCACGTTATGTTCAACTGCAAAATCTTACCTTAGCAAGATAATGTCTTTCCAAAAGCAAAAAAAAATGGAGATGGGGAAATACAAATGCAGACTAGACTAGAGTGTGGGCTGCGTCTTGACTGTACACAGCTCCCTAGCAAGGCCATCCTGGGGAAAGGAACACCATCTATGGGTGATTCTGCCGTTGCTGCGGAAGAAGGAAGTGCAGCACTTGGCCACTCCACTCCACGAACTTACGTGACTTCAGCAGGGATGGGAATGTGGAAGGATGTGCACAGCAACTGCAGCAGGATGGAGGCAGCAGCAAGAATGCTCATCTCGGCAATGCTACCGAGCCTTCAGTGCGGGCACAGTTTGGTCAAAAAAAGTGTACACAAATTAAAAAAAAAAACAAACCAAAACCCTGTATCAAAGTAAAAAAGCAAAAATAGAAATCAAGTAATGCAGCATTCTTTAGGGCAGTTACAATGAATTAAAAATAAAATCTTTAATGAGCCCAGCTGATTTTAATAGTCCATTAAGCTTGCGTGTCATGTTCTCAGAACCAACAAATGGAATGTTCGTATCAGTCTGGTCTTTCCAGTTGCGACAAAACACTGATCCTTGCTGTCTGAATGTTGAAGTGACTGGCAGGAAAGGGCGAATCAGAATTATGTCAGGAATTGTTTCAACCAGTGACCCAAGAGTGGGTGGAAAAATTTGAACCATTAAAACAAGTATTTAAGCAAGTTTGGTCTAAAAATACAGTTTAAGAGTGCCAAAAAAACCCCCAAGGGTAGTTCTCTCAGCTGGACTGACTGGAGTGGTTTATTCTGCTAACAACTAGAAGGGTGTTATGTTCTGGGAGATTAAAACACACCTGTATAGTTTAATAAAAGCGATGTTTTCTTTTAAGCTAAGTCTAGCTACTTAAGTTAGGAGTCCAAGTAACTTGCACAACCTAGAACCTCTACTTGCAGGCATGGACAGATGTTATAGTTCTCACAGTGTTTAGCAGCTTCAGAGCCTGCAGTGCAATTATTGTTAATAATCAGGCATGTAAGACTGTATGAACAACACATGGTACAACAGACCTACAAAGGCTGGGAAATACAGAACTGAGGCTGAAACTTGCAATTAGGCACAACATATTCATGAACTGTAAGATCACTTGTTACAGACACCCATCACAGTGTCTGGTCATAAAAGGAAGAGCTGATTGTGGTTCTGTCTTGGCTCTGGATTTCCTTACTTCTGTGGATGCAAATCAGACCTTCAGTATGAAATGAGAAGTAATTCGTTATGTTCACTTTTCTTGTTTTCCTGTTCTTTGATAAGGGGGCACAAACAGGGGAAAATAAATGCTTGCAGTTTTAAGTTCCCACAGTACTAATACTGTCTATAGTAGCAACAAGGGGGTTTGGAATAAAACAGTAATGAGCACTTTGATTTTGTGTAATAGATTTAACATACATTCCCAACATACACTGTTACATCCACAGTGTAATCTGTGACTGCATTAGGTGCAACAGGACTGCACAATGACATGTCTCTATTTTTTGGACAATAGATACATCCAATCTCTGGATTCAGGTTTTTTTTTCTGGTTGAAGCGATGCCAGTTCAAATCTTGGACTAACAGCCTATGAGTTTGGGTTTTTTTTTAAATGCTATGACAGAGATGCGAGAATGCATCTAGAAATTAATGAGTATTTTTTTATCTGCACATCTGTACTTTAAAATAACTACCTCCAAGGTCAACATTTTATTAAATTATTTTCAATCTAAAGAAAGTGCTGTAAATAATTCAAACTCCTGAAAAATAGGAGTTTCTACAGGAATTATAGACAAACACAAATCTAGCCTCAGTGGATGCTAGTATATTAATGTACATTTTCTCTTGGATTTAACAGAGCAAGTAAATCAAATCTAGAGCTTTAACCTCTACAGAATGTTACTGATGAAGACAAGGACATGAGTTATTTGAGTAAGTAATCACCCATACCAGCCATGTCATTTCACAACAGGCTCTGCAGGCGTAGAGTTGGAAAGATCTCCATTGCTTGTTTTACCAGATTCTTCTACAAAAATAAAAAATAAAGGCATGGATCACGTTTAACACTCTGCTCAAAACAAAACCCCTCAAATCCTAGCGCATATATATATATACACACACACACACATATATATATATATGTATATATGTATGATGCTGATATCACAGCAACACCTCATGCAGTATTTCATGGTCAGCATATGTGACCTGAGCTTGCAGCACAAGAAGTCCTGGCCCCATGAAGAAATTTGGGGTGAAAGGTTCTTCAATCAGCAGTACTTGCCTAAAAATTACATACACAATGCTCACACATTTTTCAGAGTCCAAGTCCAAATGTCATGGTAGAGGTCATGGATATTGTTACCATGTTCAAAACTTTCCAGCCTGGTATGCATTTTCAGCTTTTCTCACTGCACAACACATTGCCTGGGGAATTGAACAGGTACCCCAACAGAGAATATTTAACCTAAAATGTCATTTGCTGATGTTCTCCAGAATGGTCTCCTACAGACTCCAGAGCAGCATGTCTACCCACAGTGCTTGGAGTTCTTTGGATTTTTTTTCTTGCACTGAATATTTATCTGAGCAACTTTACTGAATAGGATCACATATAAATTCATGATAAAAGAATTTCTTTACAAACTTTTTTTTCTACTGCAGAAGAAAACAAATCTTTTTCTTCAGTGACTGTAATCTCACAGGTCAGAACTACAGTGGAGAATTATTTACCAATTCAGTTTTAACATACTGTTCCCAGAGTTTCTAAGTAACTTGTGACTGAACTGCATTTCTGTATCTTGATCCTTAGCAGCACTCTCATTTCTTTGGAAAGAATTTTCCCAAGAGAATCTTTCAGCATTCATGAGGGAGAATATACAACCAGGAATAGAAGTGCAAAACACCAATGGCATCTAGTCAAGAAACCACACCACAAATTTAGATCTTACCCTTTGAATATAGAATTCAATGGGAGACCAAGCATATCATCAACATCTGATAACTGAATCATCTGCTATGGAAGTTGAAAACCAGCTGGTACAACAGGTAAAAACCCCTTTATTTAACATCACCTAAGGTTGTCATTGTCTACACTGGTAATTGAAGAGGTAAGTACAATGCTGAAGTTACTGAATTCAGTATTACTGCAAGTATGCAATTCTCCCTGTCCCAGGCTTTTTTTTGTCAGTTGGGTCTTCTGTGGTGCTGCTTTTTCTACACCCCAGAAGCCCAGCTTGAAATTCACCTATTCCAAAAGCTGTTCTTGCTGAGTGTCAATCACCCATGACCACACAAACCTCTCTCTGGAATATTCCATCAACCTATGAGCAAGAAAGCAGCTATGAAAAAGACCTCTACTAAGATACACAATCTCATTAGCCAAAATGTTCTACGTACAGGATTCACTCACCTTCTTTTTCTTTCTTTTCCTGGCTTTCTTCTGCTGCAGTTTTATCTGCTCTGAAAAAAATTCTTGCACTACTTAGTGAGAAATAAAGCAGTTCAAATTCCTAAGGGAAAAGATAAAGAAGAGGAGCATCAGTGTATGACAAATTTGTAGACAAATATCAATGGGATTTTTCATGAGCATCTTAGGCACCTAGATTTCAGTATCCAAATCACATAAATGCTCTTGAAAACCTTCCTCCTTTCATTCCTTAATTCACATGCATTTTACAAAGCAAATGTCAAATTACATTAAAGGGCAAATTAAGCAAAGCAGCATCACTGCAATAAATCTGTCACTGACCTACTGAGGCTGAAAATGAGGTTTGTAGCAGCAGGGAGAACTTAGAGCAACTCACCCATGGAAAATCATGCAAGCCAATAATTTAAACAATCACAAGCTTGATCAGTGTCTGAATGAGATTCAGTGTTGTGGTTTTTTAACACAGAGGACCAAACACAGTGCACAATGCTGGGAACCACGAGGGCATACAGGGTCTTATCTATTCCAACAAGACATTACAACATGAATTCATGGGCTGTAAAAATAGCCATTGACAGATTTGTCCCTTAGGCTTCTCCAATCAAGAGAGAGAAAGCACCACACCACAGATGAAACCTGAGCTGCTGTGCTTCAAGATTCAAATGCACCTTTCCTCTCTTTGGCAGCTAATGCATCATTCAGTTTAGCAGCTCAGAATATCAACACACAGGCAACTGTGAGGGCTCACAGCATTATGTGCAATCTTCGTTATAAGATATTTAGCCAAAAGATACTCTCTCCTATTTAAGCATTTAAGATTTAGTTGCATTAGATTTCAAACTCCATGGGACAAAGAATTCCAATGAACCAGATCTTCAAATATCACAAAAACTGATGACATTCCCTTCAGGTCATACACCTCAAATCTTTATGCTCTTTTTGAAATGTTGCTGTAGACAATGCTCTGGATTTTGCTCTCAATGAGCTCCATGAAAACACTATGATACGTTATATGATTTGTGATAAGTGCTGAAACCCAATACAGAAGTTATCAGAATAATTTATGTAATTTACCAGAAAAATCCATATAACTAGGCCTGTGCTGTACCTGTAAACAAACTTCCAGTCGCTTGTGGGTAAGGTTCATAGTCTGTAGTAGTTTTTCATCTTGATTAGTGGACTGCACGTTCTGTTGCTTAGCTACTGCTCTTATTTCCTTCACATACTTCTCTCTAACAGACTGGAACCAGTGCAGAGAATCAAACTCCTGGTACTGATCCAAAAGCTTCAGAATGTAAGCCACACCTAGTCATTAACAAACCATGTACTAAAGTCAACATGCAATTTGCAAAACATTTTGTGAATGTCTTTAATGGATGAGCCTAATGATAATTCCATGCAAATATAATTGGTTGTTAAGTTACAATTAATCTATCAGGAAAAAAAAAATCACAATATAGAACGCACTTATATTTTTAAAAACATCACTTCTCCAAATACTTGCATTCCTTCTCATCAGGATGAGAACCACAAGTTTGGAAACAAATTTGAAAGCACCAATATATGTTAAAACTGTCTGCTCCCATACGCAGCTATTCCATGTTTAGGAAATTCTGAACACAACCATAACACTCAAATCCATTTTGCTGAAGCAAAGACAAATCCAAATAAATTATGGAATTTTTAATTACGGGAACAGACAAAGTATAAACAAAACTTTTATTGCAAATGTTCATTATGTTGGCTTACCCAAAGGCTAGTGAGGGTGCTGAAACTTACCCATGGCAAACCCATCATCAGTGAAAGCTGCTCCACTTTTGTTCTTCTTATTCAATTTCTCCTTGCAACTGATTGAATGCTCTACAAAATTGAGTGTCTGAAAGAACAAAAGGCTGTCTTGGAATCACAAAGAGACTCACAAATGCCACATGGCATTGGTCTTATATGCTACTACAGTCTAATACAAAGCATTTAATCACAACCCTGATTTGACAAGACCTTCCTGAAGTAAGGCCTGGTGCAATGCAAACACTCACCAGGGGGGGTACAATGATGTAGAAGTTCCGCAAATGCATGTTCTTGGAGCTGCGGAATTCGGGAGCAAACACATCCACCAGCATTTTGAAGTACTCTGTTCCTTCTGCAAAGTTCCTGGTCAGGTCACTGAGCACAGAGTCCAGCTGCCTGCAAAGGATGAGCAACGAGTCACCTAGTTCTGCTGGAAATCCCTTTGCTTACCCACCTCTTGGGATAACAACCCTCCCTTTGCCCAGGTCCATCATCCAGGATTTGGGATTTCCTCTACAGCCCATTTGAATAGTGTTTCTTGATTTGTCTCAAAAAAAAAAAAAAAAAAAAGGTATATAAACAGAATACTTACATCTTTTTGATCTAAGACCCTGAAAATTTTAAAAGTAGAGCTCAGGCACACAGTGAGGAAAGCCTGTTAGCTTTTAAACAAGGATTTCTTCATGAAATAAGGTTCTAGATCTGTTACTATCAATGCTACTTCACATTTTTAAAACAACTGCTTCTATTAGCTTTGCTTTCAAACAAATATTTTTGCATAAAGGCAGCAGAACTTCTAATACACACAGAGACACAAATAACTAATAGCTGCATTTATAAAATGACAATTCTCTCATCCCATCCCTGCCCCAGACTTCAAGAGTATGATGTTAGTGTACCTTGCTGCTTTTTGTGTTTCTTCCGAGAGTCCTTCTTCTTTCACCAGCTCTTCAAAGTTAACAATATCTTCCAAATCAGGAACAAACCTGAAAACTTACTGTTTGTTAGGATTATGCTCAACTGTCTGTGTTCATTGAAGTATCTACCCTAATTTATAATTAACTTAATCTTCTGGGCTTGAACTACTTAGTTCAAATTATGTATATCTGTCATACATTCTCATCCAGGCATTATTAACTCTATCTCTGAACACATATACATCATTATTTGTACTTCTGTATTTACTGGACTATCATCTTCTCTCTCTAACACTTGATACTCTTGGTAACTCTTGGTAAGTTTACTATTATTTGCAAGAAAACCAACTATTTCTTATTATGTAAAAGTTTCTATGTTTTAATGTCCTTTGATAAACATAGACAAAATCTATACAGAACAAAGTACGAAAGGAATGTGGTTTTTCAAGTTCCTCAAGGTTTGCATTATTTTTCCTTAATGCACTCTGGAAATTATTTAACATCACAAATTGCTGGCTTATGGACTAACATCTTACTAATGTGTATATGCTATTAACTCTTGCCATGTTTTTCCATAGAATTTGTTTTTAGTGATTTATGTCTATGATTGTACAGTGCATTGTCTTCAATAAATCCACTTAAATGAAAGCATATAAATGGAGCTTTTCAAAATTTATGGGGAATAGGCAAGGGCATAGGGAATATCAGCAAGAAGAGAGCAAGGGAAAGAGAAGGAGCAAAGAGAAAAATGAAGTATTAGTGGAAATACCTAATAGCACTACTGCAGCAGTGAAGTCCACCAGATCTTATCATTCGTACATAACCCATAGCATTGCCTGGAAAAACAAGAAAAAACAAGGAAGCAATTCGTAATTACTTAAATACACACACATTTTTTACAGCTCCTATAGGCTCTGAAACGTAAGTTAAAGTTGCTATGTAGTTCTGGCACAGAACTTGGCTATGAAAGCCGAGTTATAAAAGTTAAGACTGTACCCAGCCATCAAAAGTCTACATAGAGAAATAAAACAAAAATGCATCATCCATCAATGTTTTGTTTGCTTTTGTACAAAGTCTTTCCACTAGAAACACTAAACAACTTAAGTTCAGATCAGTTCTGCACATTTACAGCATCAGTGCTGAAAATATCACTGTCACATTGTGCATCACTGAAGGATACTTCAGCTGGATATATGGCAAATTTTTGAAATACATTAATTTAGCACTAAAAGGTTTTTACTAGGAAATACAGTCAACATGGCTAAAAGTCAGTTCCACAGTAAAGAAAAGAACTGAAAAGGGAACAGGAATATATGCAAGCTATAACTGCATTTAAGAGTAATACATGGAAGACCATTTCTGTGTTATTAGATGAGAGCATGTACTTAGCATGGGCTACAAGTGAACTACTTCCCATCTGACTGGAATTAAATCTAGCTTCATCTTGAGCTAAAAGGCCAGTTACAAGGTGATGAAGATCTCTTCAATTTAATAACATTTATAACATGTTAGATAGCATTTCATACCAATTTGACTTATGAGTTGTCTGAACTGGTCAAGGTAGCTCTGGCCATCCGGGGTTATTCCAAGTTTTCTGATGCCACGGTTGAATTTATCTGCTCTTTCAAAGGGATACTAGAAAAAAAAATAAATTATTTGCCATAACTACCTACCCTTATAAAAAAAGAAAAACCTTTTCATCACATCAATAAAATTCTATTTGTAATGTAGTTTTACACCACATTTACAGCTTTATTTTTTTATAAATTATACACCTGCTTGTCTGTATGAGTTCACAAGAGTCATTTTACTAAGTCATCTCTGCAAGTTGAGAAGTGTGCTAGTTTTACTGTGAAAAAGAAAGTATTCCTACAGCAAATAAACACTTCATATGCAAAGAAGCTAGGAGTCCATTTTACTAAATACACTGTCTGTCCCATTTTTGAGACAATTTTCTAGCATGGAAAACCAGACCCTCATTCCCAAATCCTGACATACTGGAATGAGCGCTACATGATCATATCATTTTGGATTCCATTCAAGCAAGCTTATTATTCTAAGTTGAACAAGGAGATTAGAACCTGCAACAGACAACAACTCCATCAAATCATCCTTAAGTCACTGACAGAATGATTTTAGCCAACTCCATATTTACAGAGCAGACAATGAAACAAAGTCCTCCTGAATACAGACATTGGCAACACTGCATTTTGCAGGACAAAAACTGTCCCTTTATCTGGGAATACACATTTAAGTAATAGGAGTGTTATGGTTTGGTGCACCTTCAGTCCCATGAAAGTAGCACTTCTTTTAGCAAATTACTCTTGAGCCTTCAGAAACTTCTATACCTTGTGATCATTTTGATCCTTGACTTCCCTGAAGAATCTGATGTCTTTGATAAGTCTGGATTTGATATGTTCATCATACATAAACTGGCTAAAAATGTAAAACTTTTTCCTCAAGAACTGGTAAGTGAAATTTACCTAGAAGGCAAAAAGTAAAAAAACAGTTAAATCAAGAAAGTTAGCAAAGTAACAAAGACATCTAACACCCCGTTTTCACCACATGCCTGAGTAACTCCCAATACAAGTTCTCAACTTACTTTAATTTCACTGTTATAAAAGAACAAGGAAAAATGAAAAAAACATTCTCCTAGAGGGCCTTCTCTCTTCCAGGAAAGGCAGAGGGACCAAGGGACAAGGTCAGTACTTCAGTTGATCACTTGCCTTACACTGCCATTAGTTCATCTCTCCCAGGAAAGGCAGAGGGACCAAGGGACAAGGCCAGTACTTCAGTTGATCACCTGCCTTACACTGCCATTAGTATATCTGGAATATTCTGTAACTGTCCTTTTGAAACAATACAAGCACCAAGTTGAAACTGGCAGACATGATCAACTTCCTCAGTCTGTAGAATCTGCATAACCACCTGACACAACTTTTTCACTTCCTCAAAGTTTTCTACAATACTTTCTCATAGGGCAGAAACTTCTGCACTACATATCTCAATACTTTTCCTGTCTTCAAAAATAACTCACAATCAGAAATGAATAAATCTGCATCACCAAAAAATAATGTAGCAGCATTTTTTGAGACCGTCCCCACTCTCCCAATCGCAGAAAAAAAGTGGAAGAAATCATGAAAACTGTTTTTTTAGTAATTTCTACTTCTAATAACTTGAGTGTGGGTTCAATATTTCAGCAAGTTCCTTTTCTTTTTTCTTCTTTTTTTTTTTTCCCTTTTACATAGAGCCAGAAGAACAGATAAAAGGAAGCACCAACAAGGTGCAACTAAAGCAGCAGACTGGAAAGCACTGACCTGAAAACACCTTTATCACTGTGTCCAAATTTGTGAATTCCAATGATAAATTCCTGCTGTAGCACACACAGTGCACTTCTTTGCATGTACTTTGCAAAGAGGCAAAAACCTTTGGCTGGTTAAAATGGCCACCTACACCTCATACATCATTAAAAGCCCTGTAATAAGAATTCATGTTACCAACAAGTGATCTGAGGTCTCTAGATTCATTTTGCAAATTGAAAAGTTGGTGTTTCTTAAGCGTAACAATTAAAAGAATAACTTAAAAATTAACATTGCATTTTTTTTCAAGATTTCCTTTAACTGCAGCAAAAGTATCTGTCTGCTAAGTGTAAATAAGGAGAAAATCAGGGTATACTGTCCAGAACAGTCCAACTAGAACATCTATCTCTCCTCTGATGTGGTTTTACATCTCTTCCTAAACATTTATGTAAAAGGAAGTGGTAACACTCTCAAAAGATTGTGATATTGATTTGTGCTGCACCCAAGAACGGATTTGTTTTATTAATTTACACAGAACACTATTACTGCATTATTAAAACTGCATAACCAAATAAACTATTAGGAGATGCAAGGAGGAGGATTTTGTGCACAATCACAAACAAATAATCCAACAGCAGCAGTGCAAAAGACACTCACTGTTGTGTTCATGATTCCTGTTCCATGAGTTCGAATTGAATTAGCGATGTGTCGGATATTGATGGTGTTCAAGTGTTTGTTATTACTTGTTCTTTCAATGAAGATCTGGGAGGCAGGGACAGAAAAATAAAGTTAATTACCCAAAACTGGTTCTGTGATAAATTATTAATCTAAATAGCTTATGTCCTATTTCTGAAAGCAGCTGATAAGTGGTGATTAGGGAAAGAACCAAGAAAATACAGCATGGATACAATGAACTTTGTCTGGTAAATTCTTACAACTTCTACACAGCTGTGATTCAACAATTCTAAGGGAGATGTTGCACTAAAGACTCCCATATTTGAGATTATATCCTACATTAAGTAGTCTAAACTCTTTTGGCACCTGTTTTCACTTTTGACCCCACAGATACTACAGCACTGAGTTCCACTACTGAATTATAGGCTATAAAAGAAAGTACTTCTTTTCTTCCAGGAAGCTGCTCATTTTTGTAGTGAGCACCTCATTCTCACATTGTAAGAAACCCCAAAGGTTTACTCCCTGTTCATGTTTCTCCATGTCATTCACTGCTTCATCTCTCCAATAACCCATTTTTAGATACACATTTTTCAAGCTCAAAAATCACATACTTGGTGTGTTCCTATAGAGCAGCCAATTGCTGCCTTCTAGCTTCACTGGAAAATTGATATGCAGTGATCCTACTGGCATAACATACCCAAAATATGCTACACAACATTCTCCAAGACCAAGCCACAGCATCCCCCAAGATGTTTTCCTAGAGCACCAATACTATTTTATAGCTTCTCACTATGCATGTTGAGCCTGGGCTTTTCTTACATGTACTCCACTCTGCATTTCACAATCCCTTCCAATTGGAGCCAAATGCCAGGAAGATTGTGGGATATACCTTACCTGATTATTCAGATTGTAGAGGTAGCGGGATACAAAAACATGAATATTTCTCATGATTTCCAAAACATCCAGACCCTGAAACAGTATTATTTATTGAGAATTACTTCTCAAGAACTACTGACATGCCTAACTGCTAAGGTGCAGAAATACTGTTTCTGCAGTTCCTTGAAGGTATTTTAGAAAGCAGTGTATTTCTTTGCAAAATCAAGAACCTCCTAAAAATTTTTGTTTGGTGTCTTTATAAAGCTTAGAGGAGAAAAAAGCAGCTCAGCCCATGTTTTAGCATTTGCATTCCTGCCTGTTTTTTCCCAGCTTCCCCTGAAAGTAAGGAACCCTCCAGCCTATTCCACAAGGCATAATTAAACAATTTTTTAAAAATTGAGATTTATCTGTTTTCAGATTCTAAAACACAGAATCTAGCCTTAAAGATTCCTACAGACATATAGATGTCTACAGAGAAATAAACAACTAGCTAATTTCCAAAATTGTTAACCCAACCTGTATAAAAGACTGAGGTTTGCTATTCACAATATAAATTTCACAATTGTTTACACTTTTCCCCCTAAGGAGTCCCTTAATTATCACTGTGCCTAGACATGATGCTATTTAATTCATGTACCTTATTTCAAGTTATGCCAGGGAATTTATCAGGTTTTTGAGACTGGGGGGGTTATGAAGTGCAGGGTGTCTTTGTTTTGAAGTAAAGCTTATACCAGAATTAATGTTATGAAACCAATCTTTTGAAATTGTTTAATTCTTTGCAACAATGTGCTGACCAAATATAGCCAACAGGAAACCCAAGCTGGAAACAGAAACTGATCTACAGCTCTTCTATACCAAAAAGACAGCTGAAGTTCTTAGTTCTGTGCCCTCTTTCAACTTAGGAAGCCACAGCCATCATGAACATTAGAAAAAAAGTGGGTGTATTTCTAAGAGCTTTCACCAATGTGTTAACCCAAATGAGGGAATGAAGCAAACTGCCAAAAATATCCAAGACATTAAAACTCTTGAAGGAAAGTCTTCAGAACTATGCAATCTATAGGTCTTGTAACAGTGAGTATCTTCATCATTAATGACACTACAACTTCATTCTGAATGTCACCATGTTTTGCAGCTCTTAGGAGGCTCTAAGTCGCTCTCCTAGAATCTAATTTACAGGTGTCCCAAAGTCCACCAGTCTGTGAAATAGTTTCTCTTGATGACCACTAAGCAGAATCTGCTGAAAAGCTAGCAATAAACCAGGGAAAAAGACCCACCACACAAAGGTCATTCCAGACTTGTAACAGCTGTCTGCTTGCCAAATTGCTGACACTGAATTTTCAAGAAAACATTCTCTGACTTTGCATACTCAATTCATTATGTTAAAAAAGGAACAATACAAGTCTAACATGATATTAACTGATATCAGTGTGATCTCCAAGGGGAGATAAAGATCCTGCCTCACAATTCAACCAGAAATTAAAGGTCACTTTTTCCAAATAGTTCTCTGCTCTTGGATACTTTATCAGTCCTATGACAGGGGAATGGTTTAAATTCTATTCCTGTCCTGGGGGCACTGTACCTGCTCCAGAGTCTGGCTGGGAAGGTGAGCCTCAGTCATACTTAAGCCATAGCGCTGGGTTGCCAGGTTTCTCATCTCACTGTAGGTGGCCCAATCATGAAGAGCTACAGTCGTTAAATTGTAGAAGGTCTTGTCCAAATAATGAGTTACATAAGCTGTGAACAAAAAGGAAGGACTAAAATAATGCTACTTATTTAGCTAGGAAAGTGTGGAAAGAAGTAAAAAGATATACAAAGCCAAAGTATAAGAGATGAAAATAACAGAAACGAGCAAGTGTGTAACTCCTCACCTTTTATGTCAATGAACCTATTGAAAAAACGTATTGGGTTCAGAAAGAAGAAGTGAGCCAGGTCCTTCATGCCAACTCTGAAGGGGTTTCTGTCATCCAGCTTCAGGTGTGTGTGAACTGATAAGCGCAGGTCCTTTTCGATCTCTTTACACAATTTGTCCAGCAAGTGCTATTCAAAAGTTAAAATAAAAAAAAAATAGAAAAAAAACCCACCAAAATCCCAAACAAACACAAAAAAAAACAAACCACAAAAATAAAAAATTCACACTCAGTCTCCATTTACAATGCTCTGTTAGCAGAATCGACGTTTCTCTCCACAGTTACGTGTAAGACTGATTAAAATAGTGAAGAAAGCTTTGCTTTGGTAGAACCACACAAG
This sequence comes from Cinclus cinclus, assembly GCF_963662255.1. NCBI lineage: Eukaryota > Metazoa > Chordata > Aves > Passeriformes > Cinclidae > Cinclus > Cinclus cinclus. The sequence goes on along the minus strand of NC_085049.1, from coordinate 54,611,223 downwards.
TCAACATGAATAAATACTTGGGAACCAGAAAGATACTGATTTCCTGTGTTCTTGTTCTAGTACACAATAGCAAGAAAAAGCTACATAGCTCAGAAAACCCAAAGGTTTACCTATCTAATGCCATTTTTTACATGAATAAAACTTTCACACAGGAATTTAACACAACTTACACTCAAGTATTCTTACTTCTCATTTTAAGCTTAAACTTCTCATAACTAAGCTTAGAGCTATCTCTTCAAATAGTAAGAACAAATTCAGTGAAGAGTCTTACAATGAAGAATTTGGTCTCATTTCTTGAATGATATATAATGTTTTGTCTTGAACTAGTCAAATAAAAAGCATAGTTCAAAGGTTAAAAAACTAAGATTCGGGAAATCCAAATTTGCATTTTCTGTATCAAACCTCCTTCATAATTCTAGATAATAATTTAGTCAAGAGGTCATCTGTGTTTGCAGACCCTTCACTACTAAAAGCCATGCATGCACACTAAGAACAGTAGTATTTATTTTAGGCATTCATCCAAACAGAAGCTAATCTGACAAAAAGCACTCCTCTGTCTGCACAGTCAAATTTGTAACTGAGGTTTTGTTAATTTACATAATTTACAGCGGAGTATTTTCATGTTCCCAGCCAGTACAGATACCATTAAAAATGAGTCTTAAATAATCAAAATCCAAACACTTTCTGATTTATTCAAATACTTCACGCTGAAGTTCTCTGTGCTATTTTTACAGATTGTATCATATTTGCTACAATAGATGTTAATCTGAGCTAAAGATATTTCAAGCACAGTGGTGTGTTTAATTCCCAACCACAACAAATTACCTCATTGAGCACTTCCATGATTTCCTTGTCATAGCATTCCAGAAGCACTTCATAAGATTCCAAGTGTCTTGCATGCATCATAGCAGGCACACAGTCCCGGAGTGCACTAAACATATACTTATTAAAAATATATATATTATTAACAGACAGATATGTCACCAGCACCTCAAACAGTGTTCAAAGCTAACAAAAATCAGAATCACTAGTCTTCCCATTTTGATTAAAAATGGGCTTCATAAACCCTCTTGAAGTGTCCTGTCCTTAATCTGAAGTATTATTTATTACTGACTGGAAGATCCTAATTATTAGCTATTTCATCAGAAATTACTTGCACCTTATTCATTTCAGTACTTTACAACCCTGGAACAGATGTTTGATTTTTATCTGGATTATTATGCCAAAGCATGATTCACATCTGCAGCAAATACACAGTACTTCAAGGAGGGGAGAAGAAATGAGGGGTGGAAAAAGTTACAGGACAGCTGTCCAACACAGAATGACTGAACATAGTGATATCTGCTTTAGAAACATGTAACCACAAAGAGGAACACAGGCTTTTAATGTTCTAGTCTAGCAGGCGTTCATTTCAAATTAGAACGAAGAGAGGAACAAAGAGATAGACATGGAGTAAACAAAAGCAACCTGAGATTTTTTTAAAGAAATCTAATAGATTTAGAACAAAGACTGCTTTTATATCCTCCAGAATGAGAAGAAATATCTGATTCAGTAGCAGTAAGGGATTTGCATTTTGAGCTTTTCCTTTAGGAGTTTCAGCCTAGTGTTTATCATCTCTTCATTTGAATCTGTCACAACAGTTGTAACATTACTTACATGTAGTCTAGCAGAATCCACTGCATTTTCATAGACGTCATCTAAATAGATTGGAAAGACAGCTCGATGCCAATATAAGAAACAGCAGTCACATTGTGCTCGAATTCTGGAATAAAAGATTAATTGTCAGACACAGATTTGGAGGAAACCATTCTAACTAACTCAGAAATTTTGGGGTTGGGTTAAGTGGAACATTTCATCTTATCATGAAACCAAGTCAAGCAACAAAGTGACAGAATTTCTAAACAAGCAATAGTCAGGTGAAATATGACTTGCCCAAAGACAAGTGAGCTTCTGGCTTAACTCTGGAATTATTTCTATCCTTTCCTGATCAATAAAACATGCAAAAATCACATGCAGAGACCAGATTTTGCCATTCACACAGTGAAGATCCATCTCCCCCAAGGCACTGTGCTGCCTTCTATATACTGCTGTCACTGCTTACCTCTCTGTAAGTTCACTGATCAAGTCCAGTTTTTTCAGAACTAACTGAAGGGGAATAAGTTCTTCATCTTTAAATGTCTTCTGTAGAAATGAAGAAAAAAAAATAAACATGAGATCACGAGCAGATATTTCTTCATAAGACACTCCACCAAACAAATGAAGGGCTGGAATAATCATGGCACTCACCATCTGTGTTCCCACACTCAGTGCAAGGGAAACAATCAGTCTTCTCTGTTTTGTACTTGGCCCATTGAGGGTGTTCTCAGCCAACACCAAAGCAGAGAGGACATCCAGGCGCTGCTCACTGTACTTTTTATCAGAAATGACCCTTTTCTTGATGACAAAAAGACACAGAAATTCAGAGAAAAGTTACCTAAGCCCTCAGGCAATAGCTTACTACTTATTCCCAAAGCTTGTGGACTTGTCATAAATTGAGTATTTCTGCAAACAAGTTGTTTTGTGAACAGAGTTAACTGAATCCAGATTCACTTACTCTGCCAATTCAGTAATATTACTGGTCTATACTCTTGGAATATGTGCAGCCAACATGAACACAGATGAAGTCATACTAGTAGGTGCTTCTATTTACCCACATTTGCCTTTTTACAGATTTTCTCATAAGTAGTCAAAATATCAACTTTTTGCACAAGAGTTCTTCTCAATATTCTTCAATATAAAGGTTTTAGCTTATTTTTATTAATCTAAAAATAACTGTAATGTAATTACAGATATAACCTGGAAAGTTTATTAAAGTTTTATATATGGGTGTTAAGTGTTTGAAGATACACAGTTTTCCTTAGTGACTTTGAAGTTTGGAACCTCTTCAGTTCATGCTACTCCTGCTACACACACACACACACATATATATAAATATTATATATAAGTATATATTTTCTTATAAGTACAACTATTTTTTTTTGCTTACCCCAGAAAATACAGAGATCCCAGACACAAAAATTGAGATTACAGCCAAATAAAAAGGAAATGTAATAGCTGCACCAGTAACAATAGCATACATCCTTTGTAACTCTGCTACTGAACATGACAAAATAATAAAACCAGTCAGTAATACATCAGAACAGGCATACTTAAGTCTCATTTTTCCTTTCACCCTGAATTCTGAGATTCAAGGTTTGACAAGCAAAAGAAGCCATTTTATTCCCCAATGAAACAGAGAATTTATGCCCACAGTAGGATTATCTAAGCCATCAGGTACTGCTATTTTGCCACAAGATGGAGATTTAAACAACAGCCTGATTGCTTAGACCTGCAACAGATTGCTTCATGAATGTGCATCAGAAAAGAGGTAAGCAAAGGTCAATTTGTGAAAACTCACTAGAAATAAAATCTAAAAAGAACACAAGAAGAAGATTATAAGAGTTGCAGCAGTTTAAAGGAAGAGGGGAACCATTCTTGGTCAAAAACCAGGTAACCATCTATGCTGTACAGTTTTCTAGGAAAGAGCTTGGAATTACTGGAAAGCTTATAAATCTCTGGATTATGACAGAACATTACACTACCGATTTTGAAAAAAATACTAATACTTTAATTTAAACTTAATATTTTTAAAAATACTCCAATAGAGAGATTGATTACTTGAAATTGGATTACATACCTTGGCCACAGAGATAGAGTGAAGAGCCTGATACTGCAGATGCTGAGTGATGTGTGTCACAGAGTCTGCCACAACCATGCTTCTTCGGTAAAACATATGTTCTATTGCCTGAAGCCAGTCCCAAAACACATTAGTTCATGTAGTTACCAACACTGCTGCCTGTAGAATCTGGCTTTATGCTGTGTGACTCACCCACATTGCAAATACAGACTCTTTCCATTTTATAACATGCTGTTACTAGCAGTTACAATTAACCCTTAGAAACCAAGAAAATCAACCTGTTCAGGAGAATTTAAAAGTTTCAGGACAGATCTAAGCTTTGTTTTTTGGTTTGAGTTTTTCCAGTTTTGTTCACCACTGCTTTCTGAAGTTATCCTAAAAAAGAGTATCTTCCTTTTGGAAAAAAATACCCAGAGAAATGTGAAGTGCCACATCTGGGGAAGAACAATCTCCCATACACCTGTATATACCAGGAATCACTCAACTGGAAAGCAGCTTAGAAGGAAAGGACCTGGGGGGTCCTGGCGGACAGCAGGTTGAGTGCAAGGCAGCAATGTGTCCTTGTCCCAGAGAAGTCCAATGGTAGCTTTGGCTCCTCTGGACAACACTTTGCTGGCAGCTCAAGGGTGGTGACCTTTCCCCCTGTTCAGCACTGGAGAGGCCACATGAGCCCTGGGTCCAATTCTGGGCTCCTCAGTACAAGAGGGGCATAGAGAGAGTCCAGCCAAGGGCCATGAAGATAATTCACAGACTGGAGCATCTCACAGGTGAGGAAAGGCTGGGAGGGCTGGGGCTGTTCAGCCAGAGAAGAAAAAGCTTGGAGGGGGATCTTATCACTGTACATAAATACTTGGAGGGAGAGTGCAAAGACGATGGAGCCAGGCTCTTGTCAGAGGAGCCCAGGAACAGAACAAGGGGCATTGAGCACAAACACAGGAATTACCCTCAACATCAGCAAACACTTTCTTACTATGAGAGTAACCAAGCACTGTCACAGCCTGGTTGCCCAGAAAGGTTGTAGAGTCTCCACCGCTGGAGACATGCAAAAGTCACCTGGACACAGTTCTGGACAACTGGCTCTAGGTGTCTCTGCTTGAGCAGGGATAGACTGGACCAATGATCTCCAAAGTTCCCCTCTGACCTCAACCATTTTGTGACATCAACTAAGGAAGCCAGTTAGAAGCTATGAAAAAAAAAAAAAAAACCAAAACAAACAAACCAACCAACCCAATCCTAGCCTTCCAAGTCTTCTCTAACCAAGCCACTCTCAAACAAGAAGCCATGCATGCAAAAGTACTTCACATCACAGTTGTCTTTTTTTCTTTTAAATATGGGATGTTTGGTCAATGTTCTCTGTAATTCCTACATGAAATAAATAATTTTCATCCAGTGACCTACCTTCAAAAGTTCCACAAGTCTGCACAAGGCTTTTACTGAGGTTTTGGTCATAGGTTTTTGCATTGTCATGTAAAGATTCATTGTAGTTTTAATGGTGGTGCTAAGACTGTATGCATAAAGAAAACCCTAAAAAATAAGATGAACACAAGGGGAAGAAAAATTAATAATCAATATTTCCACATGTCAATAAAATAAGTTCTCTCTGTTGTGCTCCACACAATACAGGCAGCTAACCTTTGCCCCTGCACAACAGAGAGTCTACCACTCCACATTTAGATTCCCTTTCCCCCCGTTCTTTATCTAAAGACCTTTTACAGATTTTCTTGGATGAGTACTGGGCATTAAAAGCTTTATAAGAATTCCAAAACTGTGAAATAAAACACCCATGATCACAGAACTTTTGTGACTTCTTTTAATGTTCAACAGCTTGCACCAAAACATCAGTTTGATGCATCACCACATTAAAAGGCTGCACACCTGGATGAAGACATTGCAGCGGTTAGAAAGATCTTCAGAAAACTTTGCTGTGCGCTGCTCCTTGGACAAGATAGATTCCATTTTTGTCATCCACGAGCTCACAAAAACATAATATGATTGCATATCTCTGGGGAATGAAACAGAGAATGTTGCTCACTTCAAGTAAGAAGATTATGAAGATTTTCTTATTTCTTTCTGAAACTTTAAATCTTGCGAGAGAAGTATTTTAAACCTTCAGTCCCCAAAATAATAACTCACCTTCCCAAAGTATCAGAACCCTATACTCATTTACATTTTAATTCTCTATAGGTAAGGACTAGTTAGTCTGCTAATTATACCTGTACAATGAGTCAAAAATCATCTACTTTTCAAGAGAACACGTGGCCCTCTTAGCAGTGTATATACTACACTTCCTTAAATTAAAAGGCTATATAAAACTGTTAGAAAATGCTTTTAAACACTAGACAGGAAAGTCCAACACTGGTGCTACTTACTTCATCCCAGTTTGACTTTCTGTTGCTTACACACACACACACAAATACAACTTGTCATTACATCAGTGCCAGACTGGACTGCTCTTAAGTAACATAATTCTACAGAATTTTATCTGTTTGAATTACACTCGTTGCAATTAAATGGTTAAGTAGAGTTAAATAGAGAATTGTGACACTGTAATGCAACTTCTTCCAGCAGTTGTAGCAGGAAAGTAGTTAGGTCATTGATCCTGTTACCAAAAATTACACTTTTAAAAGGAGTCCTCATGTTTAGGGAACAGTCCAATTAAGAAAGGCAGCACAAGGATTTGTAAACAAGCAAGAAAAAGTTATTTGCACAATTCAAATCAGCAGATGCAACATCTGCATTTTATTACAATATCTTCAAAATTGTGTGTACAAGGTAGGGCAACAAAGCTGGGGAAAGAGCATAAGGCCTGCAAGGGAGCTGAGGGTGTTCAGCCTGGAGAAAATGGTGACTGAGGGAGACCTCACTGCTCTCTACAACTCCCTGAAAGGAAAAGGAAATTTTAGTGAGCTGGGGTCTGGTCTCTTCTGCCAAGTGACAAGCTGAGAGAAAACAGCCTCAAGTTGCACAAGGAGGTTTAGATTGAGTATTAGGACAATTTCTTCACCAAACAGGCTGTCAAGTACTGGAACAGGCTGTCCAGGGAAGGGGTTGTGTCACCATTGCAGGAGGTATTTTAAAGATGTGGAGATGTGGGCCTTGGGACACAGTTTAGGGGTGAACTTGGTACTGCTGAGTTACAACTGGTGATCTTTCAGGCCTTCTCCAAGTTAAATGAGTCTATGTTTCTATGAAATATATGCAAATACCAAGATGTTTTTCTGAACTTTTTCTTAATCTTAAGACTTGTACCACTGCCCAAGACCAGGAGCAAAGCAGCAGTGCAATTATGTCCCAAGTAAGAATTAAAGCCTAGGAAAGAATCAGGGTCAGGAAAAAAAAAAAAATCAGAGCAGAAGTGAAAATTATGTCAGGGAATCAGGCACAGAGCTGCTTTTTCTCCTTCCTACCTCCCCAGTTCTGCCAGCTTGCTTATTGGGGTGGAAGATAATATGTAAAATCTAAGTTTTTACTGCCATTCCACAGACCCCAGTTTCCACTTTCTTGTTTTGTTCTGAAACATAGAAACCTGAGCCCTGTTATCTTCCTATGCAGGACACTTGTTCTTAAGACTAACAGCCAAAAATATTGCATCTCATCTTTAGGTGTATTTTAGAAGAGAAGTGAGCTGCACACGACATGCAGAACACAAAACAAGAGAGGCTTTCTTCAAATACAGATTATTTCAAAAACCATTAAACAAGCAATAAAAACAGTCACAAAGAAAGAAATGCTTGCAAAGAAAGTGTCACCACCAAGTAGATGAAAGCTCCACTATAAGCCTACTAGCAACTTACCTCCATACACACATAGAAAGCAGAGAGCCCTAATAGAAAACAAACCAGCCCAGGTTACTAGACACTAGTTTAAAAAAACAAAAGGAAATTTGAAAATATGGAAACAGAAGTAACTGAAACAAATATTAAAAACTGCCATTGTTATTTTGGAGTAATAATGCATATTTTTCTGAAAGTGAGACATGAAAAGCAGCTTAGTTTTGACCATAATTTTTGCAGCAACACTAACACACACACACACACTCTCTCTTGCAGTGAAGTGGAACAAGTGACAAACACCGAGAGACACCACACAATGTGCTACTACACTGAATGAAAAAGCCTACGTGCTTAAAAACTATTTGCCAAATAGCATCATGAGGCAGTATTTAGGAAGCATACTTGGTAAGTGACTGTGCCCTCTGCTGTAGAAAGTTCTCCCTTTGTGTTTTAACTGTATGAATACTTTTCTTGTCCAGTAGTTTGGCAGCAGCTGGAATCTTCTGAATCAGAAAGTTGTCAGCAAACCAGATAATGTTAGCTGTTAATGTAATGGCTGGAACCTGGGAAGAGAAAAAAAACCAAAAATATGTGGAAATAATACCAAGTAGAAATAAATACAATCCACACAGTTTAGTTTATTTCTGTGTAACTGTTTTCTACAGAGTATTGCATTGATGTTAAAAAGGTTTCCCTAGTTGTTCACTAAGGGCATCGTGGCAAAATTATAACCATTCTCAGTGATTCTAAATATTAGAGAATTTAATAATTTCTTCATGCCATCCAATACGAAAATGTTCCAGCCAACTTTGCACTTAAGAGGTCTTCCAAAACAAATGTTTCTAGCCATGGTCAAAACCCACTGCATTTATTCAACACCAGAGTATTCATAACTCAAACTTTTTTTTGTCTTCAATGCCATATTAATCTTGAGAAAAAAGATTTTAATAGAAATGGCAAGTTTATTTTACCTTGCTGCTATGTGAGTTCACAAATTTTAGACCATCTTTAAAAGAAAATGGCAGGGGGGAATTGCAAACGACAGAAAATACTTAACTCTGTTTTCACACTTTGTGTTCTTTCTTTTCCCAAATCTGGGCTATGCTGTGCAACTCAGGAAATTATTTACTTCATTACTGAAAGACAAAAGAATAAAGCATTCACCTTTTTACAGACATCCAACAATGACTTATAAAATTTCTTGTCTACAGTCCGAAAAATCTGAAAATGCAGTACGAAGAGGCCACAGATGCCCACATATTTATCTCTCTGGTCAATTTCTGAAGGTTCACCTGAAAAAAAGAAAACAACTTTGTGAACTTTACTCACACGCAAACATAAACAATTTTAGAAACAGTGAAGCTGGCAGGAAAAGCAGGAGCTTGCATTACCAAGTTTGGCTTCGACATTTGCAAAAGCTGTACGAAGAGTATGAGCAAATTCTTCAGCAAATGTGCTGTTCTTTGACACAGACACTCCACCATTTAAAGAATCAAATTGTTGCTCTATACAGGCCTGAGTAAAAAGGAGAAAAAATATCAATATACCAAGAGAATGCCATAAGTTTTGCACCTTGAAAGAGTACATGTTTTCAAGAGAATACTGGAAGAGCACACTGATTTAAAATTAACCTAAAATAAGCCTTAACCTTCTACAACATACAGATTCTTAACTACGCTTACACTTTTCAATACAAAACCAGAAAATATTAAAATACTCTTACATCTGACATTCAAGCCCCCATTTTACTTATTTTTCCATTTCTTTTAAGGAGCATTTTTAAAGAAACTATTTGATGAGCTAGTGCTAAGAAACTAGATGTATATTTGTATTATCACATTATATAACATGTTACTAACTGTCCTTAAGCAAGATTAACACACAAGACACTTGTAGTATGTGGCTCATGACCTTGCAGCATAAAGTCACACACTACTCCTGGCAGTTTAAAAAACCACCTAAAATTCCACGACAGCCAAAAAATAGAGACACATTTAATATTTTCCAAAGAGATTAGAAAAGTATTTATTAGAACCGCATCTAATATTTTTAACGAATTTTTGTTGGGAAGAGGCATTTGCAAGACAGGATGGGAAACTTTCTGAATGAATTCCAGGCAAATCCTACTGATGTCTCAAGCTTATAATGAAGTCTTTGTACTTATACAGCACTGGGGAAATATAACATGAAAAATGGATACCCGGTAGCAACATCCTTTGAAAGAATAAGCCAAACTGTGCTTAATTATTTACCTACACTTTCCCTTTTCAAGGCTTTAACAGAACAAGCCCTTTTTTCCTAATGCCATTTAAGATGTTATGGCAAGACCTGAGCAACTGACCCTGCTTTGACCAGGTTCAACAACATTAATCCTCTGCCTACTAGGCCACAACATCTCATTTCAGTGTCTGTAATATACACTTTTCTAAAGAGATGGCTTCTTGTATGAACACATTTAATTTAACTGTATTGAAAAAAATAAAATCCTTCTCATCCACCTGTGCCCCTGCACGTTTCAGGGGTGTGTCCCACCACGGTGGTCTCTAATTAGACAGCAACCTGCCTCATATGCAAGGAATGACAGGTCACACTCAACATGCTCTAAAGACTACTGAGGAAACCAATTAATTTGCAGCTAAAATAAAGACCTGTGCTATGTAAACCTGCTCCCTATTATGTGGGCAAAAGCAGAATTCTGATAATACACAGTCCTAATGCCAAACTGTCTGGGTTTCACTAGTTCAGCAAAACAGTCAGCATTTACTGCTACCATTCAAAGCTTGGCACAGTTCAAGCACATGAGAAGAGCAAAAAAAAAGGACCTTACAACAGAGCCTTTTTTCTCCCAGGCACAGATGCAAGAGCCAAATTCACACATTACTGTAACCAAAACAAAAACAAAATACAAACAAACCAATCATTCTGAAAAGAGTGGCGCTTTCCTGTAAGCTTCCTCTATCATACTGGGGAATATTAAGTTCATTACCTGAAATATCATTCCATCAAGTAACTGGCATTCCAGTTTTAACAGCAGTTTTTCAAATGGCTTTAGTTTATCTTCTTGAATCCCAAACTTGGAAGGGTTGTGATGGACAGATTTTAGCAGCCTGTAAGGGGTAGATGTGGAACATACACATACAGCACACTTAAAACATAGTCACTGTTCCATCATATCTTACACTATTTTGGTAAGACATTTTGATTCCCCCCTGCTGCCCTTAGCAGCAACTCCAGAAGTAAAAAAACCCAACAAAACCAAAAAAAAACCAAACAACTACAACTACAAAAATACACTATGTCTGTATAAACAATTTGCATTTGAGTAACTTCAATCTATTTGGGTTTTCAAGGACTGAATGAATATTCCACTAATTCAGCTACCTTTATAATTGTTGACTCTTCAGCTTTTACTTAAGGTACCATGCCTTCTTAAAGCTGCATGTCCATTCCCATGGTCAGTAGGGCCAGGGATAGTCTTAGCTCAGTTCTTTACACAACTAAATTTTTTACTGAATGTTCTTCAAACCCCACCAACTATTACATTGCTTGCCAAGATATGCTTCCCTTCAGTGCTTCCCTGCACTGAAAATGCAACACTGATACTCACAAAAAATATTTACTGGCACCCTTAGGACACTGTGGGAGCTTAGCCCTGCTCTTCACTGAAATTTCTGGAGAAATTACCAAAATCCATGTTCCCACACTGACTTTCTTGGAACATATACAGATGCATATGCTCTTATCTTTTAGGTCACGGAGTATTTTTCACATCAGAGACACACCTCTTGTACATGGTCCAGTGATCTTTCAGTGTGGCATGATTGTCAATTATTTCATCCAGAGTGATCAAGATTGCCAGCAACTCTCCTAGATGCTCATACATTGCCTGTTTGTGAAGGAAAAAAATAAAAATAATTAAATGGACTGCAGTTATTAGAAAGTTTACTGCAGTCATATGTGGCACAAAAAATTTCAGCTCCTTTCAACATATTTTTAGCCAACAAGGTATCAGCTAGAGAGTTAAACAGGGGAATTTGTGGTTTGGCAGCTTAAAGATTTTAGTTGTACTGACACAAGAAATATTAAAGGGGTGTCTGCACAGAAACTAAATTCCTTGATCTCGACACTGAAGACAGAATTTTTAAAATTGTCTATATGCAGAGGCACACGCTGCAATAAGGGAGCATGCAAACACATGTTGTTAAGAAACTTAGAACATGACAGACAGGGAGACACCAAGCCCTCCCATATAAAGGCCAGAAAAAGCTGATTAATAAAACAAAACTTTTAAATTGAAATCTGTACTCAAAAGTCACTTTCATGCTGTTCCTCTCAGGACTAATCATAAAAAACCTATATATATATATATATTAACATAAGCAAAAGATTTCCAAATCATTCCCACCTGAAAATGAACTCCAGATGTCTCTATAATTTTAGGTGCATTCCTGTAAATAAAATCAATATTTTAATGCCTTTTTAGTCCTTAGAAGAGATCATATTTATCAGTTCTGTATCATGGTGTGTTCTCAGTTTCCTGGGGTATATTTTTCTTCATTTAGATAGTAACTTCAGGAAACAAAAGAATATCAAAACCTGATTAAAAGTATACGCTATGTGAAATTTGTATGCTCTAATCAAATTTAATACTGTATATTTAAAGATACAGCAGGTGACTGTCTGAAACCACCAAGTGCATTCAGTGCATAGGTGTGTCAGCAATTCCCAATTCAGTTATGCAAAAAGTCTTGACACACCCAGAGAATAAAATTACTTTGTATTTAATCAAGCCACATCCAAGCTACAAATCCAGCACCACACAGGAAGTTATATACAAGCACTATTTTTTCTGAAAATAAAACAAAACCACTTACATAACCGTTTATGAAACCCAAACTTGCACAGCAAAGCACTCTCTCTCTAGACAACAATATTCCAAAAATTACCATGTTTTAAACAGAACATTCATATTTTATACATTTAACTCTACAAAGTAACAATACAACATTTTAGGGAATAATTACTTGTTGCTGGTGTACAGCACAGCCAGTTGATGCACAACATTCACCACCACTTCATAACATCGGGTAACAAAGCATGAGAGCTCCTGAAATACAAGAGAATAAAATGTGTATAAATGTATAGATCCTCCTCATACTCAAGTTGTCATTACACCAAAACACTGAACATAAACTACAGAATATGCAGATGAAGCACCAACTATATCCCTAACCCAGATCTGTAGTGGACAGATCTACAGCAGGTTGGAAAACATCCTACTAACAGCTCTGAAAAAGGATCTGGGACTAAGCTAAGAAGCTACCAAACACAAGCTTCCAGTATGACTGACAATTTATACTATTGGTTCAATTTACCAAAGACAGCAAGAAGTACTTGACAACAGAGCCCAAGTTTCAGGGACAATATCCCTGGCAGCAGAGGCTGTGCTTTTTCCCTGCTAGATTCAAGAGTTACACTCTAGATGCTGGTAATAGCCAAAATCAAAACAGAATTTACCACAGAAGCCTGTACTTACTGTAAGAGTGATAAGCTACAGAATACTGCTTTAAAACAAACAAAGTCAATGTCTTTGAAAGGTTTGCCCGACGAAGGCAGAACTTAGGCTTGGTTATGTAACACAAAATGAGTAAGAACTTGTCAACTCTGACCATGTAAAGAAGTATCTTAATTTTTACAATGGATTTTAACATGACATTCCTCGAACAGGATAAATTAATCTGAGTTTCCTTTAACTGCAGTAGGATCTGTTCATAACCTTATAAATAACCTTATAAATATATACTTTATAAATCCCATCAGGGAAATGTCAGTGTGTGATGAGTCTAGCCAGTCTGCACATAGATGGCTTTATAGCAGACAGTGCACACTGGCTGAACAATGAGCCTGCCAGGAGACTGGCTAACAACTGAATTCTGTCTTCCTCTCCATCAAAAATAGATCTTATTCGGGCTTCTGCCTTCTATTAGTCACCAGTTTTCACAAAACATTACTTCTTATACTTGTACTGCTCTAACAAATGCAGCTGAAATATGCCAACAGATTCCAGAGGAATGGATTAATAGCTGAGCTCATGCTTCCTGGTGAGGCACCACCAGCTGCCATTTTTAAATTTCTGGAAAGTAGTCCAATTCAACAGCACATGCATATTAGAAGCTACATAATACAGACAAGACTGCAATTTTACACTAATGTTTCAGAGCATTATTTTGTAATTTTTTTTTTTTATTTTTTTTACCTAGCAGGTTTGAGGCTACTGCATCTAGCTAGTCCAGAAAGCTTGGAAAAGCCAGTAAACCAATACATGGACAATTAGCTTTATTAAAGCAACTTTTCACCTTTTTGTCAACTTCGTATTTTCACACCAACCCTGGGGATATGCTTATAACACTGACCAGAACAGCATTTCCTAATCTAAGAATGTAGAACACTGAATGGATTTAGGAGAATCCAACTGCTGAAAAAGAACAAACTTCATAAGCGAAACAGAGAATGAAAGATGAAACCTACGAAGTTGATAAGACAAAGAACTTGGAAAATGGGAAAGAAAACCCAAGAGATCCTAATAATTCACTGCACTTCAGCATGGTAAAGGAAGTTGACAAATTACTTCCTACAGCATTTGTCTCGTCGTGACACAGAAAATTATTAGTGCTGTGCTGCACAATCAGAACAGGAATTTTAACTCTTGTTAAAATTTGTTAAAACATTCTGGAAGCTTCCTCTATATTCTCTACTTCTCCACAGCTCCTTCATTAAAAGCAGTATTGCATAAAAATAGAAACATTTCTGGGAATGGGACAGTCACTTAAGTTATATTGAAGACAAAAAGCTCCACAATAGACTGAAACCCAAGAGCACAGGAAATCCTCAGAATAAAAACAGATCCTGTTTTCATGCAAAGTATCCTGAACAACAAAACTGTATAAGAAAGAAGTGTTCTTCCAAAAATGTTTGAGGGAGACAGAAGCAATATTTTTTGGGTACATATTTTGATTTTGCTTTCTTCTACCAGCAAAAAAAACCCCAAACATATAAAACAATTAACACATTTCTAATGTTCAATAAACACTAAAACTTACTAACCAAACTCATAAAACCAGCTATCTTTAAAATCAGATAAAAACAACCTCAATTTTTCTTCTCCTACTGAAATCTTTTAAAGTAAATTATAATCCCTTCTCTCACTAGATTTCCAGAAATAAGCATAAAAAAATGCCCAAACAATGTGTGACATGTCAGCTGGTTGTGACAGGTCTGCAGGCAAAACATAGTAACATATCAAATGACTGCTATGCCTTTCAGCAAAATGCAAACAGGATATGGCAGACTGCTAAATCCATTTTGCAAGTAAAATTACGATTATAATTGCTGTCAAACAATCAAAACATACTCTACCTGCAAGAAAGAAACAAATCTTCCCATCTGTATTTGGCAATCTCCCTCCACCATGCTGGAGTCTGTGGCTTAAAAGAGAAACATTTGTCAACATTTTCTTCAGCTTGCCTTGTGCCTGTTAAACTAACATTGAAGCTTGCCCTCCAAGCCATTTATTTGTCATATTAGCAGAGTGCACTATTATAAGGGTACTGATGGAGCCTCAAAACCTCCTAATTTTCCCTTCATAAGGTGGACTTATTTTTGGAATTTCTTTTTCATTAAAAATGACATGGTTTATAAATTAGATACAAAGCTGTGAAAAGTCTCCTTCATCTGAAAGAAGGAGAATAAACCCCATAATTCTTTAAGGGCATATGTATTGTGCAACCTCATATACTTCCATTTTTAAGACATTTACATGAAAATAGTAGGTATTTATCTTGCAAGAAACATCCAGATGCTTTTTACTGAAAGAACATACTACATGATTAACCAAAAAGAATTAATTTTCTTTTTCCTACATAACCTTCTGCACATAAGAACAGGCTTACCACTATAGCTTCACAGCATTATCTGCATGACACAGAACACAGAAATACAATAATTACATCAGCCATGCCAAACTGTTTCAGTCACCTGGAGCGCTTTGAACATCACCTGACAAAACACTGTCTTTTCAAGGTGACAAAAGACAGATGCTATAGACTTGAGATTTTTCTTCTGGGTCACTCTGAGCAAGAAAAGCTCACTTAAAATTACAAGCTTACCAGCCTTTTTCCTACAAAAGACATATTATTTTGCAGTTGTCAGAGACTAAAGGAGTGTCCATACTTCTCTAACATGGAGAGCTGAGACAGGATACTAAAAATTGCATTGCTTCCCCTTCACACATTTTATGTGAACTTTAATCTCCTGAATGCATGTCTCTAAAAAACCCTATACAACTACCTGAAGTTCCTAGACTAGCCCTAGCCACTACAAAGACAAGACGGGGAAAAAAATTTTTCTTGACACACATGGAAAAACCTAGTATAGTATTTGTTTAAATTTCAACCATCCTTGAGCCAGTAACTTTGCCAGTTGTTTAAAGCAAGCAAGCTTCTTGTTATCAAAGAAAATGCTACAAGTAGGGACATGGAAATGCAGAACATAATTTCTGCATTCCTACCCAACCCTCAGAAGGCTGACCTCTCAGTTCCTGCCATTTCCAAGCATTCCCTGCACAACACCTATCAGGAACAAACAATAATGTATTAATCTGCTACAGTCTGACTTTTTCATGCTAGAGACATGGAAAATTCCAAGAGATTTTGGTAGCACATAACTTTAAAATATTTAAAACCATATCTGATAAGATATGCAAGTCAGCTAAGGAAAAAAGGGGAAAAAAAAAAACCACACCAAAAAAACTTTACGCATAGCAAGCTAACAAATCCCCCTCTTTTCCATCCTCCTTAACCACAACAGTTATCTCATATGGCATTTAAAAGAATGATAAACAGTCTCAAGCTCAAAGATTTCACATTCCCTGATATTTCCATCACACTCACCTCTTGAAAAGCTTTAAGAATGCCCTTTTACAATACAATACTACTACGAAAAGGCTTTTCCTCTCCTTCAAATTACTGGAATAGACACAAAGTTGGGTGATAGGTCTCTGAAGCAGCTCTTGAATACATTCAGTCCTTATGACCAAGATCTGTGCTTAGTCCTACATTAGTATCCCTTAAGGTGGAACCTTAAGGCCAGTTATTCAGGAGTTACCAGTTTAAATCCAAGGCAAAAAATCAGCTTTCACCTAAAGCAGTGTCTCATGATTTGTGAACTGACTTACAATTACTTGTGCCTATCTTATGCCACTGTCTAAAACATGTAGTGTGAGTTACCTGCACTGGAAGGGCAGGTGACATCAACACACTCCAACTTTACTTAAGCAATTGCTATTCCAAGGTAAGAGGGCAGGACTTGGGTCACGTTATTTATTAGTGGTTTCATTGTTTTACTACAATTAAATCACAGATTTGTTGTTTTACTACAACCAGTGTCAACTGTAGTCCCAAAAGGAAATAAGTTGTTTTAGGATGTGTTTATGTATGAAAAACATTTTCAATGCCATACCTTGTAAAATAGCTGCTGCAGTAGCTGTGTGTAAGACATTTAATACAACCTCAGCAGCTCACACTCCCTACCTTCAATGCAAATAAGGCTGCAACAAAATTTCCTATTAATGTAAGAATACTTACTGCAGGGCTTTACAGATAAACCAATCTTAAGCCAACTCAGGACAGCTACAAGACACTGACATATATCCTTATACCCTCAAAGTTCTCTATTTGGCGCACATCACAGAAAAAGCATGTACCTGTATAATAAATTTAGGTATTGTAGTATTGAATATAACCTGAAGCAATAATACAAAATTACAGTAAGGGGAGCTACTCACCTCCTTCTCCATAAAACAAGAGGCCGTTATAAAATTTAGTTTCTGCCTAATAAAAAAGCAGAATTTTTTTTTTAATATATAGGATATATGTAATCAAGCTAAAAACATTATTTAGACATATTTTGTTTCTTTACTGATAAAAACAAATATATATACCAGCTTGCCAAACTGCAAACCTTTTCACATGCAACAATAAAAGTCAGATTAACTTACCTCATATTTTAACTTCTTGATTTCACAGCAAAGAGCAGCATACACAGTTATAACTTTGTTTAGAACCTAGACTCAAAGGGAGGGAAAAAAACATACAGATTACAAACAAGTTCACATTTAGAGGGCTTGGGTTGAGGTTGAATAACTTTTTTTTCATTTAAGCATAAAGTGCTTACCTTGTTTTCTGTCTTTATAAGCTCCAGTAGGGAGGACTGTTCATATGGCAAGAGCTAAAATTAAAATAAAAAGCAAACAAAGAAACCACAAAACAACCAAACAGAAACAACAAATCAGCAACTTTAGAAAACATTAAAATACATCTTACTACATCAAAAATATATTTATCTAACTAGACAAGTATTCCCCCCAGTTTAACCTCAAATAGGGTCAGTAGAGAGTCAGAGAGCCACAATTGCACATTACTGACAACCTGTACTGCAGGAATCCTTCACTCTTCACCTTCACATGGAAATATAATAGCAGGTATATTACATAGAATTTACAACAATTTACTTACAAAACTTGAAGAGAAAAAGCATGGTCATTATGGCATATGTAGGAAAAAAACAGCTCAGGAAAACTAAAACATGAATTAATAATCCCAAATGCCAGAAACAGGAAACAGAAGATATATCTGTATGCAGGCACTGACAATTTGTACTTAACTCAGCCTGATTTTGACTAGTCCATAAACATGTAGTACTGTGGTGGCCCTACACATAATTCATTCAAATTATTCAGACAGATGATTGCTTGAGAGTGCATCTTCAGCACAGACAAGTTTAATACGGCAACAAAAGAGCTTTTAAATTATGTCTGCAAATTCAGTGAAGAGGAAAAGCTAATGCTCCACAGAGGACAGAGAATTTGTGACCAAGAAAACAGCCAATTCTGTACCAAGGCCATTAGGTCAAAACACAACCTATAAATACACACACAGTTCACTCTGCAGTTTTATAACTACTAGTGAGCTCTCCTGGAGCCCCAGCCTGCAGATAAAAACACGAAGAGTCACAGGGAAGAAGTCTGCTGAAACCAGCCTTCCCCACACATGAACAATTAGAAATTCATTTAACTTCTGCTAGTATCCGTAAGACTAGAAAATAATAATATGAAAATATCTTCTCATATGATATGCACTAATTCTATTAATTATTTGATAATTAAAATAATAATGGATAGGTTTCTCAAACACAAAAGTCAAAATTTTAAGAGTACAAATGCATCAAGCTTCTACTTCTAAGTTTTTGAAGGAACAGACAAACTAGGAAAGTAACAGTTGCAATATATATTAAATATATGAAGACCTTCAAAGCAATGGGATCAAGACTGAAGTCCCAAACATCTCCAACAGAGTCATCCAATGCATCTTCAATTCTCTTCAGCTGAGATGTATATTCCTCAAGAAATTTTCCATAACTCTTCAACTGCACTTCAGCATGAATTTCTGAGAATTGATAACATTTATACAGTTTTACAGACAATTCAATAAACTGCACTATCAAAAAATGTTATTAAAAAAAATTTAATCTGTCGCTATTTAGCTTTAGTCCTGTATTCCTTATGTTGCTGTGGCATTTTTCTTTAATAAAATGCAGATTTAACACAAAGTTCTTATTTGTTTAAAAACAATCTTATAACTTAGTGTTGGTCTAAAAGAAATTCAAATACTACTTGAAGAGTATCAAACATTTAAGCAGTATGCACAAAACTATTTTTAAAGGTACATCTATTGTTAAGACACTAACAATCACATGAGGTGCTAAGCAAAGAAATTACTGTAGAAATTGTAACACAGCAGGTGACCCTTCCCACCAACTGAACCAGTATACGTACATTTATATAAGAATTTTGAGGCAATGGGTCTAATCATTTCAGTCTGAGTAGCAGTTGAATTTCCAGCAATCCTCTTTCCACTTCTCCCTGGTACCTCTCAGTGAGTTATTTGAGCATTACATGGAAAGCTTATGGCTTTTAGTCATTCCCTCCCACTTTCAAATTCACCCTTCTAGGGCAGAATTTTTCTTCTACTGCACATTGAAATGCACAGCTGTCCTGTTAGTGTCAGGGGCAAGCAGGTTCAAAGGGACAAACAGGTTCAAAGATTAACATTCAGCTGGTCAAACACCAGCAACAGTGGTCTTACTTAGCAAAGTAAATCTAAAGGCAATTGGTGCAAAAAAAGTTTCATGCTCTCTCTCCTGGTCTTTTGTATTTCCTATATTGAGATGTTCCCCACTCCTCCCCAAATTATACACAATTACTGGCTTAGCTACACAATCTGAACAGCAGAGTAAATGATTACAGTTCAAGGCTTCTACACTCA